>NC_054401.1:13240835-13573960 GCF_017976425.1 Toxotes jaculatrix | reverse complement strand
CTGTTCAGTTTCAAACAGACTTTATTAGTTAATATTAGATACATGAAACTCACTTAACAAATGAAACATTTCTATGAATGGAATAACTTAATACCGTAAAAGAGAAGAACAAAAGAGGGAAGTTTAACAGAAGCTCAGCATGCACTGATCAGCTGATATGAAGGTTTGTAAAGATTCAGACACATTAAACCAATTAAATAGACAAAAAGTCTAAACTAAAGGAAACCTAACGTAAAACAAATCTATATCATACACAAAGTATCAAGGCTTTCACAATATCATTGGCTTTAATTATTCTAAAATAGATGATCTGACGATATACTGTATAATCATGTCTGGATGTAATCACTGAAGATTTCTCCCTGACTGCATATAGTGCACCAAGGCTGCTTTCTAAAAAGACGGAGCGAATGACTTGTACAGTGATGTTTACGGGGGAGAGGGAAGCATTTGGTTCGATGTTTTTAAATGTAAGTTTGGTAAACACTTATCTCTTTCCCTGATTCGTTACGTCCTGTAACCTAACAGATCTGTGAGAGCCAAGTCAATTTAAAGTCATTTTATATATATATATTTATATACGTACAACAGTCGTATCCCCCTAAGTTATTCTCCTAATCCAAGTGAAGGGAAATCTTCCACCTATAAAAAAAAATGCTCTAATTTGCAAACAGATTTAGTAGCCCTGCAACACACACTGAATCAGAATGTCATTTTTAAAATGTCACACCACTTCAAAGTGTTTCTAAGTTGAAGTAACAAAGCGAAAGTCAGAATAGTCCTAAAGAGTGGATCTTCACACCATTACATGCAGAAAAGAGTGCAGAGTGAGTTATTTCAGTGGTTGACAGGAAATAGGCAGAGCGGATGTGCTGATGTTCTGTTTCTCTAGTCAAAGTTGAGCGGGTGGCCGTCGAAGTGAGTGAGCACGTGGTTCTCAAACACCTTCTGGTCGCAGTCCAGCGGGAACTGCTCGCTGCACATCGGGCAGATTTTCCAGTGGCTCTCCACATGCTCCTCGAACTTGCTCTGGTCGTAGTTGGGTGGGAAGATGACCTCACACAGTGGACATCGTTTCATGTCCATGCTGCGCGAGGAGGGAGAAGCAGGAGGACAGCAGAGGAGAAAGGTGGGGAGAGAAAGCTCACGTTAATGAGCAGTCAAGTGATGATGTGGGCAAACCAGGAGCGCGGGCTAATAAAGGGCATCTGTCTGATGCGATGTGGGTGGCCTGCTGCTCAGCTAATGCCAACAAAAGGGGGTTGTGCGGCAGAACAAACACTTGACACATGTTACAATGCACAGGTTTAGAAACTGTAGAGTGCGGCGAACTTAGGTGGCATTTATGAGAGTTTCGGGCATGTTACCTGGGATCAAAGCAGAAAGCTGTTTGTCCATCGTTCACAAAAGGGCTGTGTGTTTCAGTTGCTGCAGGCTGTTCACTGGTATTACCCTGAGAAAGAAAGGTAACACAGCATTTACAAAATCTGTCCACTAGTTTATTGTAACTATTTAGCAAGACAGAGAGACACAGAGTCAATTTAGCAGCATTTAACTGCACACAGCCCATGGGAGAGAGGCTTACATTGTTGTTGTTTTGCTTTTCCTCAGACTCCTCGTGGCCTTCTGGCCGGCTGTGGTTGCGGGTGGGTTGGATGCACACCACATTGCTGTCCCAAGAGGGTGGGCCCGCAGGGGGAAGCCTAAGCAGCTGGTCATCTGAGAACTCCTCATCTGCCTCATCTGCAGGGAGAGAATTCAGAGACATAGCTACTGTAAATAAATGCCAATCATGTCTGCATTTGTTGAGGGTAGAAAGGTATTTGCTATTTTCTAAAAAGAAAACCAACCTTTTGCATCTGAGATGGAGTAAGGGTTCCCAAACTGCAGCTTGCTGGGGCTCTGAGAGACCAGCAGAGGTGTGGGGGCATCCTGGGTGTAAGGGACCGGGTACTGCAGGAATAAAGGCACACTGGACTGGACACTCTCCAGGCTGGTTTTCTCACTGGCCCCCTGATCTCCCTTCCTGCTGCTGTTGGCCTTCTGGAGCTCCTGGGGGTGATGCAGTAGCAGAATAGTTTTTCACTACAACAAAGACCACTGGTAAAATTAAATGCCACCATGGGCAACATTTTTTCTTACATTCACACAGCAGCTCCTGAGCTGTGAGTTCTTGCTTTTTGTGTCGCTCACACAGTTTAATTAGCGCCTTCATTAAAAAAGAAACGCTTCTCCTTTTCAAAGGGAATGGGACGCTCTGTTTTATTGATGCTAGTTGCAGACGCCAATGTAATTTACAGTCTAAACCTCAAATTGGGTCATTCTGCTTCTCTTAGCTGTAACAGCATTACCCCAAAGCAATATTTTAGGTCAGTGAGGACCTTGCTGTGGTCCAAAGTAATGGAATGGAAAATAAGAACTCATTTACTTACTTCTACAATTAGAGGCATATTAAAGACAGACCAGATTGGGAGAGGGAAAATGGCAGGGGAATGGCACTTTTCAGGGAATTTTTAGAGCAGAATAAGTCTATAAAAGAGAAAATGAAAGCTGTCACTAACCCCTTCCAGTTTTTCCTTCTCCTTCACAACAAGTGCTAGTGTGTCCTTCAGTTCCTTCAGCTCCCGTCCTTTCTCAGCGACCTGGCTCTGTTATAAAGAAAAAACACAAAAACAGAGGAATGAAGGGACATTTTCTTCTTCTCAAACTTTTGATGTGCGCTGCTGATTGAAAAATGCATCACTGAAATACAGTCAGACCTCAGTGCATGGCATTAATTGATCACACCCATAAAAGGCCCTTTCCATTTGCTGAGGAATGATTTATGTACAATACCGCACAAAGCAAAACAACCTGTTTGAATTCCTCTGAGACACTAAGCAAATATCCGTCTGATCTGAGCCAAGTGAAGCATTAGCCAGGCAACAGGAGAGGACTACTCCGAGCCAAGCTTCGCTTGTCACCAGAGCCTGACATAAACAGCAGTAAAACGTCGTCTCACAGATAGGCCTGCTCATAAACAACACTGACAGAGCGACTGTGTTCAAGGGGAGAGCATCAAAGGCTTGATCCCTGAGCTAAACCAGCCATACACAGAAGAGTCAAAAGGCGGACCTGCTTCGAAAGCAGCAGAGTATCGATGGCGGCTGACGATGCCTGAGCTGTCTGAACTCCGGCTATACTAACCTTGTAGCGATCTTCCTCTGCTGCCAGCTGCAGCTTCAGGTTTTCATTGGTCTTCAGCTGCTCCTTAAATTTCACCTCCATTTTGGCCAGCTCATCAGCAAACATGCAGCTACGCTCCTTCTCCTCCTAAAGAGCAGTCACAGCATATCATACCATTGTACAACAGAAGTCCTCCTCAACAGGGTTTCAGCACCTAATTCTGGGATAAATGACCAGTAACACGATGCAAAAAAAAAAAAAAAAAAAAAAAAATTGTTTTCTTACCGCCAGCATCTGCTTGCATTTTCTGTACTTGTCATTTCTGTCAGACGCCTCTCTGCTGATGCCTTTTAGCTTCTCCTGGATGATGGCTTCCAGCATGGGATCAGCAGAGCCTGGACTTCCTGTGAAGACAAGTCAGACAGTGAGCTGAGGCAAAGCAACGGTACATAGTTATTTCTCTATTGGTTCATCTGTTGATAATTAAAATGACAAATTAATACCCTATTATACTTTAATATGACATGTTATAACAACCCACGTATAAACCACTTAAAGACCAGAGTCCAAAAAAAACTGATTGACTGATTTCTGAGGCAGCAACCAAGGAGATTACAGTGTTGGTAGACTCATACAAGATTCTAAACTTTATCAGTACTTCTGATAATTGATTGCAGTTTTAACCTACTCTTTGGCACAGTTAGATGTAACGTACCTGGCACTGATGTGTCTGGACTCGCTGATGCAGGGATTGTTGTGGTCTCTTGTGCTGAGCTCCTCTTCAGCTCCTACAGACAGGAAAAAATAAGAGGTGAAAATTTGCTCTAGATGCAACAAGAAGACAAACAAATGAGAACGTAACAAAAGAACAACAAAACAGTGAAAGAAATGGTTACTTCTGGCAGCTGGTTTTGATTCAGTCTGAAGTCTTGTGACCAAAATGTGTAGTGGTTTTAGTCAAGTTTTAGTCATTTGATAAAAAATTAAACAGTGGCATTCTAGTCTCATTTTCATTACACATTTTTTTATTTCCATGTCTTCAATACACCTTTAGGCTACAAGTGTCACTATCTTTGTGTACAGTTACCATGGTTACAGGTGGCTCTGGTGACTCTAGCTCTGCAGTAGTGCAGACTGATTCACCTCAGTAAATCTGGCTAGAATTACTGCAGCTACCTGTGCTGTGTGTGAGTCACTGAGAGGCTGGAGTGGTCGAAGAGCCTTTCTAACTCTGAGGGTATTTAATGCCATGTGATGGGCAGGCATAGGGTTACAGGAATCTAATGCAAGTTCCATGCTTTAACTTGTCAGGGGCATGTACACAGTATGTTGTCTTGTATCTGGTGGGACCTACCCCTTGCTGCTCAGAGAGCTTAAGCACTTGTTTTTGCAGTCGCTGACATTCCTTGTATTTCTCCTTGTAGTGTTCTGCGGCCATGTGCAGCCGCATCTTCAGGTCCTCCACCTCTCTCTGCAGCTCTGCTACAACAGCTGGGTCTGCAGCAGCCTCCTCTTCTGCTTTGGCCTTGTGACGAAAAACATTACAACAGGACAGATCAGACACATTAAACACAGTAATGGAGTGACTGCAAAGACCCCTCTATGAAGATGTAATGATAAAAATGGGACCCGTATTAATAGTGCCTTTATGACTATGAGAAATAGTCTACGATGTCTAACAGCCTTTTTATGATAAAGGGGTGCTGTCAAATGATTCTATGGCAAAAGTGTGGTGATCAGTAAGTAGCTATCATTATAACATTATAACATATAACATAACTATTATTTAGTTTACATCTGACTAAGTCTGAACAATGGAAAGAATTACAGCCTCCTTTAACAACAGAAGCTGTAAAACCACCTGTGGGAGAGACCTTTTATTTCTGTTTCCATTATTTCTTCTTCCATTCTCTCCATACCCATTACTTTCTCACTGACTGCACCAAAACACTGCATTTGTTGAATATGGAGGGACCAGAAAAAAAATAGAACTATCCTGATTTCTAATCTTGCGGTATGATTGTTTTGTGGTGAAATATATATGCATTTTGGATCTGAATATGTAACACACACAAAAAAATACAAAATCAATTTCTTGTTTCTATGTTATTATTAAAAAATTAGATTTAACATATTGTTAATTTTTGGGATATTATTTGAAAATTATCTCCAAACACTTCAATGAAAACTGAATTTGAATACGCTACCAAAACTTTTTAACTCATGACTACTCTGATAGATACAACACATCACCTACTCCTGCCTACCATGGTGTCAAACATGTCTAATAATGTTATGTTTCATATGATGCTAATTCATTACATGAAGCCTGGTACTTAGATTGACCATCATCCTTACTGCTTCCTGCTTGGCCTCTGTCTTCATCTGCTCTACCACGTGCTCCAGGTGGGCACACTTGGCCTGAGCTTCAGCCTTTGCCTGACGAAGGGCATCGGCCTCCAGCTTCACGTGGTAGAGTTCAGACATGGTGCGGTCACGGTTCCTAGCGGTGTCCCTCAACTCAGCTGCTAACAGGGAGGACTGCTGCTGGTTGGCCTGGAGCTGCTCCTCCTTCTGCCGCAGCTGCTCCTTCAGGGCCTTTATATCTCCCTGCCAACACAAACACATTTTAAGTGAACGTTTTTAATTTCCTATAAATGTATTTTTAATTCTTATCTTCAAATTATCATATGATGAATCAAGTTAAATACTGCACATGACAAAGCTAAAGAGGTGTTGTGACTTTATTAAGTTTTGAAAACAAAATTCTGGGTACCAAGGGGGGAACTTTGGCCAGGATCTCTCTGTACTGTTTCTCATTCTCGGCGAGGCACGCCTGCAGGCGTCCCACCTCCTCTTTAAACTGGGCAATGGTGTTTTCCTTGTTTACATCCACAGACTTCAGCATCTGCAGCTCTGCGCTCAGTTTAGTGTTCTCTAGCTCCCGGTTTTTCAGGTGAATCTGGTGCACACACATGCCCACACACACACACACACACACACACACACAGATGAGGTTATAAAACACAAGAGAAGTTATAAAACATAAAGTTGTTGGCTTTTGCCTCATTTATATAACACCAATCACAATCATTTACCAAAGAGCATATGACTATTAAAATAAATGTTGCGTGACCTCAATTACAAAACAGAAATTGAAATAGGCCCATAAAGTTTTCCTTGTACAGCGACCCCAGTGTGATGGTGCAAGTTAAATTAGGAATAGGTTTTTGGCTCCATTTCCATGGCAACAGTACAGTATGTGGCACTCCCAGTTCCTGTGCAGTGCCCACCACAACAAAGACGCACAAACACCAGACAGACCAGAGGAAGACAGAAAAAGGCATGCCCTGTTTAGACTAAATGTTTGGGCAAGAATATGCTAACTAATCCCAGTTGTAAAAAGTAGAAAACAGGAAGGAAACAGGAAACGTCAATGACCGGGACCTCTAATATTCAGGAATCTAATGCAACAAAAATATTGTAAATTATACAGGACTATAAAGCTGTCACTAACTCAGCAGTCAACCGAACCACTGCTGCGCCAACCCCACTGACATAATCGTGACATGAGCTACATAGATGCCACCTACCCGAACTGAGACATCCCTGTTTTGTTATTAATCTTTATCTGATCAGAATCCAATGCTTTTGAGGAAATACATACAGGAAACATATTAATACTTCTAGTACATTATACCTTATAGAGTTCCTTCTCATCTTTCTCATTCTTGAGATGAGATTCAAGAGCCTCCTTCTCTGAATTAAGTTTCTTCACTCTATCTTTGAGACTAAAGAAAAGGTCAGGAAAAAAATGGTTAGTCACAGATTGTATCACCCATCACAGTGTCTATGTTCACATTCAGTGTTTGGAATACACTCAAGAAATAAGTTGCACATAAAAAACGAAGACATTTGATGATCACAAGAGAAAGCTGGGATTCCTCCTGAGATGATGTTAGAGCTAAACATACTTTCAAGATGATATATAAATACACTCATTGACAGACAATTCTCGCAAGGCTGTTTGCTCAAATGACAAAAACAATTCTGAGTGAGTTTACTCGGGTTATTCTAATGATCAGAGAATATCATTTTCTGTGCATGTAACCAAAACCAGCAAACCAGTGAAAGCCTTCCATCCTGAATTCACCTGTCCAGCTCGGTTTCCTTTTGTAGGCCCTTTTGAGTGACACCAATCAGGTCCTCCTCCAACTGTATGACTCTGGCTGTGGCTTCCTCCAGTCTCCTTTTTACTTCTTCTTTCTCCTCTAGCAGGGCCTGGGAAGAATTCTGCACCTCCTAAGACAATAAAATATAATCAAGTTTTAATGTGCAATTAAAAAAAAAAACAAAAAAAAAACTGTGAAGACCAAATCAAATACAGAGTTTGGTAATGTGCATGATCTAATGAAGGCATTGTCATTGTCATTCTTAAAGTAAATTATCTGTGCCAAGACCTGCATAACTTAAGACAGGGATAAAAACTAACATGATATAATAATGCTAGCTCCCTTGCATGTTGCTTTCCATCTCTGCATTTGACTGTAAGCTTGTGGAAAACGTGTGCAGAACATAAAAAAAATTATTGTCAAGTCTAAATCAAAATGAACGTTACGTCTTGAGTTTTGAACTTAAATGACATCAAAAAAGCAAAAGGAAATTATTTTTTTACAGTTTGTTTATAGGCAGAATTTTGGAATCTTTATATTCACACCACATAAAAAAAATCATATAAAAGTATAGTCATAAAATTAACAGCCACAAAATCTGTAATCGTGTTTTCATCTGAAAGTCGTTTTAATACCAGCAGATTTATGGCAGAGGACAGTAATATGAATTATTACTGACACTGCTTTTAAGACTTAATACTATGCTATAAAAAGCTGAATTACAACTTTGATAATACAGACATTCATATCTGTCAGAGTGTGATTTATACTTTTAGTGGATCAGGAGTTTGGATAGCTATGCATATTTGCAGTCTTTCGCTAGGGGGTGCTAAGAGACTGTTTGGCCAAATGTACATCTGTACTTGGAATAACTACAAGAAGTAGACAAAAACATGAATCATGTAAATTAATAATTTCAGCATGTGCTGAAATACAAATACATTATTTAACAAAAAGGAAAGAAGGCCTTTTGTTTCATTTACCAGATCTGCAGTGACGTGACTTATCCCTTCCTTTCCCCTTTACTACTAGCCCTCTTTGCTTACTTGGTTCTCTCTTCTCAGTTGGGCACAGGTCTCTTTTTCTTGCTCATACTCCTTCTGAAGCTTCTCCTTCTCAGCCTCCAGCTGCTCCTTCTCCTGCTGCAGGAGGGCCATGTTTTTTACCAGCTCGTCCTTCTCTCTCTGGGCTTCTTCCACCTTTTGCTGCAGAGAGAGATAAATTGTTCAAGATATACGGTCCATTCACATAACAATAACATCCAAACAAGACCCGTGAACACTGATTTATGAACTATCTCTGCTGAGGAACACGCTACCTCGAGGAAGCCAGCCTTGGTGGTGACCACCAGGATGTCAGAGTTGCATTCATCCTCCACAGTCAGCAGCTCTTCCTCTGAGGGGCTGTTGGCACGAAACTGGAATGGTGTGCTGGCTCCGCGGATCTCACCTTTGTGGGTCACGTAACAGAACTGATAGAACTCCCCGTCGTCATTGGGCACATAATATCCTGGGGAAGAATGACACCCAGTGAATTCAGTGTACTGAAGTACAGAGTAGCAAAACAAAAGATATTCCTGACAAATCTTAAATTCATTTCAGTCTTTAATTTAATTCTAATTGCACAGTTAACCCAAATTTATAAAGAAAAAGTGTAATTATAACTGTGACATAAGTGTGTAAGTGAGGGAAGTGGTGTGCTGTAGTGGTTCAGAGATCTGGAGCAAACAACATGCATGTGTGATATTGTGGGTTTGAATCTAAAAAGCGAGTAAGACACGTCTTTCCCCCCTTTCGTGTCAGTTTCCATTACTTAATAAAAAGCAGTATAAAAGTAAAAATATCCACCTAAACTAAAACGTCCTTAACACCAGATCAGAGATCTGTGGGAAAACGTTTCTTATTTAACTCTGGCCACTGATTTGGTATTAAAGTTTTAACAATCCTCTGAACAGCCCTCTGACATGTGGTTATTAAAAGGTGTCAAAGTTATTTAAAACTATGGTATGATCTTACCCTGAAAGACCACTGTTCTGTTGACTGCGGTGCCTTCCACATAGTTTTCAGGAAGAGGTGACCACAAGAATGTGTAATAGTCCCTCGCTGTGCTCCAACCAACCTGTGAGACATTGTGGGGAATCCATTCAACCAAGCGCTCTCACCACATCAGTGTAAGATAATAACAATGGAGGATTAACAGGGAGACTTCCTAGAATCCACACAGTGCCACCTCCAAAATATCTCAAACCGGTTTATTACAGTAATCGTGGGGTTTTCGGTCTACATAGTTACGATAGTGCAAGACGATGCCTGCTGTGACTTTTTTTTTTTCCCCCTCAGAAGAAAAAATATAATTTCTGTAAACCACTCCAACTCCTCGTCACCATGTGCATGTGGACCGGCCCTTGTCATGAACAAGCCTGACTGTGGAAATGTAGCTACAACTCACTTCCAACAGGAAGAGGGAAATAGGTGAAAATTTTATACATAGGCAACTTGAAAATAAAAACCAAAATGTAATTATATGTATTTTATGTGTTGTTAACTGATGGCTGATGAGGGGGGAGTGTAGAAAATACATCCATAACTTCAGCCCGGTGCCATAAAACTGTCAAACAAAATCAGAGTCACATCGAGTGGGCTGGCTTTCAGTGTGCACACACAGGCACACACATGCATCTACAACAAGCCCAGTCAAACCAGCTTATTACACCAGCCTATACCACAAAACATAGATTAGGGTGTGAAGTGACTTTTCAAAGTTTTGTCCAAATTTATATATATTCTGAATATCAATGCAGGCAGATGATGCTTAAACATAAACAGTCGCAGCAGATGTTGCTTTTGATGTCAGCAGACTTTTTCTTTCCAAAAATCTGGGCAGTTTATTCTCTCACCTGTGTACAAACAGCCTACAGCTACAATACAGCGAGTGTACATCAGAGCCAGAGATAGAAGGCCCTGGTGGTGCTCCAAAACCCCCAATTGTTACCAGCGCACTTCCAGCCCCCAGCAGTAAAGAACAGGAAGCAATTAAAACATGCACCTAGTTAGTAAGTGTCATTACTGAAGGCTAGCATTCACCAGTCCACTCATTAGAGCTGCAGAGGTGGTGGAGGGTGAAAACTCTGAGAGGAACTCATTCACTTACAACAGACTGGCCTGCAAAGTTTATAAATAAGGCTAGAGGAGGAAGAGGTTGGGCAGAGCTACCAGTAAAAACTGGACTAATGACTCAAGCGACAACACATGCAACACTGCAGTCTCCAAAAACAAGACGAGAAGTTACAAAATGATCATGAGGCCTACCAAAGCGACACGTATTTCAGTTCAAACACAGCATTTCACCAGCATTCCAGCAAAGTCGAGCTTCTGCAAGAAAGCTGACGGGAGCTGGTGGCAATGTTGCTGCAGGAGGTAATGGATTGTCAGTCAGACTGTGTAAAGTCAGGAGCAAGTTGCTCATGAATCACACAGAGAGGCTGTGCTCAGAGACAGGTTAATTATAAAGCTGTTCTTGCTTTGTGCTGGGCCACTCTGACGACCTGTCCCAACAACATTCCTCCAAGAAGCTGAGAACAGCTCCCATCAGGCACTATGGTAAACGTTCCAACATCAAAGGGCCAAAGGCTGCTTTTGTCCATGAGCAAATAATAACCTGTCTCCCATATATTTATCGTCAATAGAATATTTAGTTTTTGTTTGACTTGCCAAGTAAAAGTGTGTAATTTAACCATTTGTAAATTATTTTAGGCTGACATGTGAATGCATAAATGAAAAAGTCTGAAGACAATTCATTTTCAATGTAGTCATAATTCTTCAAAGGCATTTGTTTTTTTGAACAATCTTACTGACAGTTGTGCTGACAAGTCACATTACAACTGACTGAAAGGTAACACATTTTCCAGTTTTACCTACAGTGCATCGCTTAACTAGACATATTTGGAGTATGCACTGTCTTCACATCAGAAGCATACTAAATAGATAAAAATCCTTGGGAAAATGGTCGCACTCCCGGCGACCTAAAGCAGAAGCTGCTCTGCTTGTCTGGGAGTCAATAGCAACTAAATGTGTGAAGGAGCTAACACAAGCGTATCCAGGTATCGATGCATACAAACGCAAGAACTTGGCACCAAACGTTTCATCTGTCAGCACTGCCAAGAACCTTTACTTGATTTAAGATCCTGCACTCAGCCTTTTCCAGCCCAGCTCTGTTTTTTAGAAGCTCAAGAAATTAGTGATTTTAAGATCCGCACTGCCAGTTGGTGCCTACCTTGAGGCTAAACACAATGTGATGTGGCATCCAGCTACAACAGAGTGCTGTATTTAAATAGCCTCCAGACATTAGCCTGACATGACCTCATTTTTCAGTGCACTTGGCAATAACCTCTGCATACCTCTATTTCTAAAATCTACAAAACTCTCACGAATTGCAAACACTAAAGATATGAATAATCAATAATTCATTTTCAGGCAGAATTTTGGCAGGTTTTCATTAAATTTATAAAGACATCAACAATTTAAATCTCTGATGTTAATCAAAACTGCAACAATATGCCTTGGGTGGCTTCATGTCATTACTGTATAATATGAACCTATGAGCAAAAAGCAACTGTTGCAACCACAGTCATCAACAGGCAAACACTTTTTAATCTAGTTTGATTTAACCCAAGGTTCCATGTTGGTCTCGAAAAACCTGGAGCCACATGCTTCTTTCTACATCCACGATTCACTACAGATGAGGCTAAAATAAATTACTGCCACTGTTTTTGATTTTATGTGCTTCTCTAACAAGATCCATGTGGGATATTCAAGCGTGTGGTGGGGGTCAAAATGCACCATTAACTCTGCCAAGCTCATTTTTCAAGCAAACATAACAATGGCTGACTCACACTTTCTTAATTTTTCTCACCACTGAATTAATACTTTATTCCCACTTTTTTTCGTAAAATCCCAGTAATGTATTTTCTTCTAAATAATAATTGTGAGGCCTGGCTGCTAAATGTCGACTGGCATAGATTCATCCATTGAAAGTTAAGTCACTAAGATAGCCAATATATAAGAGATGTCATTCAATACATCCTACACAGTATGTTCTAGCCATCAAAACACATATACACAACTACAAGTAGTAAGACTACTGCCACTACTTCTACTCCTACTACTTATATTTGTTCACATCTTGTGTTTTCTTCCAATGATTTTATAATACATTGAACAGGGATGTTCACCTTGAATATGCCAACCCAGTCCTTTGGATGTGGTTTGATGAACTGCGTCAGGGTATAGTGACACTCCAGTGCAGCATGTGGCAGGTAACTCTTCCCCACATTTTGGAAGATGACGTGGGCAAAGTTTGATGTGTCCATGTTGTTGCCTAATAAAGTCCCATCCAGGAATAGTGCCATAAATCACTCAGTAGGGGCTACACAGGAGGAGACAAGCAACAAAATATGTGATTAGAAACCTACAGTAACCACAGAAACAACTACAATAACATATGACTAACTGAAGAGACAAATCAGCTCCATGAAAGGAACTTTAATTAATTCTGACATTATTACAATGAATCTATGTTGTTACTGAATAATGTGTCATCTATCCTATCAATAGTCTAGTTCACAATAAAAGCAATTTGAATCATATCTTTTAAGATTATAGACATTTTACAGTGAGAACATGTTGCCATTTTTGCTAAGCCTGATGATTCTGATACTCACAGGGCCATTGTCAGCTTTAGACAGCAAATACAATACTTATTTAAGGAGCTGGAATGATTGCTTTTCAATCCAGAACCACATTAAAATGTTTGTTCCATTATTTTGTGACCCCAGTCTATGGCAGATTCCCATAAGACTCAAAGATGGGCCTCTCAAACAATCACTCAAGCATTCAAGGAACGTCACCCAGAACATGGACATTTCTACCTTAAATTTTGAGTCACGCAGTGTTTGTTTATGGGATGTGTTTTCCTCTGTTCAAACTTGCATCAAATGAAAAATGCAATTAACCTGTAATTTTTAAGTATAAATCATATACAGTAGACAAATGTCTGCAAGTGACAATGTGCCAAGGGTAGTACCAGTGATTACATTTTTTTTTTGGTGAAGTGTTCAATGCTCAGTCAGCAAGAGCAGATGACAAGTTTGACACGCTTGGAATCAGTGTCCAAAGTTAGACAATGTCTGATTTGAAGGAAATTGTCTATGAAAAGTGCAAATCTGGATTTTCAACAAAAGCGTGCATTTGCTCAGATATAGGTGTAGGACTGTACACCAGAGGGCAAACGGCCTCCTCCCTGTTTAAGACAGTTCACACACAGGCTCACAGAGACTGCTCAGGAGCCCTTGTCAAGATGTTAAGCTAAGAAAAAAAACCCCTCCAAGTTTGTCATCAGGAAACTATTCTCAGATGACCAGCAAAAGTTATTGTGAAACCCAGGCAAATTCCATGACACTGAAGTTCACATTACAAATTATGCTATTTCACATCTAACACATGATGGACAAAAAATGTAACAGGTTAATGATACGGTAGTTACATCCATACAACCTTAATTTGTCCATAACACCCTAAAGTAGCACTAGTGCCTGTCTTTAGCCAATCACACCTTTCACTGCCCATTAGTCCTGTTCAAGTGATGTATTTATCCAATGATTGAAGACAAATTCCTGATAAATACAACACAGTCATGTAATACTTGACATTTTTGAGAATGAATGCTGACTGTTGAAGCACAGTTTCACTGATACTGCTGACAGGCAAGCAAAGGATTATGTGACACTGTGTCCTCATGATTTTGGCAACAACTTCCTTCCTAAAATGCAAAAGTAAACTGTCCTTGCCAATGTTTTCCTATTGGAAAGTTTTTATGTTCTCTCTTCTTTTTAGCTCTTATCTATTTATCTTTTTAGCTCTCTTTATCTATGTTTGTGTCTTTTAAGGTAGTAAGAAAACCAATTTGTAAACAATGATGAAGCACAGCTTCAGGTTTTACTTTCGATGTTTTGGCATGCTTTACACCTCACACATTAAGACTTTTATTTATATTAAAATGGATGATACTGATACTGATTCACAGATTGGCAAGACAACATTACTTTCAATTTTCTATATTCAAGTATATTAAATATATTATATTAAATTCTGTGATAGTGCCAACTAATTTAAATGAGAGTAGAGAAAAACTCTTCTTGATACAACTGGTCTGTAACTAAACTTAACAATATAAAGGGCAATCGTGGAAAGGTGCATTTTCTATTTGGGCCTCAGCTGATATTATTTTGCCCGACGTAATGAGGCCTGTGACGGTCTACACATGTCCTCGATGACTATCGGAAACTCTGAAGTGAACCATACTGTCGTCTACAGCAGTCACCGAAGTTCTCGATCGGATGTATAATTTGTCAAAAGTCCACGGTAATGGCTGAAACTGACAAACTGGCAACGACACACAACGTGGCGAGGCCTAATGTGAAAACAGTGATCATATCTGGCTAAGTTAGCTATGTGGCTAACTAGCTATCGTTAGCCACATACTTTACAGGACAATAATACGTGTTGAAATCAAGGCACAAATATATATGTTCCTTTGAAATGTATAAACTACCTAGCAAAATATTCACTCTAACTGGTAAATTACACAGCGATAAGTTAGAAACGTTACAACGCCCTTAACGGAAAAAAACAGTACTGCTATCAGCTGGAGGACAAGGTTAGCTAACGTAAACATCTAGCAAATCTAACTCGGGGTAGCCTCTAATCGTGTCAAGTGGCTTTATAAGTCACATTTATAAAATAAATCTTAAACATACCCAACTGCCATGCTGAACAGACGCTGAAATCCGAGTGTATCATAAAAACAATTGTTGACGCAGTTCAGTGCTTTCCCCTGCCCTCTTCCTGGAATAATAACAACATTACGTCATTTCCGGAAAGGGGACATACTCGGGAATCCCACCAGGCTGAAATGCATAAATACATCAATGACAACTGAAAAATAATGTCGCAATTAATTAAATATGAAGAAACACCGTTCCGAGTTCGAACTAGAGTTATAACAATATACTTTATATATAAAGGCTTTACATGCCAAGATCAATTTGGCTTGGCTCTACATGCCAAGATCAATTTCATTGCATTGCAAAGAACTTTGTCTTTTCTTTTGTCTCATTCAAAAGATTCCTGACAGACTGTATTTCTTTGTAAATAAAAAAAATAAAAAATAAAAATAATTTCAAAAAGAAAAAATATAGGCATCTAGTTTAAGTATTATCACACGATGGTATTGCTACTTAAAACACACAAAGCCTCTCTCAGTAAGATTTAGTTTTACACCAATGTAAAGTCATACATAATGCGCACTATAAAACAAACTTAGCAAATCTTAATGTGAAAACCTGCACATTTCTTAGGCCCGCCCCCCACAGCTCAGTGGCTGAATTTGGGAGGCCGTGCTGCGCAGCTCTGTTATTTGATTGGACAGAGGTGCCATCATTAACGTACGTACTCTTACATCACGCGTAAGGTCAAGAGGAAAGAAGCATGGCCGCTGTGTTGAGAGGGTCTCGGTACCTAGTTGGAAGGGGCTGTAAGCATGTTGACTTTGCACTTGGTAAGGAGGACAAACGGAGACTGTGTACGCAATGTGCACGTCGCCGCGCTAACTTTTG
Source organism: Toxotes jaculatrix (assembly GCF_017976425.1). NCBI lineage: Eukaryota > Metazoa > Chordata > Actinopteri > Toxotidae > Toxotes > Toxotes jaculatrix. Next base: position 13,557,952 of record NC_054401.1, on the reverse strand, counting down.
AAGCTCAGGCTGTTACTTGAAGGCTCTTTGTAGCATGAAAAATACTATACCTGAAATGTGGGAAGAGAAGTTTGAGCTCATTTTGGCTAAACTGGGTTTGCTGTGTTGGCTGCTGCAGGACCTCCAGTTCATAGTTTACTGATTAAGGAGCTTTTCTGTTAAAATTGCACGCCGGGGCGTTTGCCAGTGCTACAAACAAACAATTCGTGTCCACTGCAATATTTCAAAACGCTGGAGGGGGTCTAACTGTACCCTGTCTTTTTATGTGAGGCACATTATGTAATGTCTGTCACCCTGCACCTTGTAGAAAGATGGTAGGTGGCTCTTTGTAACATTTTAAACAGGAGCCTCTTGGAGAGAAAATCCAAACGTTTTACTCAAAGCGTCTCTTATTTAGCCTGTTGTAAGTGCTGTTTCAGGTTGTTTAACGTTGTGGTATTATTTAGATAACAATATGTTGGTGGCATTATCTTGTATTTTGGTCTTTTTAGTTTTAAGATAAAGTTAAGGACCAAAACATTTCTTTGTCTTGTTTCTTATAACATTGAAATAAGTTTTGCTTGTCTTATAAAAGAATGACCTTTTATCAAGGCATACTTAAGTAAGCACTGAAAAAGTCTTGGTATCATTAAATCAGATGACTTTGACATTGAAGGTCGACTACATTGGGTTTAAATGTAAATTAAACATAAATGGCACCCTTGCCCATGGTCACAGCTGAGTATTGCTTTTCATTATTAAGGCCAGATAAAATGTTCTGCCTAAAATGATCTAAGTAAAATCTAATATTCAAACTGGATTGCTACAGGAACATGTCTGGTTAAAATTAGGCCTCTTGGAAAATGATAACATTTTTTTTTTTGTTTGTTTGTCCCTGAATATGTGACACAGATAATATGTCTTGTCACTGATCCATTTGGTCATTATGTTGCAGTTTCCACAAGGTCTATGGCCTCGAAGACACAGGTGGGGTTTATTGGTCTGGGCAATATGGGAAACCCAATGGCAAAGAACTTGCTGAAGCACGGATACCCAGTCATTGCTACAGATGTGTTCCCGGAGTCTTGCAAAGAAGTGCAGGAGCTGGGTGCTCAGGTGGGACAGTAAAATGCACATCAGTCTTTTTATCTATTTATTTATTTGATTTTATTTCATTTTCTCCTATTTGTTCTCATCAAACCCCGTCATTTTGTGTGTTTTCTCAGATTGTGGATAATCCTGCTGAGGTAGCAGACAAGGCTGACCGCATTATCACCATGCTCCCCTCTAGTCCCAATGTCAGAGATGTGTACACTGGAACCAACGGCATTCTCAAGTATGCTTTGGTTTCTCTTTTAATTTGTGCAAGATAACCTCACACATTTATTTCAGATTCTCTTAACCATTATTTATTTTTCTTAACAGAAAGGTAAAGAAAGGCTCCCTCCTCATTGACTCCAGCACCATCGACCCAGCTGTTTCAAAAGAGATGGCGGCTGCTGCAGAGAAGATGGGCGCAGTTTTCATGGATGCACCTGTATCAGGAGGTAAATTTTACATTTGTGATTAGGACATAGGTCGTGTGATTACAGTTCGATGTCTGATCTTGAAACACATACACGCAGTTGTGAGTTTATCAGGTTGTCTTCCTCTAGCTTAAACTAATGATGCAGCAATATCATGAAGGCGATAGGTGTCTATTAAACTTTATGGTCGTATTGGTGAGCTATACTGCGTGATACTAAGGTGCTTCTGTCACCAATCACTGAAATAAATAGGTGAGCAAAAACAGAGGGTTTCAACAAATAGAAGGTCTATTAAAATATGTATTTATCTGTGTTATTTGCCAAATCGTCGTTCCAGCGAATCAAGCATTCCTCTGACTTTAGAATATTAAAAATGTAGAATCAGCAATCTACCTTGTGATGCCATGGCTCTCTATATTTATTACAGTGCACTTCATGTGTTCTGTGTGATAAATGTAGGGAAGGGGGTTCTTATTTACATGGCATTGGACAACATACTAACTGTATTCCCCAGCTGCCGTAATGGTATATCACTCTGAACTTAAAAAACATGTAAGCACTTACTATCTCTCTGGTGTCAAATTCACTTATGCTGCTTTTCGCTAAAGTGCTGGTTAATAAAGTGCATCAACAACAGCATGTTCTCTGAGCAAGAAGAAGAGGAGCAGCTCCTGCCTGCTCAAATCCTTCTCACTGTAACGTGTGTGCTCTCTGACTTTCTTGGGGGTCCACACAGAAACACAGTTTGTTTGAACTTGGCCTCGTCAACGTCAGGGCAGCCACTTTCTTTGAATTGAAGCTGGTCCATTTTATGGTCTGGCCCTAAAGATTAGTAATGATTTATATGCTTCCGTCCTGTGGTAGTGCACATGGATTAAAGTTGTCCTGCTTTCTGTCTTGAACTTCAGTGTGTATGTGTGCGTGCATGGGTGTGCATGTGGCAGCGGCAGTTTAACTCGTGCAAACTTAAGTGTATGTCATACTTTCATATGTCATGTCAATCACCAGGCTTTTGCTCCTAAATCAAACTTTTTGAACATCTCCAGTGGTCAGACAGAAATCAAAAGAAGTACAGTGGCATGGTAGTGACTGTTTAACCCAGTGTGGTTAAATCTTAAACATAAAAGCACACATGGTGGCGGGGGACGTAATTGAGTCAGCATGTGTCTGATAGTTGTTTCTTCGTGTGAAATAACTGTAAGGACCAGATGAGGTAACTGCCATCTTTCATTTTTCCTCAGACTGGAACGCTCAGAGATGACTAAATAAATCTCTGACAGGGAGTGACCACGCAGTTTTCCAGTAAACATTTCTAAACAATAAATAGATCATGTTTGACAAAAAATGTCTGCTGGTCAGGTATTTTTTTTAGCAGAGTTTTCATTCCTCCAAAATACTCTAAACAATTAGATTGTCGTTTGTGCTGCAGATGGTAAACAAGAGTGCAGGTCTCAGCTCTTGTATAAATGCATCAGTGAAGTTTTAGCAGTTGCACTGTTGAGCAGAGAAAATCCACAAACCTGTTTTCGGATGGTTTTGTTGTTATAACCCAAGGGTGTGTTACATGTGTAGCAGACTTACTGCGATTGTCCCGCTCAAGAGAGAAATGCACATTTTCTCTTCTTTTGATCATGGACTGGAGTTTTTTTTACTGATCTTTACATTTGTGTCCTTTCGGGGCATGTTGTAAGTTTTTACTTTAGAAACTAATAACTAGATTGGGACACAATTTGTAATAATTTGTAAATAATTCAAATAATCAGTCATATATTCAACACCATGAGAAGTTGTTTAAAATAGTTAAATGCTCACTCTTGTATGTAGTTAATTACTTAAGCAAATGAATCACAGATTTATTTCCCATCTAGACTGTGTGGCACCTCTTGGACAAGTTATTCACCATCAGTTTTTGGTGTTATTCAAATGCACCAGAACTGGATGTATGCAAGCCTCGTGAGTTGTAGTAGTTATCCATTCTAATACAGCTACTTATCCTATTTTTACTTTGGGTTTCTTTCTCCATTTTTAGTGTGAACATCAGAATTCTGTGTCAGCTTTGCTGTTTTAATTCAGTTGTTTATCCATCTCAATACAACTTTTTTTTTTTTAAATACCTCTTTTTTTTTTATTTTTAATCCATTACCCATGCTTTTGTTATTTTGTTGGCTTGTCTGTTGTAACTCCCACCTGTCTCCACCAGTTCAGTCTTTTCAAGTTCCACTTAATCCAATATGCTGCTGGCAGACTGTTCACATAGACTGGGGAGGGGGAAACGTATTACACTCATTTTGGACTCTCTCCATTAGCTTCCTGTAAACTTAAAGATTAATAATGAGACTGCCTTGGTTAATTTCTTAGCACCCATGTGGCTTCCACCTGGTTATTGCTTTTAACACCACGTGAAACTGAATGCACCGTCAAATGTACCAATACATCCAGTAACAGCTGTTCTGAAGTTTAGGCAAAGGCTGACCAAAGTTTTTCCAACAAAGTCCCGAGGCTTTGCACTGACATGCAGAGTGACAACAGGCTAAATAGCTTATTCTCCTCAATGAAATCTTGTATTTGCTTTTAATACTTGGCTGTGATTCTTTCCCATTTGTTGTACACCACATGAATTCTCCTGCTTTTATTTATTTTCTTATTTTATCTAGCATTTAACCTTGCACGCAATATTACTCTCGTTTGTGCCTCATATTGATTTTTTTTAATGTGAGGCACATTGTAGCATTGTAGCATAGTAGGTTAGGCCTGGACTTCCAAACCACTGAAGGAAAGAGACCTGTTTTTTTTTTTTTTTTTTTTAGCTCCTTAAGACATGTCCAGAAAATTGTTTATTTATCTAGATTATTCTCAGATACTTTTCCAATTATATTCTGTAGCCAAATGATAGCTATTATTTAAAGTGTTTTATGTCTTTGCAAGAGAGCCGGCACTACCGAGCCACAGAACTGACAGGAAATGAGAAGCGAGAGAGAGAGCGAGAAGGGGATCAATGTGCAGCAAAGACATTTAACAACTTATATTTATTTCATCATCTCCCTATTGTATCTCGGTGAAAGTTTTCTGGTCGGACTGCAACTCTGTGTTCCAAAGAAAGCCTTGTCCCTCAGGACAGAATGAAAGTTGTGAGGTAGAATATGTGGACTCACACAATGTGGTTGTTGTCAGGCAACAAAACACTTGGCTTCTTGGGGAGGTTTGATGGACTTTCATGCTGTTTCTAGAGCTTTAAAAAGATGGTATGAACTTCAGTGGAAAGTGTGAAAACTGAAGTTTTTCTTAGTTACTACATGAAGCAAACTTTTTCATAATGTGTTAAACATGTATCATAAGGGTTCATAGCTGCTATTTCAGCTACTTTGAGAATGCTGCTTTGATTAACATGTTTACTTGTAACTAAATCCTATGGTTGCCGTCAATCTGCTTTTATTTAAACTGATGAAACTTTCAGAAAAGCGCGTGCTATATACCAACCATCCCTGCATGCTTGCACATGGTTTGTTGTATATAAGCACGATTTCCCATTCCCAGGTGTGGGTGCCGCTAGTTCGGGTAAACTCACTTTTATGGTCGGTGGAGCAGAGGAGGAATTTACTGCAGCCAAAGAGCTCCTCAGCTGCATGGGAGCCAATGTGGTGTACTGTGGTCAAGTTGGAACTGGACAGGTATGAACAGATATTTCACATTAACATGGAAATGTCAGGATGTATTTGTGATTCAGATAAAGTGTGTGTTTTGTTTTTTTGTTTTTTTACATTATCTGTGTAAAGATTGTAGTTGTTCTCATGGGTGTGTGTATGTACATATTTTTCAGTTTTATATGAATAAAAACTGTAATAGTCCTAAAATATGAGTAGTTAAGTTGGTGTTGAGGTTATTGAATGCTAATACTCTGTTATCTCTTACAGGCTGCTAAAATATGTAACAACATGCTTTTAGCCATTGGAATGATCGGTACTTCAGAGACAATGAACTTGGGAATCAGGTGAATGCCCACTTCGTCACAAATAACAGGAAGCTGGAAACTGATAATAAATCATGTCAGTGTGTGCAGCCACTGTATATTTTCTGAAACATGAAATTTGTCCTCACTCACAGACTTGGTCTTGATCCCAAACTGTTGGCCAAAATCCTGAACATGAGTTCAGGCCGGTGCTGGTCTAGTGACACCTACAACCCTGTGCCTGGAGTCATGGAGGGAGTCCCCTCGGGGAATAACTACCAGGGAGGCTTTGGCACCCAGCTGATGGCTAAGGTCAGTTTGAAGCCATGTTACACTCTGCAGGAATCCATTTCCTAGGCCTGCATTTCACCCTGGGTATTAGTGTTTCTACAGAAATTGTATCTTTAGGTTCATACATGTTGCCCTTGCCATCACAAATATGCGATAATAAAGTATATTTTATGGCCATAATAGTTATGTTTCCTCTAATTATTGTAGAGAACTTATTTGTTCCTGTTAGCCCCAATATTTTTGGAGCTAAAAAGATGTTAATCATTTGCTTTTTTTCCATTCATACCACATATATGTATGAGAGTTATCATAAGTCATTCAGGGACTAATTTCTGTGTTAAATGTCGTGCATGGGACTTAAGTGATTGCTCTGTCTTTGGTCACATAACTTAAAATAATGCAGTGAACTGTTCAGCTGCAGTTTACATCCCTCTAAAAAGGAATCAAGTCCATATTGCTGCAACATAAAGAAAAGTTTCTCTGTGGTGTGTGGACTGGTGGTTTTGGGTTTAGAGTTTAATTTTCGGCTCCACTGGTTTTTCTAATGTATGTTTGCTTTACTTTCTTTTTTTTTTTTTTTTTTTTTTTAGGACTTAGGCCTTGCACAGAACACAGCCACCAACACAAAGACCCCTGTTCCCCTCGGCTCCTTAGCCCATCAGATCTACCGTATGATGTGTGCTCGCGGTTATGCCAATAAAGATTTCTCCTCCGTATTCCAGTTCCTGCGTGAGGAGGAGGGCCAGTAATGTCTGCCTCCACCCCGTCCATAGCCTTGCCAGGCCTGGCCCTGCACAGGACTAACATAGCTTAGTCAGGGTGCATTTTGCCCCCAAGGACCTTTTTTTTTTTTTTGTTTGGTTTTTTTTTTTCAAAGTTGTGAAAGACATGAAGCCCAGTAAGCTCCATCACAGCTTGACAGATCATGTGAGCACTTCTCTACTATTGGAAATCATGTTTCCTGTGTGATCTAGCCTTTTTTTTTAAATAAAGCACTCCTTTCAATTTTAGAAGAAAGTGAATTTTCACATATGCAGATGTGGATCCAGAAGATTAGTAGAGTGTCAGGCAGTGGCAGCTCTGCACATCACATTACTTAAAATGCAAAGAGTGTGTGGTGGGAATCTGTGGTGTTAAGAAGGCAACTCATTAGCTCTGTTTGTCAAAGCTAAACATCTGCAAACAGTTTAGTCTCCACATATTTATCTATTGTTTGTGATCATTTCTTTATGTTGCCGTATTTTTTTTCCCTGTTCATGGGGGTCATTTCTCTTGACATTGGAAATGTTACTTTGGGATAAGAGTGTGATATCATATCCTGTTAGGAAATAAAGAGAAATTGTGAAGTCTTAAACTTTGTGAAAAACTAATTTACCATTGTTATTTTACGGTTTATGTTATTCATTTCTGGATTTGGATGGTAACTTAACAAATGACAGAAATTAACAGAATTAACAGATTATTTTTAAACAACACTCGGTGCCATGATTGCTCAGTGACTGCTGCTGATTTGTTGCAGTAAAGTCAAATTGTGTTTTTGTTGGAATAATTATTACACAGGTTCAGTGGGAAAAGCTTTGCGTGGACACTGTTAAATAAATAAATAACCGAACTTATGCGAAATGGAATTTAAACGCAGCCAAACATCAGACTCAGAGGAAGACAGATGCTAATTCTCACTGTGAAACTGCGAATTTAAATTCTAAATGCCTCGTATTCGGGCACGCACTGAACAACTGTCCTCCATGACTCTGAGCGCTGCTCAGTTAAATGGCTGCCAAATGTTCTCGTTTGCATCATATGTCCCACCAGTTCAATAGTCACGATAGAAGGATGAACAAACTTTAGCAGCCCTGACTGCAGAGCAGATGCAGTGGCGTGATGCTGATCCCCCGATCAGAGAAAACACAAGACCAGAACTGCACATACTGTTCCAAATAACAAAGACACGCCAACTTTTTTCAATTACAGTTAAATTATCCAAAACAAGAAAAGAAAATCCTCTTTTAATGAAGGCTTGAGTGCTTTTTGAGATTTATTTCATGTTGCCTTCTCCACAACTATGAAAGAAAAGTTGCCATCGACTGTTGCATCATGCGGACCGCCTCAGTAATTTGGGGACCTGGACTTCTTTTCTATCCCCACTTAGGACCAGAGCAAGAGGGCGGCATGTTTCTGATGTGGTTTGCCAAGAGCCACTGAGGGGCCAAGGTGCCATAGGTCATGCGATCACAAGACAAACCCATAAAAAGTCCATTAAGCACTGTAGGCTAAGAGCTGTGTTGTCATCTGCTTGATAGGTGCTGCAAACAGAGCAGCTTTGGTCTCAGGCCTCCAGCGGACTGTGACACCTCATCCGCTGCAGCGCGCGCACGTCAGTCCCGCTCAACACTTTTCAGTGCGCTTTGCATTCAGCAGTTTATTTGTGCTTTTATTTTCAAATCCGGTGATGTTATGTAGGCTATTTTGTGCATTCTTTGTAGATCTGTATTGTGCGAGAACGAGATTTGTATTAGCAAATTGATGCGCGTACAGTTCAGGTTGTGCCTAGTTAGACTTGACTGTGGGGGGGAAAAAACACTGCGGACGTTTTATCGTACCACAATTTTTTTTCTGCTGTTGTCTTGTTCCGGATTGTTTTTAATCCATATTGTGGCCACTTGCAATAACCCGAGTGTTTTTTTTTAAACAAAAACATTTTATCAATTACTTTTTTTTTGCTTTTCCAGTGTATAAAGCCTAGTTTACAGTGAGAGTATAATGTAAAATGGAAACACAATCCTGCGTTTTAAGAACTGCAAAACACGATTTGCAACCTTATTACACCCATCGTGCGCATCAAAACATTGTCAAAATACAAAATATATCGCGTAATTCTCTTTATTAGGCTCGGGTCTGTGAAGCCGTCTCTCTTCAAGAGGTGAACTTTAATTCTGCTGCTTACAATTAGACTCTTTATTTCATATTCTATTGATGTACTTACTGCTTAATATACAAATGGTTGTGTTTTAGTTGTAAACTGACATCAGGCGCGTTTTGACTTTGATTGAAAATGAGGCTTTTTGCGTGTGAAAATTAACTAAAGATATAACACCTCATTTGCATTCGTCCTAACCACATCATCCACCGTCACTAATAATATTTCGCTTATCGCGTGCTTTTTTCGACTGACACAAAACTGCTTCATTTGCATATTGTTATTTTTGAACATTTGCATGTAGGCTGTGTGTGCACGTGTGTGTTTTGACGGCATATTGAAATGAGAATTAAATGAACAAATGAGATGGAAAAAATGCTTCTCTATCAACAGCCCGTGACCCAAACTATTTGCTATTTAACTGGTTTAACTGTTCATATGAAAATTCCTACCAGCTGCTATATGCAGTTTAGAAAGACAGACGCCCACTAATGTGTGAACAACGTGCCTGAGATGATTCCTGTCCAGACAACACTCACTTATTCTAGCTCGGCCATTTGACAAAGTAGGCATTTTTTTTTCTGTTCAGATGCGGGTGTGCTGGAGCAGCAGGCCCTAAATAAAAAGCCGATTAGTCTGCCCTGAGGTCGGTTGTCAGGACAATGCAATTAAAACAAAAAAAATGAGACATGACCTTATTCAGGAACATAAAATATTATGCTTTTTCCCCCCCTGAAACGTAGAGCAATACTGACTCTTGCCTACAAGCTATGAACTTGGGCCATAAAGATTTACAGCTTCAAAAGGTGGGAAAACTCTATTTAAAAAAAAAAAAAAAAGTGCTCAGATTTAGATGGGTATACATTCCTCTGCGTCTGTGGCCTCACTTCAAAATAGGAATGTAGCTTAAAATAAAACTGAATTCTGAAACTGTTTCGTTTGACACTAATCTTAACCCGTGTATCACAGTACACCTACACAACTGAACGTTTTAGTGCCATATATATAAGCTAAACCGTAAACAATGTGGACCGTAAACTGTTTTTAGCTCTGCGTTCTGCTTAAGAAAATAAAAGCCCACCTATGGAGGCATTTTATGCAGAAGGTTGGGAAAGACTTGTTTATTTTCTTGTGTCAGTTTTTTCTTTCTTTCTTTCTTTCTTTCTTTTTACTCTATTAGACGAATAAAATAATCCAATTTTGGATTATAAAATAATCCGATCTGATTTTGACTATTTAGTGTCAGTAGAATTTAAAAAAAAAAAAATCTTTTTTCCAAAGTCTGCCGATGTGAAGGATTAAAGAGATAGAGAAAAAAAACGTTGAGGTTACATTTCCCAAAAAAGGGGGGGGAGCACATTCTGTGGATGAAATTTCCTCTTCGGCACTTTGCGGTGTTTTCTCTTCAGGCTTCCTGGCGTGAGGTGCCTATTTGGCCAGACTGCAACTTTCAACTTGACCTTGGTCTCCAGCCGTGTCCAACCGGTATGAGGAAGGGTGCAGCCAAATGTGGTATGCTTGTGGGGGTTTTTTTTGTTGTTTTTTTTGTGGACACCGAACTTGTGTTTACAGTGACACCTCTCAGTGCCAAATGTGAGGATGATAAAGTTTATTAATGTCGGTATCTGTAGGAGATGTGTATTTATTTTCCCTTAAAATCCGCCTGTGTGCTTAAAGGAATGACTCAAAGTCAGTCAGTCAATCAGATAATTTGAGGACGTGATTTGGAAAACTCTGCACTTTTGACTGAAAGCGCATAAAAAGTTACAATCTTTCGATGTGAAACCAAAATCATTTTTGAATCAAATATTCTAAATCCTCTTTTTGCTTTACACCATAAAGCAAAAGCGTGTGTAACTGCTATGACACACGTAATCATGCGGATGAATTCCGCCAAAAAAAAAAAAAAAAGATATCACTTACAGCTTTTCTCACGCTATGTATTACACAATTCGTCATACAAGCCTGTTGTGGTTGCACTATTTGACAGGCAGGGTTGTCTCCAAATCACAGACTCACTCTGTTCAAGGCTTAGAGATCACTTGAGATTTGGGAAAAATACCCATACAGTGCTTCTTTGCATTAAAAAAAAAACCATGGATGTGCTGATGTACAACATATCCACACAAACATACAGCTTGATCTGCATTATCTGATGTCTAGACGTTTATCATCTCCTTTGCATAGCCTATCACGTGTTTGGCCCTGGCCAATAACCTTGCGATCTTTATGTACTCAGGCGTGCTGGTATCGTTACTCTGCTTGAGTCCCTGTCTCTGTTCAGTCGAGGGGATTTTGAAAAAGAGTTGGTCGTCTCGATGTAGGGCATGCTATGACCGCTTCATTGCTCCTCCATTCGCACTGGATTGACCCGGTGATGTTCCTCTACGACAACGGCTTGGATGAAAGAAACAAGAACATGGAAGGATTTACCGGAGGTAATTTTGCTGCAAACCAGTGCAGGAATTTGTTAGCGCATCCAACCTCGCTGGCTCCCAGCACCACCTACACTGCGAGTGAGGTGCCAGTCTCTGGCATGGGGGAGCCTGGCAAACAATGTAGCCCCTGTTCTGCCACTCAGAGCTCACCCAATGCATCTTTGCCCTATGGATATTTTGGCAGCAGTTATTATCCATGCAGGATGTCACACGGCAGCGTCAAGGCTTGCGCGCAACCCTCTGGCTATGGCGATAAATACATGGACTCATCGGTCTCTGGTGAGGAGTTCTCGAACAGGGCGAAAGAATTTGCTTTTTATCAGGGCTATTCCTCGGCTCCCTACCAACCCAGCTACTTGGATGTGCCCGTCGTACCTGCGCTCAGTGCTCCATCTGAGCCAAGACACGAGTCCCTGTTGCCCATGGAGCCCTACCAGCCATGGGCCATCACTAATGGCTGGAGTGGTCAAGTTTACTGCACCAAGGAGCAGCCACAGTCAAATCCTCTGTGGAAATCCTCGTTACAAGGTACGTTTCTATGCTGTTTTATTTACATGGAAATATGCAGTGTTCGTGGGAATGTGTACTTAGACTTGCGTGTATGTAATGTCTTGATTTTTTTTAATGCGCCTGGAAGAATCGAAATAAAAATCAGAGAATTAAGTGTTTGTTAAAAAAGAAAGAGAGAAAATCGTTTTCTGAATGATTCAGTCGAACAGATTAAAATGTGACATGTTTTTTTCCCCCCCCCACCCCATTTCCCCACAGACACTATCTCTGGTGGAGACAGCTCTATCCGCCGTGGGAGAAAGAAGCGTGTGCCATACACCAAGGTGCAGCTGAAAGAACTGGAGAGGGAGTACGCCACCAATAAATTCATCACCAAGGACAAAAGGAGAAGGATATCCGCGCAGACAAATCTGACAGAGAGACAAGTGACTATCTGGTTTCAGAACAGGCGCGTAAAGGAGAAGAAAATCGTTAATAAATTCAAGAGTTCCAGTTAGCTCTGGAGACACTGCAACAGGAGGTGAAAGGCGGACACGGATGCGCTTTCATCCAAAAAAACTGTGCTATAATTTATTACATTATGAACTGTTCCTTTGTCGCCAGAGCGGCTCTGTTTTGACCTACACGTTTCCTTCCTCCCATTTTTAATTGGAACCAGTCGATGCGGCCTGTTGACAGGAGATCGGAAATGGTTTGCAACATGTTGACCAACGCGATTTTTTTTTTCTGCGAGGGATGTATGATCTCCTAAAAAAAAAATGAAAAGAAAAAAAAATAAGAAAAAATCACCAAGCGATAAGACAGTTTGCTTTGATGGCCCCGAGAAATCCTGCGCCTTTTTTGCCTTCCCCACTTAATCAATAGAGAGATGAAAGCTGAAGCTCCCAGTCAGTTCCAGCTTTCCTCCTCAGACAGTAATGCAGTAATGCAGCGGTGAACAAAAAGGAGGCTAAACTGTCACCTTTATTCTGTGATCATGGCAGTTCAAACGGACAAAGTTAAATAAATAGGTCAATAATAAAAAAAAAAAGACGAAAAAACGAATTATATTTTCAGCATTCATTCACACTGAAGAGGGAGAGAGAGAGAAACAAAACACCTCTGCTACAACGCTTCTTTGGTTTATACATAGTTGAATTCTTAAGAAAAAATTAGAAAAAATAGAGTTTATATTACATTTCTGCCTTTTGAAATTGAGTCACTTCGTTTCATCTATCTATTTATCCGTGAATCAGCCAGTATCTGATGAAACGTTATCAAACGAGAGACAGTCTGAGCACTTCCGTAAGTTTGCCCACACTTTGTTTCTTTTTCTTCCATACACAGGGTTTTCACTCAGAATAACTCGCCTGTCAACAGGCTGATCTATGCAACTTCTGCTTGTCATTCAATTACGATTTTGCAGAAGAAAAAAAAAAAACTTAGTGGGCATATTTAGACATGTAAATACTATCTGACTGCAACTATCTATTCTCCCTTTTTCGACTGCAATAGCCAAAGTTTTTTTGACAATAAATGTTTGAGAGACGCATTGTGATCTTGTCATTTTCATTCATCTTTTTTTTTTTTTTTTTTTAGCCCAAATTGAATATGGGCGATTGATCGATTAAGAATAGGCTCTACCGGTTCCTGTCGTGGTAAAATAATATCATATATAAATGGTTCCAGTGAATTCCCTTAACTGGGGACTGGGCGCTCAGGCCAACAGGCCTTCGTTGAGCTCAGAGTCTCAGCCAGTAAGAGTTTATGTCGCCATCTAGTGGCGAAGCTCTGTCAGCACAGACTCTGTCCATTAACTGTAGTCAATGTAGTCTGTCTGTATGTCCGTGTCCATCCTCACAGAAGCATTGCGTGTGTGTGTGTGTGTGTGTGTGTGTGTGTGTGTGTGTGTGTGTGTGTGTGTGTGTGTGTGTGTGTGTGAGAGAGAGAGAGAGAGAGAGAGATTACCTGTTACTTCATACCTAATTACCTGGTATTGATAAAATGTATCATATCAACTTTGTCAATTACAGTAAGAACTCAAAACCTCATTTGTTCACTAATAATAACCATATCTGTAGTTGTGCTGTTAAACAACTATTGTAGAACCACAGAAAACCATACATTATTATTAGGACACTGAAATAATTACCCATTTGACAAATGTAATAGGTGAAGCCTTTATGAAGTCTTGGCACAAAGCTAACTACGTTCTTTTTCTTCTGCTTCTTTTTCTCACTATTAGTATTATCATTATTATTACTGTAAATTAATAATGTTTACTACTACCTTATATGCATTCACATTCTACAGTCTACAAAATATGGGCTTGACTGATTTGGTTAAAAAAAAAAAAAAGAAAGAAATGCAGAATGAAAAATCTGTTCAATCATTCAGTTTCCGGCCATGTTTCATCAGCGTTTCAGTTCCTAAAATACATTTGAAATACCAAAGCAACGAGCGACTAACTGACTCGTGGTTCTTGTACTTTTTTTTTGAGTGCAGTTTTAAAATTTCGTTCCTAAAATTCCTGTTCAAAAAATCTGAAAAGAAAACACTATTCACAGTCCACGCGCATAGTTATTCATTAATACCTAGAATCAGAATTGAAAATACAAAACATTCAGTCTGTTTTTTTTTCCCCTGTAAATTCATCAAGTCTTCATATGTCCCGTGCGTTTCCGTGGTATGTTTCCTCATCTTGTGTTTAATAACAAATAGTGATCATGTCCATTTCAGTTTGGGAAAAAAAAATAAATGCGAAAAGACAAAGACACTGGACTCATACAGCTGGATGCAAACAAAATCTTTAGTTATGAAAATATTCAGCTCAGACTGAAATGTTTTCCCGCCGGTCCAACTAACACCCTTTGGCTGTTATGCACAATTCTCCTCTGTGGTTCGCAGTATTTATATCAGGCCTGAAACCTCCAGTGAAATCCTGTATCGTGATTGGATTGTGGCGTTAACATGATCCACATTATCCAATCGCATTTACAATAAGACCAACTAATCGACTACAGTATCAGCGTGCAGGCCACATTAACGTTGACTTCTATCAAATTAAAACACCGAACACTAGAACCAGGACGTGGCGCTGATCTCTAAACTTGGATTTGAAGCATTGGTTTGGACCATAAAGAGGAGCATTTGTTCCAGTAACGAGGCAGCACCCTCTGGTGAGTGTCACCCTCTCAGCTCAGTCTCGCATGTACAAGCAGGACGATTTGACTAACAATACCAGGCAGGTTTTATCGTTGCTCAGAAGCACTATAGAGAGGCCAGGCTGCTGATGGATTGGCTACATGGACCTTTTAAGACAGAAACTTGAAATGGTTTGCCAAGCATTTGGACTGCTTTTAACTGATCCACTTTTTTGGCAGTGTTGTTGGTGTAAATATTCTTTTATCTTGTTCAGATGGAGTCAGAAGCCTTCCTCTGTGGATCCTGTGCAGATGTGGTGTCCCCCTCCTGCACAGGATTTCAGTGTCATTGCTCCCCCTAACAGCTGAACCGGTTAATGCATCTGACTCCAAAATGTCCCGTATATAGGCTTCATGCTGCGGGCCCTGAAACGTGCC
The DNA here is from genome assembly GCF_017976425.1 of Toxotes jaculatrix. Taxonomy (NCBI): domain Eukaryota; kingdom Metazoa; phylum Chordata; class Actinopteri; family Toxotidae; genus Toxotes; species Toxotes jaculatrix. The sequence continues at coordinate 13,542,785 of NC_054401.1, read as the reverse complement.
ACCGTATGAATCACTAACATAACGAGAGTTATGATAATAACATCTAAACTAGCGCTCAAAGTCTTTATCCAGCAGCAAGTAATAGAAATAGAGAGAATTTACCCTGACGTTGAATTTAAGCGTTGTCATTTGCGAAGGAGGAAACTGGAGTGTGTGTGTGTGTGTGTGTGTGTGTGTGTGTGTGCGTGTGCGTGTGCGTGTGTGTGGCGTTGGACGTTGTGCAGTGAACTTCAGACAGCAACAGAACTTCTATAATTTTATCTTTATTTCACTGACATCTATTGTATGTTCATCCTGAATTACTGTTGCTTTATTAGTATTGTCATACATGTGCTTCTTTTCTCATGTTTCACTGTAGTTCACTTTAAATAATAAGACTCCTGTGTGTTATTTTAGAAACCATGTCGTCTGTGGTTACATGAAAAACTGGTGAACTAACATTCTTTTATCAGTAAAGTAAACTTGGGGTGATTGCAGCTTGAAATTCATATGGTCTTCCAAATCCCTCTGTCGTTCTGTCATTTTTAATTCCATATTTTCCTCTGGGTTTTTTTTTCATGATTAATATAAATTCCTTGCAGCTATTAAACTGGGCGACCAGTAAAAAAAAAAACAAATTTCATTCTGAGTACCAAATAAATTGGCACGGTTCATCTTTATTTACGCTTCCAAATCCTCATCAATATCATATAAGTGAAGGGATTTAGAAATATTTTTGTTCTTTGGTCTCCTCTTCAACAGTTTTCTTTGAGGGCGAATGTAAAGCCAATGCAATGTAAACAAAGAGTGTCCCCCACCGCCAAAATTCAAAACACAGGATTGAAGCTATCCTGTCACTGTTTTTATTGATTTACAAATCCTTTAATGCAAAGACAAACTAAATTTAATTTACTCGTGTTTCTGTTATCTTTACACCAGAAGTGCTCACAAACACTGGAATAAATTAGGCAAACACCAGGACAGACTAAGCCACACACAAAATGCTATTTCCATCGATTGCTCAAACGTTTTGGTTATATATCTATATTTTATATATCTATAATTTCATAGAAAACTGGCCCCTAAAAGTGTGAAATTCTAACTGGCATGTTTTCGCTATAGTGAATAAATAAAAGTAAATTACCAAATGAGCAATTTGTGAAATGAACTCAGGAACCAGGAAAGGCAGGAGGCGCACACGGTTTTTTTTTTGTTTTTGTTTTTTTTTGTTGAGGCACTTAAACCAAACCTCATTCCTGTTAAAGTGTCGATGGAAAATTCAGGGAAACCAAGAAAACTGCTTTTTTTTTTTTTTTTTTTTAAGAAAATCCCCTAACAGCCATATCAGCCTATCAGCACATAGCATTTTCTACATCATTGATTTGAATGAATGAAAATCATATATTTATTCCTCAGAGATCTCGTGCTGCAGGGGGCGGGTTATTTCCTCTTTTCAACTTTATTGCATCTAAACCTTTCAGGGCAACTCACTCAGCCAGCCTTGACTTTCATGTGATTGTCAAAGGGGGAAAAAAGAGTTACAAAAAAAAATTACACCAAGAAAAACGTTTGTATATTGAGTTTAATTAATCATTTTTATTATCATTTATTGTATTAACCAAACTTTTAAGCTCACTTTGTTTTGAAACTTTTTTTTCCATCTACGGAAAATAGAAATTTAAAATACCATTTAATGGAAAGATGTTTTGTATGTTTTTGTTTTCCTTATTAGATAACCATCTGGAGGTCAAGGTTTACCAGCTTTTTGTTTACATACAGCCAATTAGTTACTGCTTACTACAACAACAATCTCTGTTAGATTAGTGGATTAATATACATTTACTGGCTCGTGTTTTTTTGTGGGTTAAAGCCTTTCGAAATCCGTGCTTTAGGACGGAGGAAGGAAGAAGGTTTAAAGTGGCAAACTGGGCCACTCCTGCCTGCAGCCCCGGCCTAAGCACTGACGCTGCCTATGAGCGACTGAATAATTCACCAGAGAATTAAAACAGAAATTGTCGTCAAATTTATTATGTAAGACAATTCTAATCACCCCGTGAATAACAGTCTCACACGGTAATAACACACACACACTCCGTTTGAACGAAGCTCAATCAGTTGAAGTCGAGCAGCAAACCACCTGGGCGGAATGAAATATTACACAGTCTCCTAATGCTTCCCTGCAGATGACGACAAATTCACAGTCTTTGATGTATGAAAAGTGAATTTGGACTAAATTCTAAAATTGGCCGCATAACAGGATTAGTGATATGTGACACATGTGCCCACTTACTGAGCAGTGATGACAAATGAAAATGGATTGGAGTGTTGGGGAAATAGCCCGTGTCCAACGGGTTTATATTGGGCGTTGCAAAGAGAGAGCAGGCGATGTAAAGACTGGAGCCCCCCTCGGCAAATACCTTTATTATTCATAGCCCATGAACAACATCTGTATGTTTACATTAAACCTTCAACGCACGTTCTGTCGTCGCTGCGTTTACCTGTATGTCAGCTGATTACCCTCATATCCAACTTCACCCAAGCTGCCTCTTACTGTGTCCTTGTTTTTATCTCAACACTTTTATTGGATATTTATTTTTACATAAGATGAATCCTCTAATACAACAACTCTTTGAACACAATTTGAACAGTTCTGACGGTTCAGTGCAAGCACACGAGGTAAATACACATACAGACATTATAAAAACAGAGACTCGTCAGCTTTCACCCAAACAAACAGTAAGTAAACATATTTTTGGGAGGTGGGGGTGGGGGTGGGGGCGTGCGGAGCAGTTTGCAACGGAGTCGAGCTTACACGCTTTAATGATCATGAAAATACTGCTCCAAACAATAGCAACCATAAGTAAGATAACCCAGCCGGACTTTACTGTCTATTGTCTTTTAGCCCCCCCACCAACCTCCACCCCCTCCGTGACAAACTGGACTGATGCCTGGCAAATGCACAGCGTGACTCGCATTGCTCTGCCACTTGTCGACCAGATTAGTCTATATATATAGCCAGAGGAGCTGTATTAGATTCACACAGAGAGACCACGAATCCATACTTGCCGGTGGCTCAGTGATGAAAATCATTAAAAATAGATATATGATCAATAAACATAGAGGCTGGCTTTCAAAACATAACAGGCCCAAATTTCCTTGTCAGATCAAACAAACAAATCAGACTAAATGTTGCCATTTGTGCATCAAGGATTAAGCCTTACATGCCTTCTAAAGTCTTTTCGCCTTGATGGTCGAAAATGTGATCTTCATCTTTAAAAGCTTTCAGGCTCCTGCGCAGAGGTTAAGGTTAGGGTTAAGGTGAGGGCTACGTTTACAAATTAAATTTAAGATTTAAAAAAAAAAAAGGCAGGTTAAACAGCTTGGCGTGAAATTGGATGTTATTCTCCGTTGTTTTTTTTCTTCCTTGTAAGGTGGTAATTTAACCACAGTAGTCTACGGACAGCTATAAGTGGCCCTGCCAATCCATGGTAGAGGAAGAACCCGTGTTTAAGATACTTGGCTCCTTCAAAATAGCCTAAATTGGGTCGATACACAATTCCCTCTCTCAGTATTTTTCCTTTCCCATACAGCCAAAGGTCTTCTTTATAAACTCATTGACTCATATAGCCTACACGTTGAGGCGTAGGCTATCTGTCATTTTGTGCCAGTGGTCACATGGCTTTGGCCCTCAGGAATGGATAGAGATGGATCCCCACGTCAGCTTGTAAGTCTAAGGATTTCTGCTCCACCAGTCTGCCTCAAAGTGACTGGAGCGCAGCGCCGCGGAGGAACTATGCGAGGATTATTATAGGGCGTCTCCAACAGCAGAATATGGATTTTGATGAGCGGATCTCTGGCTCTAATATGTATTTACCGAGCTGCACTTACTACGTCTCCGGAGCAGACTTCTCGGGTCTCCCTCATTATTTAACCCAAAGCCAGTCTTCTTGCCCCATGACATATTCTTACCCGTCCTCAGCCCTGCCACAGGTCCCGTCCGTGAGAGATGTGGCTTTCAGAGACTATGGCATTGATACTTCCAGTAAATGGCACCACAGCAGGGGGAGCCTATCACACTGCTACACTGAGGACATCATGCACAGGGACGGCTGGACAAGCCCGACCTCACGGGGGGGAGAGATCCTGGTGAAAGGCAGCTCCGGCGCCAGCCACTCCAGCTCCTCCAACCCGGCGCCCGGCTTCTATGGCAGCGTTGGCAGGAACGGCGTCCTGCCGCAGGCGTTTGACCAGTTCTTCGACACAGCCTACGGGAGCGTAGAAAACAGCACAACACCGACAGCACAAGCGGCGGACTCGGACCGACACGCAGCCAAAACAAGTCCCGCTCCGGCTCACCCGGGCTCGGACACGGCGGAGAGCTGCAGCCCCAAGTCGTCCCCCGGCCACAGCGAGGAGAAGCAGAGCAAAAGCAGCAGTGAGTAGCCCCGCTTAATGCAAGAAGGAGAAAAATCTAACGCGTTGCTCTTAAAGCTTTTTATATGCTGTTTTATAAGCACGTAAGGTTTATGGAGGCCCTGCAGATTTACCCTATAACAAAACTATGTTATAAACGACAAGATCACGTGCTTGGGATTGAAATTGGCCGTGAAGCTTGTCTTTCAAGATTTCAAACAAGATCTCCACTTTTTTTTGTCTCTATTTGTGTGCTTAAATGTCCTTGTATAATTAGCCAGTAAAACTTCATTTATATGCTAAGTATTTTTTTTCTCATACCCTACTAAAATAACAATCCAAACCTTTTAGATACACTTTAATTCTTCCACATCTGTGTCCATGTGATTAGAATTAATTTGTCTACCTTTTTATTTATGTTTAGCATGCATGCATATTTTTTTGGATCTACAGTTTGTTTTATTCTGTGGTGACTAAAGTCAGCCTACTGGGGGCATTTAATCTGACTTTAGACCAGACTGATCCTGCTCCTTATTTAAAGATAAACATTTATAAATTCACTGGATTTGGGAGGATTTAATACAACAACTGCTTTCCATGAAGGAATTTGCTTCACTAATACTAAAACAACAGCTTTCTTTTGCGCGCACTGAAAGCAAATGCGGACATTAAAAGCACATCAGATACATGATACTCCAGTATGTTTGGCACAGGCCCACGCCCTCACTCTTAAAAGCCAGCCAATATGGTTTTTTACTGATTTCGATACGTTTTCACAACTTCCGACTTGCAATCCCTCATGCCCAACATGTTCCACTATCAAGTCCAGTCTTTGTTTACAAATCCCGGTGCTTTAGGCCTGACAGGAAGGAAACACTTGAACTCCAAAGCTCATGCAGACCACCGCTCCTGCTTCAAAGCAGGAGTGAAATAGAGAAATAGACTCATGATTTCACGTTGTTGCAATGTTCCTGAGATATCCAATGCGCTGACCTTTGCCCTTTATTGTGTTCCAGGTGGCCAGAGGACGCGCAAGAAGAGGTGTCCATATTCAAAGTATCAGATCAGGGAACTAGAGAGGGAATTCTTTTTCAGCGTTTACATCAACAAAGAGAAGCGTCTGCAGCTCTCACGGATGCTCAATCTGACAGATCGCCAGGTCAAAATCTGGTTTCAGAACAGGAGGATGAAGGAGAAGAAACTGAACAGAGACCGTTTACAGTACTACACCACAAACCCCCTGCTATAAAAACTGAACAAAGACTCTGTCACTGGCACGCAGCCATGCACCCTCTCATCTACATCATTACCTGGACAAGACAAGACGAGTATTTTTTTTAAATGTACCAGTCTTCAAAAAGAATTCTACTATTTATACACTATTTTGTCATTAAACACCATTGGGTCTATATTATTATTATTATTATTATTATTATTATTATTATTATTATTATTATTATTATTATTATTATTATTATTAGGCCTATTATTCTCATTGACTGATCAAACAACAATTTTCGTGGTTGCGTGTTTGGTGTGTGTACGCGGAAAACCAGAAGTGTCTCAATTCCCTTTTATAATAGCCTATTTAATAATACACACGAAGATTACCGTACTATATTTTCAAAAAAAATTATCTTGTATTTTATTTTTAAATGAAACTTAATTTCCCCAACATACGCACGCACATGTGCGGTACTGTATTCTCAAAATCTTTTTTTCTCCTTTAGCTGAAACTGATTTTCTTTCTTACAAATTTCTGCACGCATACGCAACTTTTATGGCCAGAAATCTTGACATTAAACTACTGTTCGTGTTTCCCTCTTTCTCTTAAATCTCCTATCTTTACTGTACAAATACAACTCCGATAACTGGAAACTGGTTTTGTGTGTTTTGGCATTACTAAAAGACAACACCTGACATTATTGGCGGCCCAAAGTGACTGCTCGATACTGCATAGTTAGAGCATGAGTTAAGTTATAATCGGATACCAGCTCATTGATTTCATGCATTTTAAGTCTGATATTCAACATCTGCGCTTGACCCTCAGTGCAGGCGCTTTGTTGAGCTCTTGGCCGTAAAGTTGGATTAATCTCCAACTTCACCCAAAGGGCAAGCCGCTGATAAAAGAGCAAAACCCCCAAATGAAACATAATCCCATATTTTGTTTTATATGCCAGCACGTGGATCGTATCAGATGCACGATATGTAGGTCTGATGTTTTTTTTTTATCCCCCCATGGCTGGAAATAAGATCCGCTGCAGTTATTATTTGATATCCGTTACAAAGGGTTCATTCATTTCTGTGGTGATGTGGAAAGGCTGAGTTTTGACCTAACCTGCCTTTTAGGGCTTTTCTGAAACAATCTTGACACTTGTTTGAATGCAGACAGATCTAACTGACTGCCTCCTCTCAAAGAATGTGAATCTATTTGTGTGGTTATGCTTCCATCAAAGTAGCTGTTGTGAGATCTAAAGACCACATTCATTTTATCCACTAATAGTCAGACTGTTTTGACCCATGTAGGCGGCGGCATTCGACTAAATAGAGAGATGACAAACTCCAGATCACTATTGTGATCATCACTAGCTGTATTTATTTATTTAGTATCTGGAGTGGTTTAATTCCCGTGAGTATACATCACATTTGATTCTAAACAATCAAGTTATGGATTTAGCTCGTGAAGATTTATGTTAACGTGAGAAGGAAGGGAAAATGACGCACGCGTACGGAAAAAGACGGGTAAAAGTTTGGTTGAGGTGGCTTTATGTCCACCACAAGGCCCCCTGAAAACAACTTAAATGGCCTGCCATAAGCTAATAAGGGCCCTGGTGCCTTCCTTATACTGTGCATCCTGTGAGGCTCCCAGGAATTCCGCTTTGATTGCTGCACATCCTCCCAGTTGCTCCAGTAACTTGGCCATAAAACGCGGATTCGTCTGGAGCATTTGGAGTGTAGTGCAATAAAGCGTCTGAGACCAAGGTTATTAACTGTGACTAAGGGGCTGAAAAACAACGGCTGGGAGCATTGAAAGCTTGTGTTCACGGACCTTTCCGGCGTCATTTGTTTCAGCATCTTACCGTGGTAGGAATATTCTGCATTTGTGATCGGGTTGCAGTGCAGGCCCTGCTGTCTTCGCCCACTGGGTGGCGCTCCTCAGATCAATGTCATTGCCGTGAATTGAGATATAAAAGAAGTTTGCCTCAGCTGCTTTAAAATATGTCGCCACCTCAGGATTTCGTTGTTAAGGTAGGCACAGAAATATTATCGTATGCATTTTATGACCACAGCCGGGGTTCTCGATGCAGTTTAAGGAAGTATGTCTGCGTTTCTGCTTTATCCCACTTCATCTCCATCTGAAAGGCACTGAAGTGAAGACGCTGTTGTTCATTTTAGGTGCAGATGTTATGATGTAATGAAAGCATCACTGTAAAAATGGCTGGAAGTAAATAGTGCATTAAAAGATGTTTGTTTCTGAACATCAAATCTCAGGTTGCAGTTTTGCAAAAGTTATGGGCCTGGAGTGACTAATGCGCACTAAGATCACAAGGGCCTATATTCCAAGCATTTTGTGGCTCACTAACTTTTATATTCTCTATACGTTTTAAAATGTAAATTATAGGTTATTTTATAAATCCTATATTGGATTTATGTTCTTTAGATGTTCTGTGGACATTATAAGCGTGAAAATTAGAAACTTTGAATTGTCCCATACAGACCATTGGTTCACTTTGATATATTTTTTTTTTTTTTTGCTGCAGCTCGTTGCATCCATGTATGCGTGCGTGTGTGTTTTTCGCTGTGAGTGCGTGCGCGTGCGCGCTGATACAGATAGAGGCGAACAGAGACATTTTGATACAAAACAGTGAGCCTGGGATTTTTATTCATTTTTCTAACATAAAAAAAAAATTAAATAAAATAATTGTATGAATTAAAAAGAAAAGTTTTATGGGAATAATAAAATAAGAACAGCTCTCCCACTGCGCACACTGAAACATCACAGGAGATAATTAATAGGGTTAATGAATATTATCATTCACTGCAGCCAGACTGCTGCACGTTTGACGCCATATAAAATGGCTGTACATAAACTGTAGCTCTCATTTCTAGACTTATTGGCTCCAGACTTATAGGAAAATGGAGGTAACCAATGTTGTATTTCAGGGTAAACCCATCTTTGGAGACATTATAGGCTGACCTAAATCTGTAGACCTGTGTTATAAACGCCTAACCCCACTGATGGTCTTTTAAGGAAGCAGCTCCTATATATTTATATATACACATATGTGTGTGTGTGTGTGTGTGTGTGTGTGTGTGTGTGTATGTATGTATGTATGTATATATATGTATATATGTGTGTGTGTGTGTGTGTGTGTGTGTGTGTGTGTGTGTGTGTGTGTGTGTGTGTGTATGTATGTATGTATGTATATACATGTATATATATATGTGTGTGTGTGTGTGTGTGTGTATAATTCTATAGAATACTATAGTAGTCTTGTCTCTTGTTTAATGGTTCAAGTCAAGTCTATGGTTGTTATATGATGAGCTAGCCACATTTTTTTATTTACTTGCACAACGAACTTGTACTACAAAATAATCCATGTCAGATTTTCGATCTTGGTTAATTTACTTTAAGACTCAAAGGCAGCGTACAACATTAGTTTATACATTTTGTACGTTTTTAACATGCTACGCAAGCACATTTTTATTTATTTGCCTTTGTTTTGTTTACCGGCTGAATCACGGTCACTAGATTTTACATTTTTTTCCCCATTACCTCCAGCTCCAACTGTCTTTTTAAAAAAATTAATGAAAAAGACAAAGTACATAAAGCGAGACGCTCTTTAATGTGTTTTAAATTTTTAAAACAACTTAAAAATGCTCGGTGAGCATTTTATTCGTGCGTAGAGATGATGGTAGGGGGTGCTATTCGAGATTCAAATTAAATTTAAAAGAATGGGGATTATGTGTGAATAAGCCTTGGAATGAGTGTATGTGTGTGGATAGTGAGTAAATACGTGGAGAAACTCTTACAAATTCCCCAGTGGTACTTTAAGGAGATAATAGCAACGTTAACAAGTTCTAATGCAATCTATTCTGTAACGAACTACGCTTTGCAGTCTTGTATTTGGTGTTTGGTGATCATTAAGAAAAGTGTGGCTCCAGGGCGTTGGTACCTCTGTTCCACTGTGTCTGCGTGTCACCTTCATAAATACTCGACACAGTCTTTGCAGTAAAAGGTGGCTGGACGCAGTCGAGGCATTTGCATCCAAAATATTCACACCACAATCATATTAAGCTGGAGGGGACTCCAAAGGAAGTGACTTTGTACTGGTCTCTCCAGCAGTGTGGCAAAATGAAACTGTGTGTACACAGCTACTGAACGCTCCATGAGGATTTAAAAAAAAAAAGCCTAATAATAATCTTCAGATCAGCATAAGAAAGGTTGAGAGTCCCTCGACCTTTTAGATCTTTGGTGCACCCCGAGCTTCTCAGAGGCACCTCTAGAACCCTTCATTTTTACAGTGCTGTAAAACTGGCCATAAAGCTATGCATTGTGCATAATTGTTAGGGACAGCTTTCAGCAACTGAGTTGTCAAACAGGGCTTGATGCTAAATTTACGTAGGCGGTTCCAGGCTCATATGTGGCGATCGAGGCTCAGACTGTTTTGTTTTTTTTTATTCAGATGAGATTTAAAGATTGTACTTAAACCCCTCTGATGCACCACTTTCCCCACACAGTTTTCTCTTTACTTAGCCTAAAACAAAATATATGACACAGTGGAGCAGCCTGGTCGGACTGGGAGGAGTCTGTAGTCGCCTGGTGTTTTAATTGGCTGCAGGCTACAGTGAGAAGCGTGAGTATCAGTAATTATTCAGCAATGTTTTGCACAAGAAATGTCAGCCAGAAAGGGCTATCTTCATCCTCCGTCAAATTACACCACAACGATGACATGCCCCAACAACCAAGCTGGAAATTCGTTTTTCGTGGACTCCTTAATCAACGTGAGAACCGACAGTGGTTCATATTACCAGAGTAACGGCGTGTATTTGCCACCGGCGTCGGAATATTCATATGGACTCTCCGGTGGCTCTTGTTTCCCGGGGATCGGTAAGCGCAACGAGCCAAGCACCCAAAGCGTGATCCCGTCCTCTGCTCCGTATGTTCAAGGCATGGAAACGTGGTTGGAAACGTCGAGATCCTGCCGGGTGGATCAGTCCAGCGGCCAACACATGGCTCAGTGTTCCTTCTCACCGAGTATAAAAGAGGAGAGCGCATATTGCCTTTATGAGTCTGACAAATGTCCTAAAGGAGCGACAGTGGATGACATTTCCTACTCCACTGCATCGTGCCCGGTTACCGGCAGCACCGTGCCAGTCCCCGGCTACTTCCGCCTGTCTCAGACATACACGTCCTCCAGGCTTTACCATGATGTCCAGCCAAACATGAATCACTTTACTCTGCAACGACCTGCCCGCTTGGACAGCCAGTCCTCCCAGCCGCCGGCTGCCTCTGCGGAGCCCGAGCGGACGGAGGGCCACGAGGAGGCGCCTATCCCTGCGCCCTGCGCCCCGGCCAGAGAGGAGGACAGCCGCCTCTCCTCGGAAAGCTCATCCTCCCCCGAGCCCGCTGAAACGTGCAGTGCGGAGTGTCCAGAAAAGTCAGTCAAAGGTGAAGAGACGACGTGTGTTGTGTGAAAAAAAAAAAAAAAATAGCACACACGGCATAAAGGACATGCACATGTGTGATTTTTTTAGGCGTCCATTTTTTAAACAACTGATTTCTAACCACAAAGGACCACAGCTTTTATATTTAGGTCAACAGTCAGCCATTCATAGGTGTGTTTGTTAACCGGGTAGTTACCGGTTTATCAAGCATGAGGCGAAATTGAACGTGACTTAGCCAATCAGAGCCGAGGATCAGAGCTATTGTGTTTTAGTAGCTTTTTTTTTTTTTGCTATATTTCAACGCTATTATTTAAACAGGCTTCAGTGATTTATTTTTAACAGGCAACAGTAGGAAGTTGTGATAACTGTGATTAAGCACACGAATTATTCGTGTGCTTTTAAAATATCAGTTTCATTATTATTTCATTTAAAGGGACAACAGGACCAATCCAGTCCATCTGTCCATGTACAAGACTCTGATTTCTTTTTGACCTCTCATCAAAGGCACAGGCCTGGCTATATTTTCAGCACACTGTGCAGGCTGTGTTTTATGTCTTAATAAAGATGCAGTTGGCTACAGGCTGCTGTGGTTAAGGCTGTTTAACGGTAGCAAATAGCAGTGTCTGGTAAAAAGGCATGAATTGCATCAGTAGGGTTATTCACAGAGCTTTCTGGTTGTGCGTAAAAACCGTAGTAGACATCAAATAAAACACAGGAATCAGTCATTAGATGCGTCTATACACTCTATGGTTGTGTAGTAAGTGCCAGGACAAATTGTAGAATATATCCACAGAACTTTATAGTTTTACATTCAACAGCTTGGGACCACTTTTTTATCAACTGGTCAAAGTTTGGATTTGGATTATTTTGGATTTAGAATTTTACTAGTCAATAATTTCTTTAAAGAAAGATATGATCCCCTTGGGTATAATGGATTTGTCACACCTGTTGCCTAACACTTCTAACGTCTAATGTCTCACTCTCATTGTAGGAGATGGAAAAATGGAAAGTACGGCTAATTGGCTCACAGCTAAGAGTGGCCGAAAGAAGCGCTGCCCCTACACCAAGCACCAGACTCTGGAGCTGGAGAAGGAGTTTCTCTTCAACATGTACTTGACTAGAGAGCGTCGTCTGGAGATCAGCCGCAGTGTGCACCTCACTGACAGGCAAGTCAAAATCTGGTTCCAAAACAGGAGGATGAAACTGAAAAAAATGAGCCGGGAGAATAGGATCCGAGAGCTCTCCAGCAACTTCAGTTTCTCATGAGACTGCCTGCGTCTTTGGCGCCCTCCTTCATCCATGGCAAGGGCGCCTGTGCAGAGCGCCCCCCCCCCCCCCCCCCCCCCCCCACACACACACACCCCACCCCACCCCCTCACCCAACTGTGAGAATGTCCATGAAAAATAGGACCTTACTGCTAACTTATTGATTGTTGTTCTTTCGAAGGTGTTATTTTCACGTCTGTTTTAATTTGTCGTGGATATGTATTTATAAATGGCTACATTTGTAACGTTGATCCATTGTGTTTAAAATGTTCAGAATGTGACCACAATGTTTCAGAGCTTCAGGCTTGTACATATTGTATATTCAACCTGAGTGAACCATTGGAATTTGCATGCTGGACTAACCCTTGGGGTACTTGTGTTACAGTTACATGTAGGCCTTTATGTGACTGCTGAAGAACCCAAGAGGTTTGGTGACTATTTGCACATTTTGCTGGTCAAATTAATAAAACCATCCCTGCAACTGCAGACTTCTTATTTCATTCAGAAAGACAGACTGTAGGAGCTGCGCGCTGTTCTCACCTTAAAGCTGGCACAGGCACATTGCGTGGTGCTACTGCCTTTGTGTTTTGGACTGGATCCGCTTTGTCCACATTAAATATTTTTATAGTAGTAGAGGGAGATGATCTTCATAGTTCAGGCCTGTAATAGATGTCTGGCAGCCCCGTTGCTTCTTTTGTCCTTGACATAATATTTAAATGAAAACCACACATGAAGTGAAGAAACTATGATTTTTTTTTTCTCACTGTCATTTTACAGGCGTTTTAAAATTATAAATAAGTGGGTCCCATTTGCAAATATAAATACAAATACTAATTAAACTTTTTTTTAAAGATAGAAATGCTGAATTTTGATGCTAAACTAACGACGCGCCTGGACTATCCGGACAAAATCAGTCCACAACGTTGCAAAATAGTTTGAGAATTATCGTAAATAATATTAGTCTGTGCAGCTTCTATTTGAAAATAGATCTTTAATAGAATATGTCTCGTTATTGTCTGTTGCGCCTTTGCAGGCCTCTAAAACTGTTACAAACACATCTTATACCGAGCAACTACACAATTTCCCCACCTTGAACAAACTCAAAAAAAAAAAAAAAAACACGTTACAGCAGATTTTCCTGAAGAGAAGAGCGGACTGTTGAGTGGTTTAGGTAGTCTCATGTTGTTGGGCTTAATTATTTCTCCCACAACACGAAACTGCCTTGATTACCTCAGTAAAACTCGTCGCATCATGAAAAGCGAATCACTATTAATTACTGATTGAATTTCTTCATAATTTAGCGCAGTCTCCATCAAAATTTATTATTCCAAAAAGTACAATAATGTATTTTATTGTTGTGTGTAAAAGGAATACGAGAGAGGGTTTTTTCTATCTCTCTGTGGATCATTTTTTCTCCATGAGACCATAACACTGTAATGTATGTATCTGGAAATGGTTAAGTTTATTTACAGAGATACAGAGTTTTCACCATGTCTTGATAATTTAAAACTGACACCGTAAAGGGGTTTGAACGCTTGTGTGTGATCTAAACGGCAGGAAGTGAAGATGCAGGCTGGGGAATGAAAGCATTAAGGCTTGTATACGTCCAGGGAGAGGAGGAAAGGACAGACAAGGCCTCGGTTATGATCATTGCAGTCTGCCAGTTGCCTCGCCGTAGGAAATGCCGGATGCGTCTGCTTGCGCCAGAGAATGGACACAAAGGCTGAGCTTTATTGGTGATATTTAGCTTAGACAGCCAGGTTGTAACCTTAAGAAAAACAACCCAATTGCCCGTGATAAAAAAGGACTGTTATATAGCACCCAAATAACCTCACCCCGCTTTCCGTTTTAGATTGCCTTCAAAGTGGACCCACAGTCCAGCAGACGCAGCAATGTGCATCTTGGAAACTCTCCCTTTAATATGTTTAGATATTGTAAAATCCAATGGTCCTTTAAACACATCTTTGCTTGTTTGTTTGTTTGTTTTTTTTAAATCTCGTTTAGAAAGTCTTGAAAATCTTGTACACAACAGCCTCTCACAAGAACCACTATTTTCTTTCCAAAGTAAGAGTTTTATAGAGGGAGGTTATTAAATTCTTATAAGATTTTTTATTTTGGAGAATAAATAATCCCATTAGGTTTTTATGAATATGCACTTTTTTAAAGGGAAGATGTTATTTGGTGATTTTTTTTTTCATAAATGGAAGCTTTCAAGTAGTATTACCCCTGCCCTCCCCCATCAAACTCTGTTCGATTACTCTAACATGAGATCTCTTGACAAAAATCTTAACGTTTATTGCTTATAAAACGAAATATTTCCCAATAAAGGCGCGGGGATTTGCTATTAAAATATGGTGGGGAAAATGGTGGCCATTTAGTTGAGCAGCAGGCTGATTTATTATTTATTGTTCTGTCCCACGGTCACGTGTTTGAGGCACCCTATCCAGTCTTGGGCAAGGTTCAACTTACTGGACGCATTGAGCTCCAAGCTGGTGCAGGAAAGCAGCTCTTTATATCATGCAATGAATCCGTATTTTCTAAAGATTGCAGGACTGTAACGCGTTATTTTTATATTTTTTAAGCTTTTGCATGTTTTGCAATGTCGACGTTGGGAACGAGTTATTATGTTGACTCGCGTGTTCTTCCCGAGCAGGAAGATATGGCACCGAGGTACTCATCAGCTGCAGGGGTGGAGCAGGCGATGCTCACCGAATATGGCGGACAGGAGTCTTGTCCTTTCCAGGCGAAATCTTCTATTTTTGGCGGATCTTGGAGTCCCATCTCGGCCCACCCTCCAAACACAGCCACTCCGACCTATATACATCACCATTACACAAGCGGGGACAGCGATGGCATGTTTACGCGCTCCTGGGCTTTGGACCCGGTCTCTGCGTCCCTGTGTTTGACGGGATTACCATCGACAGCCATGCATTATGAAATAAAACCCGAGCCTCTGATTGGGAGTGCTGAATGTACAACTTTGGAGACGCACACACCTCTTTTGTCTGACATTGAAAACGGAGCGTCCCTTGCGGAGATTCCCTGTGAAACCACATCCACGTCTAAAACCCCTGACGACAGCCCGTCAGCAGAGGACAAGAGGGAGGTAGATGCAAGTAAGCAATGCAGTGTTGTACTTTTTTCTCTGGTCACTTCGTGGAGCAATTTAGATGTCGGGGGATTGTCTTGGGTGTCACAGGCCTCGATTAGTATTTTAAAAGTGGGCGTTATCGTGTTATGACCAGCATTGTTTAGGCTCATAGGGACACAGTAGTCATGTAGCTCAAAGCCATAATCTGTAAAGAAACAAATAAAAATAAAAATAATAAGATGCATGTTCTTCAAGGTGGATGACATGCTCCACCGTAATTATATAAAATACTGAAATTAATTTGGTTAGGATTCTTCTATCATCATGTCTCAAACTGATCAGTGCAGAGTGAAAATAAAACCAAAATTATTCCTTTACAAATATATAATTTTGCCAGGAGTAGCATGCCACCCCCCCTACTCCTCCTCCCTCCCCCTTATCTCTAAAATCATATAGACCAGTCTTGTGTTTGAATCCTGCTCTGGGAGCATTAACTCTCTTCTCTCATGGTTTTGACCCCCTGTTTCCAGATAACCCATCATCCAACTGGCTTCACGCAAAGCCCACCAGAAAAAAGCGTTGTCCGTACACAAAGCATCAAATCCTCGAACTGGAAAAGGAGTTTCTGTTTAACATGTACCTCCCCCGGGATCGTAGATACGAAGTAGCCAGACTCCTGAATTTGACCGAGAGGCAGGTGAAAATCTGGTTTCAGAACCGCAGGATGAAGATGAAGAAAGAAAACAAAGACCGGCGGAGAGACAGTTAACTGGTTTTGAACTGAAGGTGGATTAGAGCCTGAGGGGGGTGAGGAGGGGGAGGGAGTGGGGGTGGTTGGTTGGGTGGGGGTGTGTGTATGGGGGGGTGGTTCTGTCCCTAATATTCCTGAGCTGTTACACATATTGTTGTAAAGTTTGTGTTGTTAAAACGATGCTGGATGGTGTATTTTCCCCCCCTATGATATCCAGTGTTTCCTGTTTGTGAGAGGACAAAGTGTCTCGTCAGAATGTAGATGTTGTATTTGGCGCACACACATAGTTAAACTATAGTCCATTTGTTATTTGCATGAAATGATCCTTGACTACCTGAATGTCTTTCAGCTACCTATTTGCATTGTTTAAGTTATTATTTTTGCAACTTTAGGTGTTTTTTTTTTTACCGTTAGGTTTTGATCCATTTGTGAAAACACTGTGCACACTGAGAATACCTCGTCGTTCTTGAGTTCATCCAAAATAAAGAGTAGTTTCTTTAGCACATGAGAAAATTATTATGTCTTATTAATTTGTTATCACTTTGCTTAATATTAAGGCGCGTATTTCTGGTGTATTACAACAAAATATATACACTGCAAATTTGTAAAATAGCAACAACTTAATATACTGCTCTCGTTAACCTTAAAAAAAGCACTGTTGCGACAAGATTAGAATTTTTACTTCTGACATTAAAAATGAATTAAACTAAAAAAAAAAAAAGTTTTTATTGCAGGAAAAAAGACTTTTACTACGTCCTCTGGTTTGTAACCATTGAGCTTTATGGCGCAAACAAACCAAACGAGCCACAAAAACTTCCCAAGGCCTGTCCAGATGTTCTTCCCTCAGGCATATCTCTTTTGGCAAAAAGCTGCATTTCTAATAGTAATATTTATAATATTTCTACAAAACAATAATACTATCGTGGAACTGAGAGAGGGATTTATTTGACTGAAACATGGTCAGTATTTTTTTAAAGAGTCGAGGCTGCGTGTTCAGCCAAAAAACTGAATATGAAGATGGAAAACATGACCACAATTATGACTAATCACTGGATCCATAGATTTAAAAGAAAGAATTTACAGAAATAACAGCCGCACTGTCGATTGCAAACTAACAACAAGCAGCAATGTAACAATTTAAAATACAAAGTCACGAAAAAGTGAGAGAAAAATTAAAGAGACAGCCAAACACATTTTAGTGTTTACAGATTATTTTGCATGAGTCACATCAACGATGTTTTACTATTCTTTGTGGGACGATCTCAGCCTTATAGGACCTTACAAACCAGACTAGATGCCCGTCTACGATAAACCAAAATCACAGCTTCAGCTGTTTATAAGGTGCGAGAACAGCAAAGCGTGTCGAGGCAAAGGCAAATAATCAAATATGTAATATTGCTGTAAGATAGGCCTCAAGCAGAGGGTTAACACACACACACAAATACACACAGACACACGTACGTACAGAGAGAGAGAGAGAGAGGAGGGCTGGAGGGTTATGGCAGGATTGCAGATGGGTCTGTCTTAAAACGTCTAATTACTTTACAACCGTCTACCAACAATTAGACTGTCTCGGTGCAGAAACATCCGTTTGTTGTTTCGTCGTAGCAGAGCTCCCAGGACAACACACACACAACACACACACACAACACACACACAAACATGTTTCACTCACTGAGACAGATTCCAAATGAAAACCCACAACATGCATCACTTTATTACTAGCAAATGATACAGTTAAAAGAAAAGAGCTGTTAAAAAAAAAAAAAACTTAAATTAGGACAAGCACCACTTTCCTGGTGATGGTGTAGGAGCTCCGTGCAGTCCTGGGTGCTGCTGTGCTCTGATCACCAGCAGGTGGAGGCAGCGGCTCATCTGAGGAACAGTGTTCAAACCGCGTGATGCGTTCACGGCACACAAACGCCACTCCCCTTTTATTAGAGACCTGCACCACTTGTGTCGTTTCCATCGTGGAACATCTAATCCTGCTACGTGTTCTGTTTCGTTTTATAGTCATGTAATTGTGGCCTAAATTGCTGCCTAAAGATCCTTATTTAATTAAAGTGGGGTTTTGTTGGACCAGGGGCTCCTTCACTTTTTATTGTCCTTTGTGAGTAAAAAGCACAAAATAGGTCATGGAATGATTCCACCTTGTGCTTTTTGGAGAGTTTAGAAAAATATATCTGCAGCTGTGATAATCACTCTTAGCTGCAGACATGATCCAATACATTCTCCCACAGCAAATCTGAGATTAAACTAATATAAATGATCAGTTAATGTGCAGCCATGTGAATACTTACGTGTATACTTACAGGTAATTCGACTCCACTGATTGTTATTAAGGTGAACACTTGATCTTGCTTGTCAGCACACACCCATTTTCAGATGCAGGTCAGCACCATCTTTTTTTGTTTCCAGGAATTAGCTGGGCCCCAGCTGAGATGAACTTGAGGTCCTAAAAAGTGGGAGATACCTCCAAACTTCCCTCCCCCCCCCCCCCCTCCCACACCCCCAAAGGTCACCCACATGCAGCTCATTAACTCTCTTATTCCTTTCTGGAATAATATCTGTAAGGATATTAAAGACATTGTTTAAAAAAAAAAAGATAAAATACAGATGTTAAACTGTGTTCAAACTTTCTTCAAACAGTGTTGTACATAGACAGCATTCCAGTTTGACCCCCGTGAATGGATTTCTCCCAGCAATTTGAGGAGCTGTGCTGCAGAAAAACGGAAAGTTACTTGGATGTTGCTTAACCTCCCCTGACCCCCATACATCAAACCTCATGACACCTCTGGTGGCAGAGGAGGCCATAGGAGAACTCTGAAGAAGTTCAGGAGAGTAAAGTCACGAGCACATGAGAGTCTGTTTGATTCACTTACCCTCACTGACAATAGTCTGTTGTTTTTGAAGAATCCCAGTGTGGCTACTTCTGTGAAATGTGTGTGTTATTAATAAGCCCATCCCAATAACACACCAGATTAATGCAGTTTCCATGGGGAAACACACTCTTTGAGTTTGGAGTTTGTTTTCTTTTTCAGGCACACACAGCCCCCAATTCCTGTATTATTTCTTTTATCAACCTCACATCAGTTTGAATGTGTATGCATGTTTTTGCCTTCACCCACAGAGCAACTGAGAAAGGACACTTGAATCAAACAGGAACCAAACTGACAGACAGGCTGGTTGTCTCATAAAGGTGGGCTCTGGGTGGGAGAGGTAGGTGGTACAGTATTTGGAAGCAGAGCACATTGTTTAAACAAGACATGTTTAAACATGACACAACATTTGCTATAACCATCAACAGTTTTATTCATTAACATAATTTATTCCCTTGCTTTTCTCCCCAAATCTTAATTTTCAACTTTTCTGAGAGGCAAAAACAACAAAAAAATAAATTAAATAGACACAACAACTACAGTAATGACTACCTTAGTGAGTTGTTTTGTTTTTTTGTGTATGTGTTCATGATATTTCTGCACATGTGGAGGTGCTAAACAATTTGATTTGCGGGTCTATAAGGCGCCCGAAGGATCTGTCAAATCTTCCTGTGAATCACGAGGGCTCTATAAATAAAACAGTAATGTGAAAATCCTGCTTTGTTTCCGGGACACAATCACACACACACACACACACGGCTCCACGCTAAATGTGTTTTCCAGAAGGTCTACCACGCGGCTTCAATGTACCCTTGTTTTTTTTTTTTTTTTCCATTTTGCCCCCACAAGCAGAATATGATGTGATATGTGATAAAATGCAGCGTTAATGACGGAAACAACATGCAGTAAACACTTTTATAAACACTTTTAATTATTTCACCAAACAACATTTCAAAAATATTACACAATCTCGGTGTATGTGTTACACATGCATAATAAAAGCTGCGATTTCTGATTAAAAAGAACCATGTTTTACACAAAGAAAAACAAAACAAACAAACAAAAAAAAAACAGACGAACATTTGGTGATTGTTCACTCGTTTATTTTTTAGTTTGGTTTAAAACATTTTGCATTTGCACACTTACCACATATATTAATATAATAATTCCACAGCACAGTACAGACCATTATGGTAATAGATTTTTTTTTAACTAAAAACAGTTCGTCCGTCGTCGTCGGTTTGGCCTGCTTGCCTCCCAGATGTCTCTTGTTTCAGAACAGACGGGAAACGTGCCGCTGCTGCTCACATCTCATCCAGACACTGTTCTCTTGTCTGCATTCGTTCGAAAACAAGCACTAAATACGTGGCTTTATGTCTGTACAGCTCTGAACGAGAGGAGCATATAAATCAAAGGTTTACTGCAATACGAAATGTGAAATATGTTCAAGTCTCAGGACGCAGAGTTTAGGTTCTTGTGAACCAAATACTGTGGAGGATCATTTATTTTCCACAGGGCTCTTTGTTCTCTATGTATCATTGTTCTGTTACACCTGTGTGGATTGAAATCTTTCCTCTCCGGCAGGTAAATGCTGTTAAAAAAACACCATTTGAGTGCAAATTTTAATGAGAATAAAAAATAAATAAACAAACAAATGTGGTTAATTTGGATACCATTTTGCAGAAATAACCATAAATGCTGGACTGTGGGCTACCCTGTGAAGAAATTCGATTAAAATAAGATATAATTGTTACGTTAATTTCTAAACCCCCGTCATGATAGAACAACAGATAGTATTTATTTTAAAATTTTCTTACAGCCTGTTATTGCAACATAGATCAGCGTATTATTCCTTCACAAGATCTGTCCAATGTTCAAAGTGTTTCTTTACAAATAAAACCTTATCAGAAGGGTTCTATATGAAGTCACATTAAATAATTTAAACACATATATTAAAGCTGAATTATGTTAGAAACCGAACAGGCCAGAGAGGAGACACTTTGTCCACAGGGTCCCTGACAGAGAGAAAGGTATGAGACTGAATGGGATTTCTGCTGAATGCCCACACCCACTCACCTCAGCAAACAATTGATCCTATGTAAAAGCTGCTCCGTTCGTTTCTCTACCACCAACCAAGTCCATTCCTTTCTTCTTTCTTTCTCTGTGCCCGTATAGTCCTTCTATTTTTTTGCAAACGAAAAACAGAAGCGACAAAGTGTATTTGTGTCTTTTGCCGGATTTCTGATTTATTATCGAGCGAGCGCGCAAAAACAGGACCTTGGTGCGTAATGGCCGTGCGTCTCATCCGTGCTGTTAAAGAAATCCCCACATTGCTAAATTGAAAACTTCTCCCACAGCCTACCCAGAGAGTGGTTGTCCTCTTCCTGGCCATATATGATCTAAGGGAATGTTAGATGGTTTAAATGTGTTCTTAGGGCAGGGAGCTGTCAGACCTTTTGGCGAGAAAGATTGATCACACACGGGCTACCAGGGCTCTTTGTTTAGAGCCTGAGCAATAAACAGCCTTTCCTCTGCTTCACACTACAGTGGCAAATCATGTCTGCTCTCCGCTATGTTGTAACCAATAATGCTGAAGTGTATGGATGATGGCTTAGGTCAATATTATCCTTATAGGTGAAATAAAATAAATGAAATGGGATGTGGGGCAGGGAGCTATAAACTGTAAAATGATGACAAATACCCGTCAAATAACCCAACTGCTTTCTTTCCTGCACAGAGAACATTGTGTTTTCAGCAAATTAGAACATGTTATGTTGAATTACATGCTAAAGTTACCAAAAATAACATAAGATCAATCGAGCTGCGCAGATAACAAGAGATAGAGAGCCAAAATCTGATGAACGCAAAATCGAAATCAAAATAATCTCTCAGTCTCTCGCATGTGTATATGGTGTGTGTGTGTGTGTGTGTGTGTGTGTGTGTGTGTGTGTGTGTGTGTGTGTGTGTGTGTGTGTGTGTGTGTGTGTGTGTGTGTGTGTGTGTGTGGTGGGGGAGGGGTGAACATGTTGCTGGATGTCTGGTGCAGGCTTTCCTCTCCAAGCAAAGCAAACCTTCAAGAAAGTCTCAAGATTAACGCCTTGGCACTGATAACGACTGCGGGCGTCGTGGCTTTATGAGACACAAATGTGACTGTTGAAATGATTTGTGGAGTGCCATGCTGCAAATAAATGCACGTAGGACTCTCTCTCTCACACACACGCGCGCGCGCGCACACCCTGCACGGCAGACTACGGGGGCGCGCAAAAGAAGACACGACTTCTGGGTGCATTTTCGGGGGTTGGAGGTGGAGGTGGAGGGCGGCAGCCGTGAACAAACTGAGCTAAAAAAAATGTGTAAATAAAGCAACCCCTACCCCCGGAATGAGGCGTTACCCCTCCGAGTTTTTCGATCAATCACAGGGGACAGTGGCTTCTTTTGATAAAAACCCCAAATTGTCATTGGGCAGATGCAATCATGTGACAAGCAGCACGGTCTAATTCCAACCATGTCCTCATGAAAGCAATAGTTTATGGCGTAGAGGTCTCCATACGACTATATCCAGTTTAGTCGTTTATGAAAATAAACTGTTCATTATTTTTTATTATTATTGTTATTATTATCATCATCATTATTTCTGCCCAACCTCTGACATCAGCAAGTTTTCAGGACAAGAAGGAGGAGATGAATTACGAATTTGGGCGAGAAAGTGGTTTTATCAACAGCCAGCCGTCGCTCGCCGAGTGCCTGACATCTCTCACTAACCCTGTCGGTGATGCATTTCAGAGTTCATCAATCAAGAGCTCGGCGCTTTCACAGTCGACACTGATTCCTCCTCCTTTTGAGCAGACCATCCCCGGCCTGAACCCGGGCGTCCACCCACGCCACAGCCGCTCAAAGCAGGCTCTGAAGGGCTGCAGCCCGCTGCAGACCGCATCCTTACCCCCGGAATACCCGTGGATGAAGGAGAAGAAAAGCATCAAGAGGAGCCAGACTGCTGCTGCTTCTTCTGCCTCTGCTGCTGCGACAACGACTGACTCCTCACCACTCTACTTCTCCCCCCAAGGCAAGACACGATGATTAATAACCTCCATGTAAAAGGCTCCTCATTGTCTGAGGATTCCCCTCTGCATGGAGCTGCATCCCGGGCCTATGTGCAACGTGGGCGTCCCCTTTAAGCCAGTATAGGATTTTGATTTAAGCATGCTTAATCTCATCAAGTAACGCACTGACTTGTGATGCAGTGTAAGAGTGTTAATGTTTGACAGTAATGGAGAGTGATAGATTATTCTTACACGGGCCAACAGCTGGCATGTTCATTAATCTTCACCCTCCGTCCTGTCCTGTCCACGCAGACCCATCATATTCTTCCTGGGGCCCATAAATCTTCCCAGTCCCGGTGCTTGCTTGCCACAAGTTTCACCCCACAGAGCCAGTTTCCCAACTGTGTTGCTGTTTTATTTTTTTTTTATTTTTTTTTTTGATCACCACCCTTCCTGTGATTAAAAAAAAATAAACAAATAAATAAATCTTTGGTTTTATTTTATTAGGTTCACCAGAGATACCAGAGGGTGGTGTTGGCGGTGGAGGAGCATCCAGGAGGCTGAGGACTGCCTACACCAACACCCAGCTCCTGGAGCTGGAGAAGGAGTTTCATTTTAACAAATACCTGTGCAGACCGAGGCGAGTGGAAATAGCGGCTTTGCTGGATTTAACGGAGAAGCAGGTGAAAGTGTGGTTTCAGAACAGGAGGATGAAACACAAGAGGCAGACCCACTGCAAGGAAAACCGGGACAGTGAGGGGAAATACGCGTGCCTGGACGACGGGCCGGAGGACGAGTTCGAACAGGCGGCGGACAGCAGCTCAGCCGGGACACTCCTGGAGAGGGAGAGGTATTTCCACCAGAATACCTTGACTTCACAACAGTGTCAGAACGGGAACAATGGGGAGAGCCAAAGCCCGACTGTTACGCCTTTGAACAGCAATGAGAAAAATCTGAAACATTTTCCAAACCCGGCACCCACTGTTCCTATCTGCGTGTCAACAATAGGCCCGGACAATGATCATTCCCCGGGCCTGGACGTCTCTTTGCAGGATTTCCAAGTTTTCTCATCCTCCTCCTCTTTCTCACCAAGTTTGTCAGAGTCGACACAAAGTCCCCTGCCTTTATCATCCGAAACGTTTGACCTTTTCTCTGAAACACTCACAACAATCGACCTTCAGAACTTAAGTTACTAAAATATTTGTTTTTATTTTAATTCAGACACATGTGTTCAGTCAGTGTACTCAGTTTTAGTGTGTGTGGGGGGGTATTTAATAGATCTCACAAATAAGGTAAGTTAAAGCAAATACAAAGCTACTATTTTGCCTACATGGAGTCTTTATTCCATTAGGCGGCTAAATGACATTTCACATTTATTTTTATATGGATTTCGACTCTAACTGAGCAGAATATTTTCCTTGAAATAAAAACTTTCCATTGGTTGGAATCAGATGCGCTACTTGTCTTATTTCACAAGTTTGGAGAGATCACTGATAAGATAAGATAAGATAAGATAGACTTTATTCATCCCACAACGGGGAAATTCAATTGTTTTGATGATTGATTTGAGGTCCATGCATAAAACGCAAAAATATGTTTTAGAAGAAAAATGAACTATGCTGGAGGCTACGTAGTTTCTCTCAGTATTTAAATGAGGAGAATATAAACGGGGTTCATTTAAAAGCCAGGGGGTATTTTCTAAATCATCATCAAAGACGTCGTGTTTTCACTCTCACATAAAAGACACCGGTGATTTTATCACCTCAAACTTTCCAAAAACAATTAGCCAAATAGCACAGCACTAGAAAATACAAATAAAAAAAGAAGAAATGTTAATGGTGCTGGATATGTTTGCATTCCATTAATTTTATTTTTTTTTTAAGTTTTTTTTTTTTTTTTTTTTTGGTAATCAACGTGACTGTGGTTCTGTTGTAGTTTTATCCGGACAGGGGGAAAAAATGGGAGATTCATCGTCTCTGCATGTTAAAGTCCAGAAAAAGAACATTTGCGGTGAAAATTGACTGCTAGGAGTCCCAGGCCAAAAGCTATGACTTGTCTTGGCTCTCAAATTAAATTTTATTGCCTATAAAACTCACAGCACTGAGGGTGCTTGTTTATAGCCTGATCTGCAATGTAATGCAATCTCTTTGAATTAAGAATCGCACTTTGCACCATTGTAATCTTCAAACTTTTTTTTATGATTTAAAATCATTTAGGCTTAATTCAAAGCAGGAGAACTTTTTTTCTCTTTTTTTCAAATTGATATAAACTATAATTTAACCAGGTTCTATATATTGGTGCAAAAATAGACCATGGACAGATTCCAGTCAAATAGCAGGATTGGACGATTCTAATCATTTGTAGTAAATCAAATATTAATGAAATTAAACATATGTTAATTTGGACCAAACGGATCTTTAGCCTGTTCTCCGTCTCATCTAATGCTTAAGAAAATCTTCACTCCGACCAGTTGAACCTCGGCTCGATGGCGCACATACAGAAGCGTTTGCCACAATGCAACAGCCTTGGTTGCAGTTTTCTTTCTTTTTTTTTTTATGATACTGTTATTAAATGTTTAGGGAAAATACTTGATGAAAAGCTAAAGCCATAAATTGTTCCAGGACTCACAAACGGAACAATCACGCTGATCAATTATTCTGACCGGAGCCTGCAGGCGGTTGGCTTCATTTACGGGCTGTGTATATGTCTGCACTCTTCGTGCTGCTCTCAGGACTGTGCGGTTGGGCTCAGAGCCTCATTGCAATAATTAAAAGGTGAGCTGAGGTGGTGGACTGCCATTCTTACTGAGACGCGGTTTTAAGTGATGGCTAATTGCGCACAATTTGAAAACAAGGGCTGAGAAGGCTAATTCTAGAAAACATAGAAGCAGTCAGATTGGATTTGGTGCTGCAGCCACTGAGTTGTTGTTGTGTTGTTGTTTTTTTTATATTAAAACCACACAGTGTCACCAGGACCAGTGTTGGCAGACTAGACTAAACACAAATACACCTTCTCCTTAATGTTTATTAGTTTAAAAAACTTGTTTAGGTCTGACTTGTTTAGCAGACATCTGCTGCATCTTGTTTTCTACATTCAGGCTCTTCATATCTCTACAGCATAACAGATTAAGTGATGCATTTTCTGTATAATGTTTGTCTGACTGCATGAGTGACTTTGCTGGGTTTGAACTGTGCAGCTTGGACAACATGCAGGGATTCAAAGGGAAGGGTTTGTGAGATGACTGGCAAGTAGATGAAGCTTTATGGGAAACCAGATACAACACTGTGCCAGCAGATCCCTCCCTCCACACACACACACACACACACACACACACACACACACACACACACACACACACACACACACACACACACACTCACACACACACACACACACACCACACACACAGGTCAAAGGTCAAGCTGGCTCTCCTCTCCCCTCCAAACTGGGAGGAACTACTGCCAGGTCAGGAGGGGGTCAGGTTTTGAATGACCACAGCGGGTTTGTGGCTCATAAAGAATTTATTGGCGACCAAAAACGAATCTGAACAGTGATATCACAAATTGTTGAATACATGTCTAAACAACCTTAGAAAAGAAGAATATGATCTGAGGTTTAATTTTACGAAGAAGTGAGGGATAAGATTGTACATCAAGGGGCAATAACCTCAAGCTCTATAATGCGTGGTGCTCCTCTTCTGGGTATGATTATAAATGCAAACCCATAATATTTTAACACTAAACAAATATATCAAAAGTAAAATGGATTATTGCAGCATATATAATTTGTCATCTTGTATCCAGTATCTTTGGATCCTAATCATCAAAACACATCTTTCCCTCTCTGTTTAAGACAAATGAGAGAGCTACTGTATAGATGTCTTAGCCGCAGGACTGAAACAGAGATGAATAAAGTGTTTGTGGGGAGAGTCTGTGTGTGCGTCTGGCAGCTCAGAAAAAAAAAACAAAAAAAACCACTGTCCACCACCTGCAGCTATGGTAAAAGCTGAAGCTCTTCACCACACAGCCCCTCCAGAGCTGCTCTGACATTTCTTGTCTTGTTTCTCCACAACAGGCTATACAGTTCAAAGGCTCAGTCTTTTAACCAGGATTGGGTGATACTGCCTGTCAAATGATGACTAATGAATGAGTGACACCTTTGTAAACAATATGACAACAGGCTGCTTTCCTTGACAACAACAGGAGACACAGGTTTGTAAGAAGTGAGCTGTTGCCCCCCGACTCTTGCCAGCATTGGTGCATTGGTTGCATCAGACTGATGGAAAATTGTGCTTGTCATTGATCGTAAAACAGAATCTGATCAGAGCAGTCCAACAAAATGATGATGCAAATATTTAAAATGTCATTCAAGCATAAACCAGAGCAGCAGAAGAAGAAGCACAGACTCCCTGAAACATATTCACTGCCGCTCCGAGACTAAAAGACCTGGCAGAGACCCACTCCGGAACAGTTTTACATAATTGCCTTTTCATCAATTAATAATCCCTGTTTAGATTTACAGTGTTGACATATTCATAAACTGGAAGTGCTTGCATCATTGTAAAAGAAAGACACTCCCAATGTGTCCGGTGAGTCAGTCACTGTGAGCAGACAAGCCAGAGAAATATAATCTGGAATCAATCAAAAATATGATCATCCCATTATGCTCTGACTTTATTAGCCTGTAAAGACCCGTTGGTCCATTAAAGCATCAGCCTCCTGTCATCAGTAGCACTTTTAAAATATATATATGTACACACACACACACACACACAAACGCTGATAGAATAATAAACATCACTGTGCATGTTGAACACAGTTTGACAATACCCAAACAACAGTCTTGTTTTGGGTATTAGTCCTGCAGCGGAACTGAGTGGTCAGTGATAAATAATTGGCAGATTAACTTCCGTGTGTCTGAGCCCTGCTGCTGCTGCTGCTGCTTCCGTGTCACGGAAAGTTTCCCCCCCACCGCCGGACGGTCCATCGCTGCCAGCAACAAACTCTGACCTACAATGCGTGCGATTCCCGAGGAGCTAACGACCCTTATTTCAGGTAATACATCATTTAAAAAGAAAGTTATTTATTTGCACACGCTGGGCTGATTTGCGCGTTCTTTTAAGGCTTGTTTCACTACGTCCAACTTTGTCCAACCGTTGTTTAAAAGAGGAAGTACATGCTCAATATGGATGACTGCGTTTTTGTCAGAGGCTCTGTGCTTTTGTTTTCATTCACAAACGCTGTTTTCTGTTGATGATAAGTATCAAACAACACACAGTTTGAGCCAAAGCTGTAAAACAGCTGCTTTGTGTGGTTTGTTTTGCTTTTAATCTGCAGCAGCTCTGGGACATTTGAATGTCAAATAACGCATTAAGATCTGTAAGTGATATCAGGTTGTATGAAAGATTTACCTGGCTTTTTTTTTTTTTTTTTTTAAAGAACTAGAACATTTCCTCAATGAGGGGTTAAAAGGAGAAACTTTAAGCAAGAAAGCAAAAGAGAAGAGGGAGGCCTTCATCAAACGGATCAAAGAGGTCAAATTGGGGTATGTCCGTTTGCCTTGTTGTTGTTATATATATATATATATATATATATATATATATATATATATATATATATATATATATATATATATAAATATTTAATATTGCCACAAAAATCTGACATTCTCTTACTGTCTCTCCAACAGGTTTCCACATGATTTCAAGGACAAAAGTGAGTGCTGGTCCCACTCTTTGTTTACTAATCCTGAGCTCCACTTTTAGATCTGTTACACCAGTGATTCCCAACCTGGTGGTCTAGACCCACATAAGAGGTCAACATGAATATAAACTGAGACAAGGTGGTCACCATAATAAAAAATAAGAAAAATCCAATTATGTTTCTTTTTCAGACTTAAATACTTTAATACTTACTTTATTTCTTGAGAAATTATGTTTAACAGTGTGAAATGAGCAAATTCAACCCTTCAAACCTTACGGCATACAAAACCAGTTGGGAACCACTGACTTACACCATAACGTGTCATTGCTACACAGCTCCTTGTGTTTACTTCAGTAGGTGGAGATGACTCAGAGGAGGAGGAGGACGTTGACAGCAACAACGATGGAGGGTCGCTGCAGTCCGAGCGCACAGACAAGGATGAGGACACTTGCGAAGGCAAGCCACAAGCACTTAGCAGACATCAAAAGCTGATTCGCTAACTGCTAACAAACTTTGGATTAAAGTATTGAAAATTACATCTTGGCATGAAGATAAACACAAATCTTTGCATCTGCTCCTTGGAGAGAGTGACTTTGAGTGGCACAATGAAAGAGACATTCCAACTGTAACTTGGCAACATACTTGGGAAGCAATTTGGAGGCACTGCTGCTACTCCCACCTCCTCTTTCACCCCACCCCTTTGACAGCCCGAGCATGCTTTATTGCTCTCAGACACAGGGGGACTGAAAATTACTGCCATGGCTGTAGTTTGAGAAAAAACATTCCTCAATATACAGTAGCTTTAACCCTGTGTGTCTCATTCTGGTGATGCATGCACGATTTTCTGTTTATTTTTTTTAAACAGAGTATCAGGGAAATCCTTGTGAAATGCCGATTAGAGAGCCAGGGTTTTATGGGCTGGAAGCAGCTGCCAGTTTTATGGCTGCTCTTTCACACAAAGCAACTTTGACACAGGAGTTGAACATTTGCATTGAAGTTGCATTCTGCAAGGGGGATCTACTCTAGTGGGAAGCAAAACATTGCTTAGTGGAGCCTGCATTACCTTTGTTTTTCATTTTAACCTCCATCAGCTGAATACATGATAGCAAAGTTAGTCACAAACCCATCTGGTCGTATTTAACCTTAAAAAAAAAATCCCAAAACGTTGTTTTCAACATATTAAAAACACTTTTAAAGGACTCAATGGTAATGATAATGGGTTTCCTTAACTGTTTTCCAGGTGCCCAGCAGTCCCCACCTGTGGCAGCTCAGGACCTGGTGTCTGTCTTCAAAGCAGGATACCTTGAGAAACGCAGGAAGGGTGGGTGCTCTGTCAATGAGATGCATATTTTTTGGTGATAGAGAGCTTTAATGAAATTTGCAAGGTCTCAAAATAATGTATTGTTGCAGTGTTCTGCCTTTGTCAGGAAAACGTCAGTTAGGGGATTGCGTGACACAAAAATCCCTATTTGTTTTTAGAACACATAAAAAGTACGGTAGCCTGTGCATGTCATATGTGATATACATTCTTTGGCATTTTCATATTTTTTGAAATACGCAGACACAGCTCTAATGGCTCTCAGAATGAACTATTAAATAACACATCTCTTTAACACTGAGGTACTTTTTGGTTTTCCCTCCACAGATCACAGCTTCTTTGGCACTGAGTGGCAGAAGAGATGGTGTGCTCTGAGCCATCATACCTTCTACTATTATGGCAGTGAGAAAGGTACTTCAGTTTTTTTTTTTCTCATTTCATCCCAGTTTTCCTGTCAATTATGATTCACATAAACGGGTGGACTGTTTTCCAGATGTTCATTGTGGCAAATGCAGTTGTTGTGTCTGAGCCACGAACGATGATGTTTTAATTTTCTGTTAACAGACAAGCAGCAGAAGGGCGAGTTCAGTATCGATGGGTACACTGTCAAAATGAACAACACCTTACGGAAAGACTCAAAGAAAGACTGTTGCTTTGAGATTTCGGCTCCAGACAAGCGAGTCTATCAGGTACGCTCGTCTCTTGGAGAGGGAGTGAGTGTGAATGTGCCTCCTAAATTGAAAAACAAAGGTGGACTTGAGATGGGCCATGTTTAAAACTTGGCAAGCCATGTGTGTACTTGCACTTCATTAAATCTTTATTTATTTTAAAACCTTTTCATTCATTTGACACTGCTGCCTTTTCAATAGCTCAACCTGACGCGCATATTTAAAAAGTCCAAATGAGTGTTTCTAACATTCAAGCTCGTCCATGCGGAAAATTTTACTATGCATAAATGCAGTATTATTTGTTTATGTTAATTAATATATGTAGAGCTGCATATTGCACTGACTGCAGTTTTCATTTCTCTCGTCTTTCATCGCAGTTTTGTGCGTCATCCGTGAAAGAGGCGGAGGAATGGGTGAAACAGATAGACTTTGTTTTGAGAGGTTTGAACTGCTTCAATCATAAGAGCAAAAATGATTATGCTTAATAATGTCAGCAACATTTGTTTCTTCAGGAATGTAAAATTATCAGCAACAGATACTCTGCATACATTGGTGTACAAAGCAGCAGTTATTGTGTGTGCATAAGTCTAACATATTATGTTTCACTGTTTGTAGATATGACAGGAATTATCCCAGAAGAAGACGACGAGGAGCAGGAAATGTACGATGATGTTGGAGCGATCACTGATACAGCTGGGCCAATTGATGAAGACATCTACGAAGAGCTCCCAGGTCACACTGACAATCTGTATTGTCTTACGGAACATGAACAAATTGAATGTATCCCTTTAATTTTTGTTTTTTAATTCAAAGGCTTTTTTCTGCCATTGCACGTTTCTGAGTCCACTAATTAGACAGAGAATCGTGACCTTTAATTCACAGCGCACTGATCCGACAACATTGTCTTGTTTCTGCAGAGGATGATGTGCCCACTCCAGCAAAGGCTCCTCCAAAGATGAACACATCCAGTAAACCAGCTCCTCCTGCTGCAGGTACACAGCACTGAAATTTGTCTCTGGTTTCAAGACTGCTTATATTTGGGTGCTATTTTTAGTTTGTGGATTAGCGAGTAGGAACTTTCACTACATATATACACATGGACAGAACACAGGGTGTGACTGTGATCAGCAAATGTCACACTTTGTTTTTGTTTGTGAGCAAACTAAACCTTCTGCCACAGTTAAGAAGAAGTGACATTTACAGAGGAAGTTCCTGTAAGCATATGCAACAGAAAGTTAGCACAATGCTGGAAATAACTTTTAGCCAAGTTAGACAACTTCCTTTTTACGATCAGTGATGTGTTATATTTTTGTAGATTCAAAAATACTTTGCTAAGAACATCAGTCTTTATCTGCTGTCTCTAGTTAAGCATTCCTAAAAAAAATTACAACATTTATAAATTATTCCACTGAGGATCGCCATCAGACAGGAGATGACCAGCTTTATGAGCTTTTGTGCTTCCACCTCAGATCAATAAATTGAGTTGTGGAAACACTAACTGCCAAGAAAGTAGCCACATTTTTTCTGGCCATCAGTTCAAAACCCCAAAAGATTCAGTTTACAATGATATAAAACAGAGAAAATCCTCACAATGTAAAAAGTCAAACCAGAGAACGTCTGAAATTTTTCCTTAAAACATCAATTAAATGAAGAATCTAGATTAGATTGATTCTCCACTGAATAACTGACAAATCATTGCAGCTCTTCTGTACAATGATACAGCAAAGTAAACTTTTGATGTGCTGACATGTTCCTTGTTCTTTTCCACCTCCATCCACCATGGGTTGTAATTTTTTCAAAATCTTTTTTTATCCACGCATTCTGACTTTTTGGAGTACACATAATTTCATCACTTTGTCAGTGTGAACATAGAGTACTGCATCCTCAAAACCTGCTTAGAATTCGTATAGCATTGAGCTACTGTCTCACATATTTATTATGGCCCAAATCTATACTACATACTAATTCTATACAGAATATGTACATACTAATTGTCACAGTATACTGTTCTTAGTTAAAATAGACATCACTTTTTTTTATTGTAAGACTTAATACTTATTTGTTGTTTTCCAAGTGTTACACGCACCATTTTTTTTTTAAACTGATGTGTCCTTCTCTATTTCCTTTGTGCTTTGCATTGTGAGAGAATCGTATCCATTAACAGGACACTCAGAAATGAACCTTATTTATTATGCTCTCTGTCAGGTTTAAGTATATTTTTGTCACTTTTTGACACATCCACTGTTTTGCCTTTGCACATGGTGCCTCTGAATTCTGCTTTAAGCTCTCCACCGCCTCCTGTTGGTTCTACTCCACACTAGCAGTCACTGCTGTGTCAGACCCTTAAACAGTTTCCTATTTTTTTCCATCCAGTTGATAAGAGCACAGACTACCAGAACTACTACCAGGGCTTATGGGACTGTATAGCAGACCACCCAGATGAGCTGTCCTTCAAACGTGGAGATGCCATCTACATCCTGAGCAAGGTATGATTATTGGAGTCCTGCTTGTCAGAGGTAGAACGTTCATTTGTCCCTAGATGAGAGTTTTCTTGATGCGTGATAAAGCCAGAATTAGCTCAAACCCAACTTTAATGTGAAAGTTTGAGATGAGGTTTGTAGTCGGAGTGGTTCTGCTGGTCCCAGACCACCTAAAGTGAGTTATTTCTAGGCCCTCAGAGGAACTGACTGTTCACATTCTTTACTGGCAGCACCTGGCCCACCGCCTAGAGGTGGACAGCTCATGGTAAGAGGCAGACTGAGCTAGGTTCTCTCTCTGGCACTATGATGGGGATTAGTTGTGTCACAACGGAAACTGTTTTAGTGTTGTTGGCGGAGGCTGGACTTAGCTGGCACACGGCGCCATTCCATCACTTCCATCTGGACAGTTTCAGCACGCTGACACTGCTGCCATGCCAGGCGGTGAGCAGCCCTCAGCCCACACACCCTTCAGACATCTCTCTCACCTCGCCAAATAGGAATGTGTGTTCTCAGGAAACCCAGGATCAGTCCGCCACTCTATTCAGAGCAGGTGAGGACGTGTAGTGGACGCACAATTTCCGAGGCTTGTCGACCAGGCGTGGGTGCCAGGTGTGGAGAACTGAGGGCCGGCTCTTTACCTTTATTATGTAACCAAACAGGAGGCCTTTTGTGCTTAACTGGCTCATGTGAACGCTCAATTGGATTTTGTTGTGATACGTTTCACAAGCTTGTTTTTGAACGTACAGAAAACAAGTCAAGGAATTCTACACTTTTTACAGATGTATGTCAACCCTGTGGTTTGTGTGTTTAAAAAAAAAGTGTGAAGTCCACCATCTTGACCAGCCATATTTCCTGTCTGGTTTGGTTTCTATGGAGCATGTAGTCAAAGGAGACATACTCTTGTCAACTGGCCAGGGCCTTTTTTCAAATTCAAGTCTGCCATCTAGTGGCATAAAGAGTTAAAAACATTTTGTGGCTGATGAGCTCCAAATATTATTTATTTGTAAAAACCTGAGTTATAATTGTGACTAATAGTTCAGTTTCTTTATCAGTCAGGAGCATAGGAAGTAATCTGCAACTACAAGCTGTTTTCATTATTAACTACTTTTCTACTCTGATTATCCGATGAAATGCTCAGTTTGTAAAATATCAGAAAATAGTGTCCATCCAAAAATGTTCATCAAAAATTTGCAGAGAAAGATGAAGAGTTGAAATGCTTTTTCTGTTATTTTTTTGTTTTTTTTTTGACAAACAGGACAACTTTGCAATACAAAGGCATCTAGTATTCACGTTTAAGAGGCAGAAACAAGCATTTTTGTTTGATAAATGACTCTAAGCAAATAATGTATTGCCAGAATTGTTAATTTTTTTGTTGATCGGCTAATTGATTAATTGATTCCGCACTAATGGAAGAAAACAAATGCACAATGCAGCAGACAGACCCGTCAATGCTCATTGGCCAAATGCCTGTTTATTACTCCTCCTTCGTGTGTGGAAAAGGACCAAGAATCAAGTTGCCCTTTCACTCAGACTGGAAGTGCCATTAGCTGAAACCTTGGTGTTGGGGGTTGTGGCCTGCTGCGAGGGCAATGACCATAAAACCTGTCTGGACTGCAGCGGCCAGCTGCAGCTAAAGTGGACAGCCGACTCCTTCCCCACCTCCACCGTTCCCTCCTCCCTCCTCTCCCATTCTCCTTTCTCCCTCTTCTCTGTGGCCCTCCCCCATTCCACAGCCCAGAAATAGCTGTAGTGTTATAGCTGAGACCCCCCAGTCAGGACCTGGGTGTTGATTATAGGGTCTGACTGGGAGTGAGGGGAGAGTGTGTTGTCCGGATATGCTGCAGCAGCACCCCCCACCCCAAAGCACCACCACCAACACCGGTGAAAGTCACTGCACATAAAAGAGAAATGTGACGTCTCACTCAACAAAAGTGGCCAGATGTGTCCAAACATGATACTGCTGCTGCTACTGGTGTTGTTGTCTCTGCAGATCTTTTCACACTTATCACTTTTTGTACAATTTGTGCTTTTAAACCGATGCATCAGGAGCCTCTCATTTGGTAGAAGTCATAAAATTACAGGACAGAGGTATCAGCCAGCTTCGGGTATTTGTGTTGTCGCAGTGTGTGGTGTCATTAGTCTTCCACAGCTCTGTATATATGTTCTCATGTTGTGTCCCGCACTCAGTCAAGCATGACTTATTTGTCAGCCAGAACTACACAATGAGGTGTTGCTGTTTTCAAAGGCTGGCTGCAGGAAGTCATAACATGTGCACGCACACACACACACACACGGTTTCACACTTTTTTTTTTTTTTTTTTTTTACACACACCTCATGCCACTCTGCTGTATTATCCCCCAGGGGCTTGTAATGAAGTGGCATTTTCGTGATGCCACATATTAATGAAATGGATGTGACGTTTTCCTATTTGTTTCTTGGGTCATTTAATTTGTTTTTAATCATTTAAATGTACTAGTCACTTTATACTGCATTCATTTCATCATCTGACTCTGTGACATGGACAGTAAGTCAAGGACCTTTTTATCTGACGTGATGAATGACCCATCACCACTCAACTGTCAGTGCAAGCCATTACTGTTGCTATTGTAATCTTCCTGTGTCTAATACCACCACATGATCACTTACATCCATTACTCTCTCCTGGGAATAACTGGACACATATGTGGTCCCCTCCTTGTCCCTGAGTTCTGCCTTGGATTTGAAACACTGTGCAGGTTCCTTTTCCTTTAGCCTTGTCAGAACGTGATCTCCAGCGTTGATTCATGTCCCAGGAAGACTTTGATGTGAGGTCAGGCTCTTGGCCAAAGAGAGAGAGAGGGGGATATTCCCCTCTTGTCTCAGATCTCTCCTCACAGTGTCCTCCTCACATCTCAGCATGCTGACAGCCATTTTGAGCTATTACTTGTCGTGCTCTGACAGATTTATGTGCGATGTGCTCTGTGCAGACTGAGGTTTTTTTTGTGTGGAGTGGAGGAAAGGGTGCTCAATCTCAAAACCTGCACCGGGCTGTGACGCAGGACAGGGAACAGGAAATGTAAAGCTGTTGATGGGGATGTTGTGGGATGTTTTGGATGTTGAACTGAAAGGAAAACAGTTAAGATTTTGTAAACAAATGGCAGTTTGTGGTGACATGTTGGATTTTGTTTGTTCTGCTGCTTATTATTGCTAATTCTGACCTGATTTCTCAGATATTCTTTCCAGTCTCATGGATTTTCATATTGGTCCAACAATAAAGCAGCAGCATATCATCACTCTGGAGAAGATGGAAGGAGCAAATGTTATTGCTTGAAAAATGACTTCACCGATGATCAAAGCAGTAGATTATACTGTCAGTGGATTAATTGAATAATTGTTGAAGCTCTAATTTTAACATTTAGACTCACTTCAGCTTTGTATTGTGTGATAACCAGCTGATAATCAGTCATTACTAGATCTGTTTTTTCAGCCCACTCTTGTCATCGTCTCAGTGTCTCCACTTTGTCCTGTATCCAGGAGTACCAGAGCTTTGGCTGGTGGGTTGGAGAGAAGAACGGAAATATAGGAATTGTCCCCAAAGACTACCTGATGGAGCTTTACGCTTAAA
This sequence comes from Toxotes jaculatrix, assembly GCF_017976425.1. Classification (NCBI taxonomy): domain Eukaryota; kingdom Metazoa; phylum Chordata; class Actinopteri; family Toxotidae; genus Toxotes; species Toxotes jaculatrix. The sequence goes on along the minus strand of NC_054401.1, from coordinate 13,505,924 downwards.
AATACCCCCCATGTAAGTTCTGTTGTTTTGTTTTTTTTTCCTTTTCATTTGTTTGCTGAGTTCAAAACTAAACGATTATGATATACAAATGGAATAAATCCACTTTATTTTAACTGGTACATTGTGTCACTTTTCAGGATCATTCCCTCCCACATCCACTATAAGAGGCTGATGATTGGATAGATTATCATATGACTGAAGTACATGTTTAGGAGTGGCTTTCTAGTTTGCACTGCTTGTTTATATTTATTTTCTATACAAGTTACATTTTTTTCCACATCAGCATTTCATCCTCTGCTTTTGGCAAATTTGGTATTTGAAATGGCACAATAAATAAGAACTTAAACTATCTATCACAATCTATCACAATCTATTGTGTGCATATTTTTTTATTGTTACTTAAGCCACAAGGTGGCAATAGAGACTCTTCAAAGGTCATAGGAACAAAGATGCTTAAGGCAGAAATACCCCGTCAGTTTTTTTTTTTCACCTTGAAGCACAATTTTTCATATGATGTTTACAGATTGAACTTAACAATGACAGTGACCAGACAGAGACAAGAGGAGGAGGATTAACAGCTGAAAATTAAATCCAAAAAAAAGTGTGATGGAGATTTGTTGAAACATCAGGCATAAGGAAAGAGTGCATTTATCAGTAATATCACAGCCTTCTGAATCACATCACTGGCCCTCTATAATGTTGTGTAGTTAACACCACTGGCAAAATCAAATCCTGTGTGCACACTAAACACATGTACACAACCTCCCGGAGAAATTATAAATTATTTATTTATTTTTAAAACGGAGTTTATTCATCTGGTCAGCACTTTTGTTCAGAGCTTCAAAGGGACACTGTGTGTTTTATGGGACCTGAGAGACTTTGCTGGGCAGAGGATCACAGCGTGGCAGATGGTTGGCTGTGCTGCGTGCCTGAGTGAAACGGCTGAGGTGCACTAATAAGACAGCCACCCACACAGATAGCAGGGATGCTTATCGCCCTCTGAGGGGCTGTTTGACAGCAGGCGAGGTTGCGTTCGCTGGGCATGTCCCACTGAGGTTACATATATACTGTACATATCTTTTTACAGTGCTCTCACTGAAAAACCAACAGTTATACAACTTTTTTTTTTTCCTGTCGGGCTAATACACTCCTTTTCGGTTTGCTGCACACAAAAGAGGCCTTGTCAAGGTTTTCTCAAGGTTGTGAGAAAATGGGAAGGAAAATGCGTTCATTAACCAATAACTCACTGTATCTTTTTTTTTTCCCTCTTCCCTCTATTTTTTTCCTTGCTCCTGTCTCACTGTTTTGTTCCTCTTGAGTGATGAGCTGGTCCTCTGTCCTCTGGGTGACATTCAAAGCCAACATAAATCCTGCTCTTTACGGTACAGTGCAGCGATAAAGCCTCTCTGCTAATTGGAGATGTAATGAATTACCATAATTAGTTATTGAATATACTACATTGGATATAGAAAGGAAATGCTTTGTTTTTGAGTATGGAAGGAATGTAATGAAACAACGTAATGTTCAGCCTGTGGAGGCTAAATATAATTTCTGACAATGTCAATGTGCGTAATTCAGTCATTGAAGTAGATTATGAAATACTTACTTGGTACTGATGCTGAACTGTGGATTTAATGCAACAACACAAATATTTCTTGTGCTGATATAGCTTAGTATTTCCACCTATGGGTCCTTCTTTTACTATTAGGCTATGGGTTAGGTTGCCAAAGGCAAGTAAGGCTAAATATTGCCTCTCATTTTTATGTGCCAATAAAGGATTTCCTTAATGGATGTCAACTACACCCCCATCCCCCACATTAGATTTGGACAGCCATATCCTCAGAATATACAGGTTCTTTTATTGCAATTTAACATCAAGATATAATGTTTCATAGATAAATGCCACTCTGCCATTAATCTACTGAGCACTAAATTACACTAATGATACCAGAATATCACTAATTAATACTTGCAACCATAAAGATACACTTTTACCAGCCAAATATATATAGATTGAGCTGCTGAGTAATAATAAATAAATTTAGATTTGCTGAGAAAGATGTTGGAAATATAAAACAAATTTCCATTCAGGACAGAATTCATTTATAGTCTGATGGTTACTGATGGTTTAGAGTTCATGCATTGATTTTTTTCTCTTAACCCTGCCAACTATAACATGTATGTTTTGCTTTTTTAAAGCAGTACTTTGTCATCCTTCCCCTTTTTCTGCATGCCTTCTGGGTAAATAAGGCCCAGGGCATACCAGTACACAAATATCCCTGTGCTGAGAGTGATACCTGCTTATCTTTGTTAGGAAATATAATGTACCATCATCGCTTCATACCATTACCCCTGGGGTTGGTGAGAAGGCTAAAGCTTTGATCTATACCACTTTAGAGAGGTAATCTTGATCAAGCTGTCAGCTGTTTCTTCTGCTCTTTAACCAGGTCACTCAGCCATAGATCACACCACGGCTTCATAGAGAGTTTCTGTCAGGAATAACACTGCTTTATTTATGTGGTATCCCCTGGCATTTTGCAGGAAATGTATTACCTCTCCAACTGGCTCACTGTCAGCATTCCATTAAAGCCTCTCCCCCTCGTCTAAATCTTAAAATCTGAAATAGACACTTTTTAAATGCAAGTCACTCTTAATTGAGGTCAGTTTCTGTTAACATAACTCATGGCAACTGACAAATTAAGGTTTCCTCAGCTGGCTTATGACATTGCAAGGAGACATGGTGTATTTAAAGTGAAAGCAAAAGGAAGATCAGGACAGGTGGCTTTGAAAATTCATATTTCTGGAATTTGAGGCTCAGATTTTTATTTCTTTCAGTGTTTTTTCAATATCTAATTCGTAATATTATAGGCTGCAGAGCAGGGTTAGTGGCAAGCCAGTAAATATGGGTCTAGACAGGTCATTTATTGCAAGCACCACACCCACTTCTTTCACGTTATCAGTGTCTGTTCCTCTTTTTTTAATTGCCTTGTGGGAGCTGCAGACAGTGATGTGGAGGGAAGACCTGTATATTTCTCAGGACCAGGAGGGGAGACACAAGTGGCTCCAGCGTCTGAAAGTCCAGTTTCTGCCCTCAAAAACATCACCATCGACCACCTTACCATCACTTCATCATATCCGAGCTGACTTTTGTCGCTGGTGGAGCTGTTATTGCTGCACGGGTGCTTGTCATCTCTCTCACTTACTGTATGCCTCAGCGTTACAAACAGGTCTCACGTTCCAGGGTGTGGGGTTGGCGATCCAGGCTGTCAGGCAGGGTAGAGCTATGTGCTGACATGTCACTTAGGATAAATCAGGCTTATCAAAGTGACAGGTGTTTGTCCACCTGCTATAAACATCTCCCACGCCTCGCTCCTGCTCCATCTCCCCGCAGATTATTTACAAGGCTGCAGCCTCTGTACTCTGGCCCTGTTTACTCTCTGGCTGTGGCTCTAATATCAGGTTAGCGCCCCGCTGCTGATTTACTCTACTAGTTAGTGAGGTGAGTAATGACCCTGGATGGTCTGGGAGGATAGTTTGTAATCAGAGGAGGTCAGAGATGCGAGAGATGCTCTAACTGTAATTAGAGCCCTCTCCATGCTCTACAGCTCACACCTCACTGCAGCTGACTGCAAACTGATCATCCTTCTCTCCTTATCTTTACCTCTTTTACCCCCGACCCCACAGAGTCAGATGCCCCAGGTTGTAATGACCCCACATTCAGGCTGAGGTGCCATCTCAGTGTCAGCTCATAATGTAGCAGCTTCTTTGAAAGACAGCACCCTGACAGCAGACGTAAAGGTATGAGAGTTGAGTTACTGGAGCTTGCTGAGCTAACTGAGTCACTGGATAGCAGATTGCTGCCATTACTCCCATTTAGTGTCAGCTTTGGTATATATCCAGCCACAGGTCCTGTCAAGCTAACCTACGCTAATTTAGTGGCCTCAGTGCACATGGAGCTGCTCATCAATCCAGAGCGGCCATCACATGGGTACACAGAAAAACATAACTACATGAACTGAGCCGTGGCTTGAGGATAAAGACTCATGTCTTGTATTTTTTCAGGGAATTTTTCAGGGAGTTTTTAAACAACCTGAGAACTGCAAACAAATTACACAAGCTGAGTCTCTAAATCCTGATCCAGATTTGCTTTAGAGTCCAAATTCCTAAATTTATTAAATTAATGTACAGATTTTAAAGTTTTGATCGATGCAGTTTCAGTTTGGTCACAGATGATTTGGCTTCTTTGGGGAAACCACAGTCTCATGTTATTTTAAGAAATTACCCTAAGTGTGTATGGTGAGCAAAGTTTTACCACTGACGACCGCTGACTGACCCTCAGCTGACTAAAAATATGACCAACGTTTGTTCTGTTTGCATCTGTTGCTGCAGAAATTGAGGCAATTACACAATTTTGTCCACCCCCCTGTCAACATGATACTCAAATCAAGCATACTTGGAAATTGGGAATGTACATTTTTTCAAAAATGCAGAGAGCTACACACTATGTGGCATTATACAGTGGGTACGGAAAGTATTTACACCCCCTTCAATGTTTCACTCTTTGTTATATTGCAGCCATTTGCTAAAATCATTTAAGTTCATTGTTTTCCTCATTAATGTACACACAGTGCCCCATATTGACAGAGAAACACAAAATAAATCTGCAAAAATTTCCACAATTTCATGTTTCTCTGTCAATATGGGGTGCTGTGTGTGCATTAATGAGGAAAAAATGAACTTAAATGATTCTAGCAAATGGCTGCAATATAACAAAGAGTGAAAAATTTAAGGGGGTCTGAATACTTTCCATACCCACTGTTTATAGATTACCTTATATTACTTTAGTGCACAAAATGTGAAATGTATTATCACCCTTCTGATTTTCAATCACCTTTTCTCACAGTTGTTTGGCGAGCTCCAGTTTCCAAATGCAGGTGTATTTATATTACAATCAGCTGAAAGTCCCTGACCACAGACCGGTGGATTCAATGTAGTTATGTCACTTCTAAAGCCAAGTGGCTGCACCAGTAATGATTTACAAGTGTGCTGTTTAAGGGGGCAAAATACTTAGGCCAACATATAGTTTGTATTTTAAATTTTTAATCAGTTCAGATCCCTTAGTGGAGACCTACTCTCACTTTGACATTAAATGGTCTTTCTCCATTGAACAGAGTCAAAAAAAAAAAAAAAAAACCTCAAGAAAAAAACCTGCAATAAATCTGTGATCCAGTGTCGTAAAACAATAAAATTGAGGAGGAGACCGAATATGTTTTTACAGGCACTGAAAATAAACTTTTCTTGCCTTACTTATGTTATGAGAGCTTAAGAGTGAGAAGAGAGCAATAAGATAAATATGATGATGTACATGTACATAAGCTAATTTAATTTCAAGGGAGCCATAGCATTTTGAGCTTTCAGCAGGGAAACTTCCACATTTAGGACACATGATGGCATCTAACCCAGCCCTATTCACTGAAGAAGGCCATGAGAGGAAGTTTGAAAGCTCCAAAAGCTTGTAAGTAGACCTTTGAGTTGAGTGTATTTTGCTTAGATATACTACTTCTAAAGGTCAAGAATGAATTCCCCTGCTCAAATAGCAACATACATTCAAAACCCAAAGTTTAAACTTCTGTTCAGGACTTTGTGTGTGTTAAACCAGATCTGCAGAACTTTCTGGTTTTGGCAGTTCACATCATTTTGTGTGAATATTAATGAGTTTGACTTAGGCCTATTAACATACCATGAATGATAATCATGTGAATTTAGGATACTCATTACATATGTATTAAATGAATAGCAGGTGGGGTAATTTGAGTAATTTGTGGCTGTATGCAGACACTGGGATGATGGACGGTGTCTGGAGAAGACAAGCTGAGCCGGCCAGTGGATCTACTGCAGAGTAAGGAGAATTTAGGCTCATCATAAAAGATTTCTCCTTGCCTCTTATTTCACTCGGACATTTTTATGTTTTTTTTATTTTCTACCTCATTGCAGCCGTGAGCTGCCTGCTGATTTACACACACTGGCAGCGAAGCACAGAGGCCTCAAGAGACGGTGCCCTCTACCCCTCTATTTTTTTCTCCTCTTGTTTCTCCTCTCGCTGCCACCACCAGCCATCTCTCCACTCGCCGAACTGGTGTCTGACCAAAAAGCTCCCCCTCTACTCATTCCTCATCTCTAACAAGACATTAGTCCAGAGGGGTTGTTATTCACACATGATCTTGTGACACACCGAGGGGCTGTTCCCCTGTGCCAAGGCACAAATTCATACAAGGATGAGAATTAAGGCATCATGGACACTGAAGGCATCTTGCAACACTCATCTTTCATTTCAGGGCTCCATCATCTGAGTTCATTACAGCCATTAGGACTTTTGTAAAACGTGTACACTCCTTTTTTATGAAGAAATTTATTTTAGCTTTGATTAATGAACCCTGCTAACCCTGCGAATACGTATAAATATGTCCAGTGAATACAGACATGTTATCTTAACTCTAGACCCTTCCCTCTCATCCATCTGTTTTCGACTGCATGTTCCAAATGGAACATGTCTGATTTTACACACCATATTATTACAGGAAATTATGAAGCAGTGATCTCAACTTCCTTTCTCCCCCCTCAGGCCCATGTGTTCGAGGCAGAGAAGCTGCTTTCACGCTGATCAGCCCTGATTCCAGGAGAGGAAAAGCTGTTGCTCGTCTTGGTACAATGATCACGCCCATTCCCAGTAATTGCTACATCCATGCACCAAAAGGCGACAGCATGTGGAGGGGAAATATCAGGTAGAAGCCATGCAGAACCGAGGAAAGGTACCGGGGCTGTTAGGTTTGATGAATGATGGATAGCTCTTAATTCAGCTCATTTCCATCTGCTACAAATGAGTGACAGAGAAAAGTATTTCAGCCTTGAGAAAAAGTATTTTTCACCAGACTGAAGAAGGTGTTAGGATACACACACACAGAAAGAGAGACACAGACAGCTACAAGGACAGATGTAGCGTCTGAAAAATCCCTTTTTGGCTGTCAGGTTGCAGAATTTTTGTGGCCCTCAGTAAATCAGCACTCAGTATTGGCATGAAATGTGGGAGACCTTGAAAAATGTTCAGAGCCGAGGCGTATGTTATTAACAATTCAATTAATCCCAGGCTTCCAGGTCGTTTACCTTGCTCCCTCATCTGCCCCTAGTGAATCTGATTGTCTTGCTTTTTAACAAGCTGCACATCAGTATCACCAGCCTGTGCCATTATCGTATGACTGTTGTTGGTATATAACTCTGGCATCATTGCTGTAGCTCTCATCCCCTATCTATTGGCAGTGCAGCTGGGCCTCTCTGATATCGACTCATCCTGGTTCCACATAGTTGCAGTCGCAGAGATTTAATATCTCAACTGGTGCTGAACTCCTCTAGCTACTAATGGATTCTGTATAATGTGGCACTTAAAATGCATTAGAAGCCTCTGATTTATCTGTAATTTGCCTCCACTGGAGCATATCTCCCTCAATACTTTCATTTGTTTTTGGCTCAGTCGAGGAACCCTGATTGGGATTTCATATTGTTAGATTTGAATTTGACAGTTTGATTCTTTCCACCACACGAAGTGGATTTTTTTCTTTTTTTTTCGTGATTCTGTTAATTACACAACAGAGGGAATAATACGTCAAGCAGGCATTCACAGACATGAGGTGGGGTTTATTTGATCTGTCGTGGCAGAAAGACATGCTGACTTGATCTGAGGCAGATGGGGGGGATCTCCCAGAGGGGTCATCTTCTTTCATCTTATCTTCTACTGTTTTATGTGTCAAACAATAAGCATACTAATTAGATTAAACTGAGCTAAAGCATTTGTGGAAATAATGAAAATTGATTTTTTTTTCTTCTACTTTTTTCTTTTCCACCTAAACTCCACTTTAAAATCGGAGTGATTTTACTTGCTCCCTGTGTTTTCACTCCATTTGACCTCTGTGGGGTCACACTACATGGAGCAGAGAGCTGTTAGCCAATCGATCCAATGGGTTTAAATGGTCGGTGTCATGGCAGCAGAGCCGCACTGACAGGCTAGGCTACAGCGACTCAAGGTTAAAAGCCAGCGGACTAGAGTCACAGACCATTAAAAGAGGAGTCAATACTGCTGGACAGGTCAGACTAAAACTAGCAATGTAAACGTTTCAGTCCACAGGACTGTACACAACAAACAACACTTCACTGTTACAGAGACCTGCTAACAAGGGCTGGGCCTAATGGCAGAAACAGTGTGATTTACTTCATGTGTGTAACAATGTAAATGTTGATCTCAAAGCCCAGTGAGATCACTTTCTGCAGACTGTACATTTTTAGCATCTCAGTGTTGCAGTTCCAGTGCAAAGTGAAATCTAACAGTTTGGACTGAATAGATCAAATCTGAGTTGCTTCTCTGATGACACAACTGCTAAACTCTCAGAATGTTTCATGCAGGAGGACAAATATCTTTGTACAAGACTAGAAATGTGAATTCAAGAAACCACATTAATGATGGAAATTATTGGAACATTATTAGACAGAATGAGAGAGAAATACGGCTTTCAATGTACACACATTGGTGTAAAGGTACTTGCTTGGGTATTAGAGGCATAAACCCCTCCGAATATCCACCCAAAGCAAACATCTGCAGTACTGACAGCCTTGGTGCACGTGTTTGAAGGTGCAGGGTAATGCTGCCCCACATCGTTAAGCACTGACAGAGAAGACAGATGCATTTACGGGATTAACATACGTGGATGCGCATGAGCTCAAATATACACCCACACATCTTCAGGAAAGACGTTCCACCCCTCCAATTTGAGTTTGTGGGCTTTCTCACTGTCCAAACTGTTCTGCTGCTCAGAGCAGAGCAGATCCAAGGTGACGTCACCCCCCTCCCCCCATCCTCCTTTTGTCTGTTCCTGGGCTGAATTTATAATGAATATCACAAAGGCTGCAGAGAGACAAAGCTAATCTAATTAGCTGTGCAGATATGTGAATTTGCCGTCACTCTCTTTAGTGGTCATTACCTTTATATAAGAACCATATGCACAGTGCTACTCACTGTGGGAGCACATGTATGTGTTCATAGCACACACACACACACACACACAGACACACATAGATAGGTGACTGCAGTGAAAAGGCTCACACAAACACAAAGAGAAAGTGACAGATAGAAAAGGTGGCTTGTCAGTGCAGCTGGCATTTTGTTCAACAGGGAGCAATGTAGCCTGTCTGTCTGATAGCCCCCTCAGACAGGAGCGGGTCCATCGGGGATCCCACAGGACTTCCTACCAGCCACACACCTGACATGGGGGCTGTCTGAAAACTCTGCAGAGACCCTATTACACATGTCATACTGCTAAGCACTGCAGTGGCCACCGGATGACAAGCTTCCCACACCTTACACTTTATTAAGAAGGGAAGCTAAGCCACAGAGAGACATCATGCTGTCACTGCTTAAGATATCACATTGTTACCTGCGCGTCTGGCCTATTTCACATTATAAATGACCACAATTCGTGATGCTTCTGTTGAGTTTGTTTATAAAGTAAATATAGACAGTCACAGCAGACACAAACAGATGGATGTAACAACACTGCCATCTTCAGGCAAATTGTTGCTACCACTGTATAGCTTTGCAGACAGAACATACTGTTAAACATCACTGTATAGACACATTCATGTTTGGTACTATGTTACTGTTACTGTATTTACTGTACATGTTCCAAACTGAAATGCCTGAATGAGAACATAATAATTAGGAGCAAATACGCAGCCAAAAGTGCAGTGTGAGTAGGTAACAGGCAATTTTCCTCTTCACAGGTCCGAAAGGTTGAATGGGATGCTGAGCATGAAGACAATGTTTTCATGTCGAACCAGATGAGCAGCTGAGGGTTTCCTCCTGGCTGGTTCCCATGAGATCAAGTGAAGCTGTACTCTCTGTTTTGTTTATTGCCAAATCTTTAATCTGAGGATCTGGATCTCTACACTCTGAGCTGGAACGACAAAGAGAACATAAGGTATGGAAAGGAAAAAAAAATCAGTGTTATAATTCAGGGAACAAATTCTCATATGATCTGTCCTTGAAAATACATCACTGAGTGTTGACTTAAAAGAACTCTGTCCTTAGAGGTAAAAGACATTCAGCACTACTGATGTTTTTTTTTTAGGAAACTGCTAAATTTCTAGAGTGGAGAAAGACTCAAAAGCATGACATTACAGTACCTGTCTGAGTCAGAGTCACAGCACATTCTGAGGTCCTTTTGCAGATCTTCTTCGGAGTGGAATCTTCTCAGGCCGCAGGCTTGGACCGCCTGGGCCACAGAGTAGTGGGTCCTTCCAGCAGCACAGGCCTCTATTTTGGACACAGTGAGGTCCGATTGCAAGAAAAGGTGCAAGCAACTGTCGGACAGCAGCAGAGGGCTCTGGAGGATCCTGGAGAATTGGGACCGTAAGCAAATTAAAGTTACTGTATGTAGAAAATTGTATATTATATTTCTTGTTGATGTGAAACTAGAGCTCAGGAAGCCTGGAGTTTATGGAAACTCTGATTCACCAGTTTTGTTTTGCCTCTGTTGTAGTATGTCAAAGTTCATAGGTGTATTGATCTGTGAGATCACTCTTACTGTTCCAAAAACTTCTGGAGCCCTTTCATCCGCTCGGTGATCTGCTGGGCATTGTTCAGGCTGAAGAAGGGATTCTTTGGGGGAAGCCCTGGTAGTTGAACCCTGAGAAAGACAGAGATGCACCCTAAAAATGTTTTGCTTTTAACATGAGCACTGAAAGTAGATGTGTTCTGTTGTTTTCACTCAAAGTATTTCTTAATACAGAGTATACAGAACTTACATTAGCAGTGAGTTTGCTTGTAGTTTTTGCCTGAGCCACACAAACTCACTATATCTCCTTCTCACACTGGAGATCTTTTTGGTGAAGCACACACTGTCGGTCTAAAACAGGACATGAGTATGACATACAGATTACAGTAAGCTCCAATATTTGATTGTAGAAATTAAAACAACTTATCATTTTACTTACATGCAAACAAATTTCATAGTCTATGTAGGCATGCCAAAAGTCATTCTTTTGTATCCGCGGGTCCCGCACCCAGACACTGATGACCTGCTGCATGGAGAAGACAGGAGAGACACTGAAACACTGAACTGAATGCACTGTTATGAAAAAGGGGAAGTTTTTATTGGCAGATAGAGGAAGTGCTATGACCAGCACGACTAGAATCAGGACAGGAAAATCCCACCAACTATCCTTTGTTGCTCAGGACAAAAAAAAAAAAGTAGCAGCTCATTGTTCAAGACTGTACCAGATTTAAATCTTCTGAACCTAATACATGAGATTTTAAAAGGTCAGCTTTTTTTTTTTATGAAATGTCAAACTTAAAAAAAAAAAAAAAAAAAAAAAAAAACAGCATAACTTCAGACCTACCTGTTTCACAGAGTTGTCAGTTTCTTCTCTCATAATTCAGATTTCCTTAAAGTTTGAATCTCTGTAGTGGAGAGTCAGCCAGATAATGCTGTACTTAGCATTTTGCCAGAGCCTTTTTATTTCCAGTTTTATTGTCCAGGAGCAAAGTGTTTCAAAATAAAGTCACAAGACTGAGATAAGCTCCTCCCCATTTTTAAATCAGCAATTACCAAGTCGGAACTGATCATGTCTTTCACTGATGTTCCCACCTCATTTATTGATTGATGATTTACAATTATTATTATTATGATTATGAAAAAAGAAAATCAAGAGAAAAGTGTCACAAAAGGCTTCTTTTATTCACAGAGACTTCACAGATCAATGGTCAACAGTTACAGTAGTTCAGTAGCAGGTGTGTTTTAGGAGGTTGAAGGTTCAGCTCAGTGTCCCATAACAGTCACGGGAGATATGTCGAGTCAGGACAGTGCCATCAGGATACAGGTATCATATACATGGGCCTGTATAATTTCTGGAAGACAATGCCCTCCATAATTGGACAGTCTCATATCTAAAGTGCTACATTTAACAATCTTGTTAGTCATCATTAGGTGCACAAAAGTTATATTTCAATGTGTGTAAATCTTATAGATTTACTTAATATGCTATTATCTTTTGAGTTTTTCTGCCAGGACTCCACTTTGTTTAAAAGCACCAAATTATTCTTTTAAAAATGTATTACAATTCAATACAGATGAGATGAGAACATTTGGTTTACATAGCAGCTGATTGGGGAAATTTCAGGTGGGCTACACATTTTTTAAATATTTTACACCAACCACAAGGGCCATACAGAGACACAGTGAGACACAGTGAAAGCTGTGGCTATAAGCACCTCACACAACTACAAACGTTCAAACAACATCTCTACAATCTTCAGCTCTAACCAAAAGCTAGATGGCCTGGAGGTACAGACTGGACAGAAGTTAGTTCACTCTGCCGACATAGTGTCGCTATACAAGATATAAACCACACACAAAACAAGCAAGGGCTCCTCCCAGTGGAAGACCCTTGTGGCTAAACAGGATAATTAATACTAAATTACTATATAACAATAAATCTTAAAAACAAAACACATGTCCACAGTGATTGTGTCAGCTACATGATGACACAGGACCAAAGCTGCTACAAGTTTGACCTCAGATCGGCTGCTCTACACAAAGGTTAGTTTTAGTCTCCATCGCAGCCTCCACAAAGGCACAGTGACCTTATTGAGCACCACGGGACTGAGAGCCCTTAAAATCCATCCCCGCTGAGGTTCCTGCACCTGCCAGAGTCTGAAACTCTACCTGCAGTGGGATGCAATTTCACACAGTGTGCCTCTAATGTCAGCTGAAGGAGGACACTTGATGGAGGTTAAACTAAGCTTCAAGTGAGAGCGCAGCTGTTTACCAGTTCTCCTCGGTACACACACACACACACACACACACACACACACACACACACACACACACACACACACACACACACACACACACACACACACACACACTTCACTGCTCCTCGTCTCCACAGTGCCAGGTTAGCTTCTGCTCGTAGAAGTCGATGACCACCTGGGGACACCTGGCGCTCGCTTCGCGGGCAGGCAGTAGGGCCACGTCATCGGAGTTCTTCCTGTGGGGAAACACACATCAGAAGGAAAACATTAAAATGGCTGCCTCCCACTTCTGATGTATGTAAAATGTTTTTGCAGCAACACACACTCCTGTCAGGTTGAATAGGTTATTGTGAAGGAATGGCTGAGGGGACTGACTCACAGAAATATTTTTAAGCACAGCGAGTCTCTCAGCACTGCTGTTCTGAAATATCTAATCACAGTTATTCTGACGTAAAGGGGTAATACAGCTATTCAGTATTCTATTTCCATAAAGTCTGGGGACTCGTGATGGATGTTGAAGAAAGAATATTCAAAACAGAAGGAGCAGAGGAAAATTTCCATTGACTTTTAGCTGCTTGTGTGGCTCAAGCTCTAAAGCTCACATTTTTAGTTGTGGGAGTTCAGAACAAAAACAGCCCTGTGATAAATTTTTAAAAAAGGCAAAGTGTTGTGTTGGTGAGGACACGTTGTTTCTAGTGCTGGGTGAGTAACAGATCAGAAGGCTTATCAGACACCAAAACACTGCACAGTGGTTTATAATATAATGAGGGGAGGTTTTTACATAGCTGTAAAGTTATCACAGTGCAGTCATATTAAGTTTCTTTGCAATGATTCCCAATTGAACAGTAGAAATACTGCTATGCATGTTACAAAGACATTTATAAGATGCACGTATTTGATTGGCAGATAGCGTCACAATTACGTTGTGGCAAAAGTTGAGCCAAGTTCAATTTCTTTTTCCCACATGACCCTGAGTGTTTTTGGCAGAAACTCCATCTTTGTGATGCAGACTCTCTGTTTAAAGGTTTTGGTTTCCAAGGCCAAGCCACTATTACGCAAGTGATGTAATTTTTTTCAGACTTACTTAACAAAGCTCCACCAAAACCACAGAACACGTCATCTGACTTGTTTTCACAGGGTGTGTAGTACTCTGCATGACTGGTAAATTTGAAAGTTACAATCCTCCATTCAGTTCTGTTTTTTTTTTTTTTCTAACTAAACAGTGTTATTACATGGACCTGTAAGAATGTGTTTTAGTAAGATAATAGCCTTGAGCACATTTACTGTGGTCAGAGATGCTCTTCCTAATCTGTTACTAATCCAGGAAATGTCTTGTCAGGTTGTAAATGCCAATGTTGTCTTAACTTAGCCTCCTCAGTAAATTATATATTCACGTTATGTAAAAGTCACGTTTAAAGTCACGTTATGTGACTTTTACTGCCATGCACACATTTACCAAACCACTGGCATTCACTGAAGGACAGAAAAGAGGGAAGCAGTGGAGTTACCATTTGACGAGGAACATGAGCTCTCCCTGTCTGTCTGTGGAGCCGATGATGCATTCAGGCTCGAGGTAAGTGCTGAGGTTAGCGGGGGCGTCGGTTGACTGCTCATCATTTGGCTTGAGGACGTTGCTCTGCAAAGCGTGAGCCTGCCGCTGAGACTGCATACAGGACTAGGATAAAGGTACAGTGGTTAGAAGAAACTGCTCAGGGAACATCTGCATCAGAGGACAGTCTAGATGTGGCTTTTTTTTTAACTGTATATGCCCATAGTGAAATAAGGAAATATAATTGGTTTCACTTTCAGGTGCATTGCAAAACCAACCACCTTCGCATGCCATTTAGTTTGAAGAAGTGACAAAATTTACGAACATGGCCAGATGCTTTGACTCTAGAGCAGCTTCTTTTTGCTTGAAGAGAAAAAGTTTCCTGAATTTTCTGAGTGTAACTATTAACCTACCACGATGCACTATATGAATATGATACTAATGATGTGTTTTTTTCCTTTTTACTTATTTAGGTGCAGAAGTTCTGTAAATAACGTGGAAACAACTAACCTTCCAGACATTCCGGTACTGCACTTCTCACATACTCACAATTTCCGTCTCTTGCTCTGCCATTTCTTCTTTGGGAATAAACTCTTGTTCAGTTTGCTCTTCCTCATTCTCCTCTGACAGATGGGTGGTTCTCAGGAACTCTTCAATGAGCTCAGGACAGTCCAGATTGTCCTCAGGTTCCCATGTGTTTTCTGCACTGTAAGTTATATCATAACATACATTTTAATGTCACACTTAAACAAAATAAGCAACCAAATGTACGATTCTGCAACATCTCACTCACTCAGTGAAGCCTTTCCACTTCAGAAAGTACTCCACTCTTCCATTATTGATTCTGCGGCGAATTATTTTTTCCACCACAAACTCCTGGACAACTGTGGTCTCCTCAGTCTTCCTCTGTTTGGCAGTCTGCTTCTTTCTCATTCTGCCATGTTAAAAAGAAGCAGCAAATGAATGACAGCCACCCTATGTCAGTCTCAGGCCGTTTACAAGCAAAACGAAAACATATGAGAACAGAATTTTTTTTTTTTTTTTGGTTAGAAACTCCACACTTAGGTCAGAAATAAAACCCTTTGATCTCCCTGCTGCTGGGACATTTGCAGAACAACATGGCAGTGGTGAGTACTCTGCTGTGCCCTTCAGACAATGATCCGTACGCTTATTATAGCGCTCCACCTGCTGTTTGTTTCGGGAGCACAACATACTGTTCCTTCAGTCTAAAACGCAACACGTTAGTGTCCACACACACGTACTATGCACTCAGACAGTTTAGTTAAGAGGATATTGTGCAGACAGCGGCTTGTAAACATGAGTAATAACGTGTCCGACTGATGCACAAGACGCTGTAATGAACAATATGCACGTACGCTCTCGGTGTTTACTTAATCTCGGCGGACAGCCTGCTGCGCTGCGCTGCTCTGCTCTGTTTTGGAGCTTGTCGCTGAAAACTACATGCACACAGCGCCGTCGATGCTGCTTTGTGCGCAAACGTGTCGTTCGGCGTGTTTACATGAGCGAAACAACTTTTCATGAATGACTTAAAATTAAAGATGGCCGTGGATGCTCGGAGGAAGTGGTTGCCAAGGGAAAAGGTCATGCCAGGAAAACCGGGAGGAGACGACGGGGACGCGCACGCCGCCGACCAATCAGAGAGCAGTCCGCTCGTCCGTCCCCGTCCAGTGGTCCGGAACAGCCCTGCCACCCATGGGCGTCAGCTGGTTATGACAGGGGACAGTGTGCACTTGGCGGATCTCGCTGGAATTAAAAAAAAACTGTTCCAGATTTTTGATTCTTTGATCTTTTGGATCGTTGTCATTGGAAGCAAATACGGAGCTGCATGTGCATTTGGAAGCTTAATACTAGAGAATATAAATAAATAAATAAATAAAAGCTAAACAGAGTGTAAGCAGATTCACGTATGTCCAAAAACTAAACCAACAAACCAAAGCTAAACCTTATCAGAAATCTGCATTTTGAAATATCATTGATAAATTGCCGTTGTAATTGTAAAAAAAAATATTAAATGCATGGACTTCACTATTTGTATTATATTATTATATTAAAAGTACAGTTTTAAGGTACTTAAAACCGTACTTTAACTTTCCTTGAATATTTCCATGTTATGCTATTTTATTCTTTTATTCCACCATATTTCAGTGGCAAATATTATTCTCTTACTTTTTAGTCAACTACATTTATTTTGTCACTATTAACTATATATTAACTATATTGAGTCACTATTAACCTTCCAGTTGAGTGTTTTACATGTGAAACATATGATTATCATAAAATATCGTTCATTGCTATAGATCTATCTAACCCCATATTGTAGTTAAATCATCTCAACTATGGCAACATTCCAAAACTATAAATATATTATGAAAATAGTGTTTTGCAAAATAGTGCAATTTTCCATAATGTTACTGGGAAGTTTTACTTTTAATACTCAGTACAAATACAGTTTGCTGCTAATACTTTCACTTTAGTCTGTTTTTATACTTGCAGTCCTAATGATATTTCCGTACTATGGTCTGGCTATGTTAAGTCAAAGATCTAAATGCTCCTGCAGGAACATGTGTTCTCACGGAGTGGATCTGTTCTCCTGGACCTCCTAAACCACACTGAGGAGATCACAGAAAAATACCCTCTGGAGGATTTGATTGACAGCTCCCTTTTAGCCAATGAGAAACCCCAAAGCTGCTGATTGGCCAAATGAGCACCACTAACAGGCCTTCCCACTTGACCAAGTTTGCCTTTTTTTTCCCATCAGTTATTCCACACTGTTTTGTAACCCACCACTGGGAGACGCTGCTCACTTGTATTGGACTACCAGGTTCAGCGGGCCAAAAGCTCAGTGCTCCTGCGACCCAGTTAACTAATGAGAATGGATTTATGCTGGGAGGCTGGTAGCACAAGGCAGCAGAACAAAAGGTTTTACCAGAAGGTGGATTCACATTGGAACTACCTCTGATGCACTGTTGTGTCTGATACCATTTCATCCCCAAGGCAGGGTTATGTAACACCGGGCACATTTGTTCATGAAATTTACTTATGGAGCACCACAGCAACATTATAAGAACATAGCACAGATACAGGGATGCCTACAGTAAAAGCAAGACATAGTGATCTGTCACAGTCCTGAGAATTAGTACTTCAGTTTCATTTTCAATGAGAAAACACTGGGGAGGCCCCCGGGGATGTGATTAAAAGTGGTTTCAGTGAAAAAAAAGGCTGCCAGGCGCCTGCAAAGAAGATGAATGTGGTGTACATCGTTACCAGAAAAAAAACGTATTGATCACAGTCTCAGTGGAGATGGGACACAGGTCCTACGCAGGTTGCAAATCAATGTTTGGTCATTTGGACCTGCCACATATGTTCCATTCAACTCCCGCGTGCAGTGGGAACTTCACGCATGGAGGCAGACTGTTGTATGATCCACAGGAATTGCAGGTTCTCGATTGATAAAGCCGAGTTGCTGTTTTCATGTGTGATCAATTATTAACTCTGTGTTGAAGACGATCTCTCATCTAAACACTGCTTTCTTTCTTTGCTCGCAGCAGCTCTCACTTCAAATGTGCATCTCCTTCCACACCACCTTATAAGTCATTACAGATGCTTTCGCTTCTTGTCTCCTGAACACTGATTAGTTTGCCCAGGTTTATTAAAAACTTGATAACTGTCTATTTTTTTTTTGTTGCATTCTAGGATTAAAATTTCTACACATTTTCAGCCAGTGCCAGAACTACAGGTTTGGAAATAAGGCAGCCTTTATAAAAACTTTACAAGTTGTCTTTGTTAATTGGTATTAAATTATAGACTCAAGCTTTGTATGTAGTTATAGATAAATATATCTGCTAGTAAATGATTAATAACCTGTTATATAACCATTAATAAAGCTGCTGTTAGAACTTAGAAACTGTGTGCAAAGAGTGTCTTTAGAAAGTTGTAGCATTTTTATTTTCCAGTTTTCAAACAGGAACATCTACCTTATATTACATCTTTATCTGGATGAGTAGACCCAGAAACCAAAGCAAGACATGTGCTGGTTATCTGCTGTGTGACCTGCTGTTGCCCTCTAACCCCTTCCCATCGGCTCTTTTGGGGTTTTAGTACTAGTTGCCATAGTAACCCAACAGCTAATAGGGTTGAGCTGTCGGTGTAGGCACAGGAATGGCAGTAATGCATGCAGTGAGGTCCTGTCTGGATTTATTGCCTTGCTACAGTATGGATCAGTTTGGATTCTCTTAACCAAACCCAGGAATTATTTTGGCTCGGGGGGCACAACATGACAAAGATCAGAAACACCAACCAGTAATTTCTACATTCAAAACTATTTTTAGGATTAATTTTTTTTTGGTGTTTTAACCAAAATCACCTTTATTGGATGAACTGACAATGAAGGTATGAACAGTAAACAGAGAAAGAGAGAGAGGTAAGACATGCAACTGAAATTGAACCTCGGACACTGAAGTTATATGTTATAGGTCTTAATCACTACAACAACCAAAACTAACCATTTCTACAAACACAAACAACTCCACAAGAAACTCTAAATTGCGTTCTGAAAACTATTAAAGAACAATGGAAACATTTTTATGACAACCTTGATTTTAGGAGATGGAGTTGAAAGGAATTAGAGAAATATTTGACATGTCTTTCATGTGTTTGTTGTCTTAATGACTCAACAACAGGCAATAATGAAATGATTTGAAGCCTCTTTTTGTTCCTAAAACCAAACTGACTGAACCCAAGATTGACCAGGGCACTAAAAATGAAATACAGATGTTGATGAAATGACATGCTCCAGAGTGCAGGGTGAAAAGATATATTGCGGTGTGCTCTCATCCCTTAAATCTGCTCAGTTCCTTCCCAGACAGGCACATTCCAGGGGCCCACTGTGTGCGTAGCCCTCATACAGATGGGCCTTGAGAGCCACCCTGTCAGAGCAGAAATGAGTCCAGATGGCTGGATCCTGCTGTGAGGGGCTGTGGATGGAGTGAGTAGTGGTCTGTGTGGCTCAGGCCAAGCCTGACTGGACCCTTTTCACACGGAGGGCCTCTGGCGTTCCCTCAGCACCACCCCGCAGCTCTCGGGTTACAGCCGGGGCAAGGACATTGACGTCGGTCCTGTTATTCTTACAGAGCGTTAATCTGGTTGTATAGGGAGTAGTGTTCAGTGAAACAGTAATATTGATGGCTGGCCTGGTGGGAAAGCGATTTACGTGAGCTAATTATGGACCAATTGATTGATTGATTGACTGCATATTTACAAAGTGCTTTCTTTGAGATCGTTCCCACATTTAATGCAGACATACACATGACAGCACACAAGGAGTAAGGGCAGCTGTATGAGAGCTGAAATGCTTTACTGTCACCAACTCTGTCACCACCGCAGGAGCCCTCAGCACCTTCATCAGCTCCACAGGCTGTCTTCAGATCATATTCAGAGTCACATACTGAATCAATCTGGCTCTGGTGTGACAGGCTCCGGCACAGTTTATGTCCGCTGTGTGCATGCCGCAGTGGCAGACAGAAAAATGACTTTTCATGAGTAACAGGGGACATGGGACAGCAGACCACCTGGATTTGCTTGCGGAAATCTGTCTCTTGTTTCAGAACACTTATAGTACCCCCACATACTTTTTTCTGTGTTATTCTATACCTTGTTCTGACATAGGGGGGCTGGAGGGGAGTAGTTATATGCTTCGTGTCTATAGAGTTACAGGGAATGAATACAGTAGGAAAGTATCCTCAGAGTATTCATTTCACTATATGTCATTAGAAGATTTTCCAATGTAAAGAATGAATGTGTATGATTAACCTTTTACCCAACACTAACAAGAAGTCCTAAAGGTGCTATGTATGAAATATGAACTGCTACTGAGCTCACATGCCAACAGATCCACCTCCGTGATAACTAAACACACTGATCAAGCCTGTGACAATTAGCTGGCATCACCAAAGTACTATATAGTACTGCATTACTAACATAAAAGCACAGATTAGATTGATTAATCAATTGTCTTAAATAAATGTACTCGTAATGCACAAAAATGATCCTGTGAATGTTCTATACTATTTAAAACTGTATTATTTTTTGTTATTGTTATTATTATTACTGATAAATATTACTGAGAAATTTTAGTATTAGCCAGACAGTGGAGGCGGTTTTGTTACCAGCATAAACAGGGTGCTGACTTCATCTCATGTCCCTCTTGGCTGGGGGTTTCCGCTCCACAACATGGAGACCATAGTATCCTGTAACGGTCTGATTGGCAGGTGAATGGTAACCAATGACAAGCAACTCCAATTCCCTCAGGGCCCAACAAAGTGAATGGATAAGTGGAAGGGAGAAAGATTGCCTTTGAACCTAAAAAGACCTCTGCATCTTCTTTTCTCCCAGTCTCTCCATGTGCCATTCTTCTGACTTTTCTTTCTTTTCTCAGTGTTTTGTTCTTCTTAGTTTTGTGGCTGATGGAGCAAGTTGACTCGGGGCAGAGTAAAAACCGAGTAAAGCTAAATGAGTCCTTTTAGAACGACACAGGAGAACGTGTCAGTCAGCTTTTGTCTGGAGTTTTTACAAAGACAAAGTTATTATTCACTGCTTTGAATGTCATGAAATTAATATTGTTCAGCAAATATTGTATAACTCCAGTATTGATAACTTTCAGTATGCTAACATTCAGTTAACATGACCCCCAAGGGCCAAGATTCCCTACTTGTGATCAAATTTCGGGTAGGCTGTTTTTCATAAAAGTTATCATTTCATTTCATTTTTTAAATAGGGGATAATAATAATGATTTATTTTTGTGATGTAATTTGAGACAAACACTCACATTAACTGACTTTTGATGGATTGCTCTCCACTGGTTACTCACAAAGCAATGACTGCTGCTGTCTACAAGGAGATTGTTTGCTTTCTTGTGGCCTGCCTTTGTCACACATCCCCTTCCATCTCGATCTCTCCCGATGTTAAGTGTTCCCTTTCACAGCTGCCCATCACCAGCCAATGAACCCAAACAAGGAACTCTCCCTTGACTTGGCTCAACTTGATGGGAGGGGTGAAGTCAAAGCTTCATTTGAATCCTCATAGTTACCATACGGAGTCATCAACGGAGCTGCCTCAAAGGATAAGTTCCAGACTTTGCTTTCTTATCCAGAACTCGATGAGAAGATTGATACCACTCTCATGTCTAGATCTGGATGCAGATTGACAATATGTAATATCTCTTCCATGTATTTATCACATAAATATGAGGGCTATAAACAATGGCTACACTCTTAGTGCACTTTTCAGCAAGCAGACAGCTGAACAACCTTGAGTGGAGAGAAGACCTTTGCCTTGGTAAATCTCCTTGTCACTGTGCAGCTGCTGACTGTCTACTCTCATTGAGGCCAGCTCTGCAAACCACCGAATACAGTCTGTTGACCTTTTGCTCTTTCTCTCTCTCTCACAGCTGTATGCTTTTAACTTTAAATTTGCTCCACATCCAATCAGGATTCAACCCCTAAAACCCCATATTTCCCCGCTCTGGCTGCAGGGAACCGGCCCATCTGCAATCAAAGCCCGTGTCTGATGTGCACGGGTCTGGATGCAAGGCTTTTCCCTCGAATAAAGAGCATTTGCTTTCTGGGTCCTGGGAATCTGAAGCTTTTCTTCTTCAGCCAAAAGTACTTTGACCATGACCCATTTCAGCTCAGCCAGGCCTATAGCAGCTCCGTGCCATCTGAAGGCTAAGTGCTCTCTGTATAGGCTCCAGAGTGAGCACATGCTGGGACTAACCAGCTCTTCAGTCTTGCCTGCCTACCATCTGGAAAATAACAGCTTTAAGCAGGTCCTGCCAGTAATTACCCTGCAAACTCTGAACAAAGGCTCAGAACACACTGTGGTGAAATCTGGATAATTGATGGAGACAGGTCACAACAACTGATTTCAAGCATCGAAAAGTCTAGTTTTGGCTTAAGACGATGACTTCAGGTTTGAAAATTTGTTTTTGATGGGGTACAGTTGAAAATAAGAAAAATGAGAAATAAGATCCAAAGCTGGAAAAATACAAAAGTTAGTGTCTTTGTTTGTTGTTTTTGGCTTGAAAGTGATACGTGGCCACATGGCTACATCTGAACTCCAGCACTTCTGATGATATGTATTATGAGTAACAATTATATGCACAGTATGAGCTTTGATTTTCAGGTTCATAAGACAGGGAACGCATTCATACTTACTCAGAAAGTAAAACCGAGATTAATAGTTTGACTTTTGTTTTTAAATTTTAATTGTTGTTTGCTTTTCTCAGTTAGAGTTGGATGAGAAGACTGATATCTGTTCAGTAAATATAATAATAGCTTTTTCCATTTCCATACTTTTTTACATTTTTGCCTTCCATCATACAAGTTAGTTATTTTCAACAATTCCCCAACCTTAAGTGGCTGTTGGCTGTGGCTGCACATTTAGTGCACAGAAATGAGATTGATTATCTATCTTCTCATTAAACTCTTGGCAAGAAAGAGCATGAGTATAGTTCCCAAAATGTCAAACTGTTCCTTTAATCCTTTTGCATTTACAGGGGAAAAAAACAAAATGTAAAATTTGTCCCACATTTGCAGCACACAAGTCTGAGATCATTTAAATCAAAGCCACCACTGTTTGTAGGCAAGACAGCTCTTCCTCAAGCAGACAGCTTTATACTTGCCATGAAATAGTTGCTGGGTGTGAAAATTTGTTGTTTTCCACACATCGGTATAGAGCGCTGAAAAACCACAACCGCTCCTTTGGTTTGAAGCACTGCCTGGACCTGACAAAACATGAAGCTGATTTACATTGTCCATCCTCCAAAATGTCGTTTCCAATTTGAATCCTATCAGGGGCTAATCTGGAAACTGTTAGTCACTGTGTCTTGAAAATAAATTGTTTGCAGCTGAGAGTCAAAAAATGGAGGAGGTGGACTGGGACTCATGGAGGGGAACAAGTGGCAAAGTCCCTCCGGTGAAATGCCATGTTTAGGCTGATGCACAGGAAACAAGCTCTTACCAGCCAGGAAATGAAGTGGCAAGCACAGACAGGCTTATATTTCCCCTCCTGCTTTCAGAAGGGCCTTGTTAGCGCTGAGACACCAGGGCTCCAGTTTTTGTCCGCACAGAGCCAATAGTAAACATCTCTGCAGCGTTTTTAAAAGACCTTAAGTGCTTGTGATGGCTGAGTGGTATGTTGCCATGAGGTCTTGAGTTTCTCAGACCTCCAGATTCCCTCCCACCTTCCCCCCTGTCTCTGAAGGGGAGCTGAGTCAATGCTCATGATGTGAAAGAGCTTGACGTTATGTGCAAGTGAGGGAAAAAACTTCACTTGACTTGTGTTTTACTGATCAAATGTGTGGCTGCATGTTAGCAGTATTTCAAAAATATCTTTAGAATAGATTTTACATTTTTGACCACACATATGGTGCATTCTTTACCCTCCCTCACAGACTCCTGCTATTTTTTTAAAAACCCACAAATAAGAAAGATACCAATAACCAGGGTACTTTTAAAACTAAAAACAGGATTTGGAGATGCTCACTATTATCCAAGGACGATTCTAGATGAATTAACTGAGGAACGGGTGAACGGGTGAATCATGCTCTGCTCATAATGAGGAGATGTCCTTTAGATAAAATGTCTAAATTCTTGAATACTGTTACTTTGTCAGCTTATGATGGAATGATTTTGTATACAAATACTCTGAATCCTTTTTTCTTTCTTAAAAAATAGTTGGCATTGCACAGTCTCCCACACAGTTCACCAGATATGCTCCTGACAGACACGAAACATAAATCACTTGCATGAAGAACCAAGAAGGCAAAATAAACAGGCGATAATGTGTATATTTTACAAAGAGCTGAAGGATGAAGGCTAGTGTTACGCTGGTACCCTGACAGTGTGCGTCATGGTCACCTGGACTCAGAGCGATGAATAAGCTGGCACAGCTGCCAGGAAAAAGAGAGCAAAAACGCATATTTTTGGACAAGCCTGGGCTGAACCCGAATTCTTTAAGAGTATGAAATTCTGACATCAGATAATCCTCATACCACAGAAAAATCAGTCTGTGTTGTCAAATTTGAGGCTTGAATGGTGCAAGCTTAGAGCAAGCTTTACAACAAATTAGAATTTCTGTATTCATTACGTCACATGGAAAACCTGAGGAGAAACCATTGGTTTGAGGTTCATTCCACCGAATTTTCAGCTTTGAAACAGAGCAGAGCTCATGTAAGGGTTGATTTCTGAAAACAGAGAAGCCAGGTTAGAGAACTCAGAATCAATAGACCTTTTCCACAGCAGCCATTTTCACTTGTCATTGTGGGGAAAGAACAGGTGAGACAAATTTTGTTAATGACGGCTCAGCTCCATGAAGCGTCCCAGCGCGGCAAAATCACAGCACCTCACCGAAACGTAATTCAGTTGTTTTTAATGTCATCAATTAGACCTGTGCTTCTCTTCCTATGACAAACCACACTGTCTGCTGTGAAGACGATCTACAGGGAAAAATATGCTTTCTTTTATCTGCAAATTAGTCAGAGGTATGTTCTTTTTCAGAACTGGTAAAATGACTTCTCTAGAAATCCTTTGTGAATACATAAGCTCAAACATGTGTGCACACTCTGTTAGTGTGATAGGACCTGAATGTATGTAATAAGAGTCCACAGCCATGCTAGTGGCTCAGAGTACTTAGGCACAGTGGTGCTTAGAGCTAAATGCTAATGTTAGAATGGTAATGCAATGATAATATAAAAATAACACGCTGATGCTCAGTAGGTATAATGTTTACCATGATGGCAATAAACACAAAGCATAGCTGAGGCTGATGGGAGTGTCATCAGTTTTGCAATTATTTGGTCATAAACCAAGTCAGGAGGCCACCAAATTATTAGAATTCATAAATAACTTTAAATGATTGTACAAATTTTCATGACAGCCTTTGTAATTAAGTTTCTTGTCTGCCTCTGCAGCTTTAATTGTCAAATGAGGGCAAAGCTGCTAAAATATAATCTTAAGAAAAACCACAAATGTCAACCTCATGATGCAGCTGGAGTAAAAGTCTCAGTGGTGTCCACCCAAAGGCTGCTGAGACATATTCGAGTCTAGACCAAAGTGGTGGCCCAACCAGCAACGCACATGTAAACACAAATCCTTTAATTACACACAATGTGGAACCACAGTAGCACATTTTCAAAAGCCAGAACATCTAAGAGTAACAATTTGCTCGGAGAGGAGTGAATATGACAGGTGACTGAGGCTCATGTGGACGGAGATTTCATGTGTGAGTTCACATGCTGGAAGGTCAGAGCTGGCTGCATGCCCACACAAACTCCGAGCTGCCTCTCTCCTGTAAAGGACCACCCCATTGTGAAGGCCTGCTCCAGTGGTGGTGAGCAGTGATTCATGGTGTGGAACTCAGGGCTGAGTTGGAGTCAGTGTAAACAATTACAGCTTGAGTTGATGTATTCAGAGTGTGTGTATGGGAGTTGCAGTGGGACGAAGAGAGCAAGAAGAGAAATACTGCTGTCTGACTGAGCAGGGATTTGAACCTGGTGTACATGTTTTTGCAGTGTTTACAATTTCTTTTCCCAGGCAAACAGTGGTGAGTGAGTGCTGGGAGAACATGAGCTCTGCTCTGCTTTGGCACTTACGTGTCTGGTCATGGAACACATATTGATAATGGTGCATTAAGAGGCTGCGGTTCAAGCTAAACACTGCAGTAGCAATAGGGCTCTGAGAGACGAGTGACGCCAGAGTCAGACAGAAACTGTTTTACCCTTACTTATAACCACGAAACAGCTTCTCATCCTTTCAGGAAAAACTTCAAACACTCAAAAAATCAAGCATATAAATATTTTTAAGCCATGATGAATAATGGAGGGATCGCCTGTAGGAAAGTCGACAAGTAACTTCGAGTGTTTGCAAATGAAATCCAAAGAACTCTATCCCTGTGGCTTGATTTGATTTGATGATACTGATCTAGAAACACACATACAAAAGTTTAATGCTAAAGTTTAAAAGGTTTACAAAAGTTTAAACCTAAATTAGAAAGTTCAGGAAAACGCCATTGATATAATTCTCAACTGAGCGGGATCCATTTTTTTCTTTTTTGCTTCTGTAACTAGTAATTATTGGCTGACTTTGCATCACTTTTGCACTCCTCCAACTCAGCTGTGGTTGTTTCCATCTGTTTGAGGAGAGGTTAGAAGTTGACTGGCAGAGGTCCTGCTCTCTGAGAGTTAGAGGCTGGCTGGAGGGGGCTTGTTTCTATCAGGGGTGAAACACCAGCCCGTCCATCACCCTGACAGAGCTGACAGCCATTCAGCCAAACCAGAGGAGTTCCTGCCAACAATCAAAGGGCTTTTCAATGAAGGAATCCAGCTCTGGCCTGTCATCAGGGAGGGGCGGTCCCAGCTGTCAGCAGGACCGGGGGATACTCTGGGTACCTCCCCTCGATGTTCTTCTTTTTTTTTTTTTTTTTGAAATCCCTGGTCAAATCCATGGCATTGGTCAAGACCACATGCTCCTCCCTCTCTCTTTCTCCTCCCTCTCTCTCTCTCTCTCTCTCTCTCTCTCCCTCTCTTTTCCCTGAAAAGTCACTTTGTCATCTAATTCAGTCGTTGTCAGCTTTGCAGTTCAGTTGTGCTGTAGGGCTCACGCAGCTTTTTGAACTTTTGCTGTTTACATGAAAGACTTTATCATTGTCAGTTCCCATTTCTCTTTGATTTCCTCGTGTGCTTTGACTGAAAATACTCTTCACTTGCTCCTCAGTAATGTCAGTGCTCTTATTCACCACTTGAGGGAGGCAAAACTAAACAAAATGCCAAGGAGCAGCATTGTTGAAAAGTCTATTCAGAAATATTGTATTTTTATACTTTCAAGTTATTACGTGTCACTCCTGACAATACTGAACCATCAAATAGGTTAAGGTTCAAAGTCTTTTTGTGTACAGATAGTGATCTTTGTCAGCAGACATGAAATTTCCTATTAATCATCTTACTTAGTTAATTTTCTTAGTTAATTCTTCACATTACCATTTCCTAGAGTCAGATAGCTTTACTCATTGAAGCTCCTAAAAAGTGATAAGGATTTTTTTTTTTATGGCAGCAACAGTTAACAGTAATCGTCTTCACTGTAAATTATTTCTTCTGCTTTGATTAATTGTCTGATCCATTAAACGGCAGAAAATGATGAAACATGTTTCAGAGCCCGAGGTGATGTCTTCAAATGTCCCAGCAGTTGAAATCCAAAGATATTCAGTTCACAGTGTTTTAAAAGAAGAGAAAATCAGCAAATGATGGCAAAGGAGGAGATAAATATGAGAGTGTGTGCGGTATTTTTGTTTGGAAAAATGAATAGATCATTGCAGATTAATTGTGCTATTTGATTGATCAATGATCATTTCAGTATTATAGTAGTAATGCTCTTGGAATGTTAATTTAAAAAGCACTAGTTCCAATCAGATGCCTGAGCAAATTCTTTTCTGAGAGATGTGCCGTTGCTGGGCAGTTGTTTGCTTAAATCTCTTCCATTATGCGTTCTGAAAAAATATACCATGATGTTATATCTGATGTTGCTGCACTAACAAAAGAAAAGCTGTGGTGGTCTGTCTTTAACATCCCTTTAAGTCTGTGTTATGATTGCAATATAGGTGGTGAATTCTGCTCATTTAAATACACATGCATAACAAATATCAAAAAGCTGCTGTAACATTTCTGTCTTTACTGGCAGTACAGTGTCAGACTAGGACCTTGTCTGATGCTTCAGTGGGTATACCATTACATAACCAGTGAGCCGCCTGCATGAATCAATTATTCATCTCTATGTCATAAGACTGAGGATGCTTTGATTGTGACAGACAGCCAGACAAGGCAGTGCAGTACATGGCAGAGAGAAAACACGCACCAATCTCCGCTGTGAGTCTGTGGCTTCGTCATGTGACTGCAGAGAGAGAGCACCTTCAAATGAGACATGTTTCTCCATTGCGCTCAAAGGCTGCGTGAATGCTTGATTTTAAAAACAGCCCTTGGCTGTTGGGGATATCAGCATAAGCCTATTTGGCACAAGTGAATGTCTGTCAAGTCCCCCCCACACGGTGGACAGAGGGGGACAGATACTGCATGTTCTTTCGTTCAAAGTGTTTCATCTCGTCCTTTAACCCTCATCATCACAGGTGCTGTTGACTATGGTCATGAGTTCAGAGGTTAAACAGTTCAGTACGTCTTAATTTATCTGTCAGGATAATCAGCCGTGAGCATCTGGTCCGGACAACTTATCTAGTGACACAAAGTCAGAGAAAGAGTGAAATAATGATGAGCTATAAATGTTCAAAGGCTTGTTTTTAGGATGGTTCTGACTTTCTCTCTGCACGCAGAGATGAAGAACAGCTCTATTTGTGTCCACAGTAAATCATGAGGTTACAACTCTCCATTCTTCACAGTGACACTGTGTCCTTCACTTATTTTCCCCATTTTGTGTTAAGTCTGAGCTCTGCAAAACACCATCTGGGTCCCAGTGATGGTACAGTGGTTAATTCCTCTGTCACTGGAGCTATGATTAAAACCCCCTGCTGGTTCTGGCTTGTTTCAAACAGTACATCCTGCACACCTTAGTCTCTTAATGTACCTGTTTTATTGCACAAAAACTGACGATTTGATCTATGGTGGATCCTCATTAGGCCAATGGGAAATCATCTGTTCCTCCATGTATACACATACATCTTGCATGAGCAAAACATAGCACAGACAGAATTAGTTTGCATACTGTGCAGATATTTTTCATACGTCTTACCACACAAGTAATTTACTTATAGCAAGAACAATTTTGCTAGTGTGGTGAGGCTCAAATCAAATGTAAGATGAGAAGCTTCAGAACAACCACTAAATGAGAGTTGGATTGTTTTTTTTTTTTCCATTTCACTATTGTTTCCAAGATCAAAAGTGAACTATGAAACTACACTTAATATGCCAACATGGACAAGTCCAAGCCCTTAAAGTGTTCAGAAAAAAAAAAAAAAAGAAATTTGTACGGTTTGATAACAACTGTCCAAACTCCATAAGAACAGCTATAAAATGGGCCTTTAGATCAGACTGTTTTGTCAGCCGCTGTTTCCAAGGTCAGTACTAACTAAATTTTACTAATAGTAGCTACTCCTGCTTTCAAGTTTGCTTGCATGATTAATACAAGCAGTGTCATGCCAGTGCCAGTGTATCTTTTTTTTTTAAAGCTCATGATAGAATTTCAGAATCGTATCATAAAAAATACATGCATATAATAAAATAAATAATCATGAGGCAAACAAAGCTATTCCTGGTACATTGCCATTAGTATTGAGAGTGTGTATTAATATTTATAGTCTACTTCACACTATTACATTTGTATGGCTTTGCTTGCTACCATCTAGTTTCTAAAAATGGATATAGGACATTTCCTCTAGATTTACAAAGCAGCAGTAAGGAGTGATTTCATTACTGTGATTATGTTTACACATGCAGTGTTTAATACCTTCACTGTAACTCATTCTCTGAGGTTATCGCAGGTTGTTTGCTTTCTATTCTCAGCCTCCGTCTGATGTGAAGTGACTCAAGATACAAACTAGGTGTATGAATATCTTAGAGGTTATTAAACATTACACAAGTCTCTCCAGGGTGTTTTTTTTTTCTTACCCAGTCTTTTACTGCTCTGCATCTGCTTGTCAGCGTGTACATATAGTACAGTATGTCAGACTGAATGGGAGTAAAAGACATTGTGTCTGTGTGTGAAGGAGATAAAACAGGGGGAAAAAAGCAGTGGAGAAGAGAAAGAGAGGGAAGAAGAGAGATCAAAGACTATGGCAGAGCCAGGCCCTGTATCAGAAATGAGGTTGGAAGGCTCTCCCACCTCTCTCCATCCGGCTCTCCCCTGATCATCGACCCTGAGGAGAATAAACTCAATCCATGTTAAATTATAGATTAAGGCCCGGCTCTGGCTATGGCTTGGCAGCTGGCGGCTGCATGTGCTTCGAGCTGCACTGAGTTTTACACACTCCTGCTGCTGCTGCTGTTGCCTCACCTCGCTGCCTTATTAAAATCAACATCAAACGCTCTCCACAGATGAATAACAGGATTTAAAAGAGACTGTATGAATATGTAAAAGTTCTCTCCACAATATGCTCTCTGTGAGGCTGTGGCTGTGTTTTGTTGGACTCTCTGCTTTGTGGATGATTTAACCTTTAGCATCACTTTTCAGGGTACAAGCGTTCTTCTCACTGGTAATCTTTTATTCACAGATGAGCTTTGTTCTTTGAGCGACATGATGAGATGCTTTGAAAAGTACTAGTTAACAATTTAATGGTCATTGTCTAATAGAAAGGATGAAAAGATTTTTTTTTTTTTTGCTCTGCACTCTGTTCTTCAGCTTCTCCAAGCAGATGGTGCAGTCACTGGACTGTGGAGCATCAGAAGTGCAAATACTTCATCTATCTCACTCACAAAAAGCTAGAAATAGAAACTTTCACACTGACATGTCAACTTCAGTGTGTGGTAATTAGTAAACTACAAACAGCCATGATCATACATGACGAAATAAGGATCTGACATTATGAACAATGTTGTTGGTATGTAAAGTACCAGGAAATCCTCCTGTGAACTTTGGTTGTGTCCTTTATAGTGCAGTTCCATTATTCTGTAGCTTTCTCTGTGTACTTAATTATCATATTCATTCATGCATTTTATTAATTTGGTCAGTCATTTTGTAACAGTTACAGTGTATAAACACCATTGTGGATTAAAGTCACAGTCTATTGTATATGCCTCCCTTGTGCATCGGTATGAGTATCACAGTTTTGTTAGTAGATTTTACTGTAATCTACTATGTGTTCCATGGCTATTGTTCACAGTTACTGTGAACAATAGCACAGCAATGTTACATGACTTTGGTTACACATTAATGCAAAACCACAAAATAATCCAAGCAACAAGTTTCCATGACACAGCATTTTATTCACAAAACCAGCCAGAGTTCATTTCACTCCCATTTATCTGAAATGCAACACTTGCTTGTCTTGTCTAAGAATTTATTTTTAGAGGACAGTGTATAAATAGCAGGAGAAAATGCCAATTCTACATCTTGCATAAATATAGAGTCCGGTGTATGAAAAATAATGAATGTATAATTTTGGTACAGTCTGTGATCGAAAATAGAAATCTTTATCTGTTCTCAACAACAACAGTGCAGAAACAATGTTCTTACGAAACAACACCTAGTATTTCCCCTATAGTAACTTCATGCAAAGCAAATCTCATAGGGCAGTCAAAGGCATCGAGATACTGTCCATTGTCAACATCAAACATGATACATGCAGTTTCAACATAATCAGCATGCTGTTCAGTCTGGACTACAAAACACAGTGATGATATATCTCAAATAACAATTATACTGAACAGTGAAATTAGCCAATTTTTGCTCAGCTAATGCATATTTATGGAGTCATGGAAACATGTAAAGAGAAAGTAGATCAGAAATCTGATACAAATTTCTTTTTTTTTTTTAATGGACAGACATATTGTTATGTATTTGTCTCACTCAGGTGAAAAATAAAGAATTGCTATAATTAAAATCTATAAATATTCCAAAAAAGTTCAACTATTCCTTCACAGTAAGTTACTTTCAGGACCATAAGACAAAACTATGTGCATTCCTCCATGTCATTTTTCAAGGAATTTCAAGGAGGTTACTACACATGATACAAACATGCAAATCACAAAACAAGTCGACGGCCGAAGGTTCAGTTAACCTACAAACGCTGAAAACAATGCCATGCAGCCAAAGATTTGCAACTGAGGTAAGACAGCCTATCAGAAAGAAACATTCAGGAACGAGATCAAGGCTCCGGTCTACATTCATGATGACAATCTATGTGACAGAGAGAAATCACAGTGATTCCTTTTTGTTTTGTAAAGGCATTCCAATGGGCTTGTGTTTTTGAGGCAGTTCCCATTACAAAACAGTACAGTAATAAGTGGCCCCTCTTTGGTTTCAACAGTTCTCTTTTTCATTCTTATACATCTCAGCAAAGAAAAGCTTTTAGAAAGAAAGAAAGAAAGAAAGAAAGAAAGAAATGGGAAACTGCCCTTTAAATAGAGTTTGCTAAAACAGGAATTATTCCTGCTCCTGAGTTTAACACAGTGACACTTGGGAGAAGCAATATGTTCGGCAGATGAAAACTGCATTGAATTTACCCAGATCTTTAAAAATCATTTTAGGGTAGTGCATGTGTTAGAAAATCACAGGGTACATCTTAGAAGAGTCCCATTTGAGCCATTTAGTGGACAAGCCTATACTTAACACTTGTTTCACTTCTTTCCTGCTGGTGTTGTGTTGCCAGCTGATGCTGGTTGGTTGTCACAGGGATCTTTGTTCACTCTGCACTTCAGATTCTGACTGCACTTAGACTTTGATCCAAACTTGCCTTTTTCGACTGGCTTTACAGTCTCTGTGGACTCGAGGTGTTGGTCAGTTTCTGCATCCTCATGGGACTCGGGACTCTGATCCGACTCAGAACTCTGATTGGACACTGAGACCCTGCGTGTCTGCTGATAGGACGAGCAGAGTTCCTGCCACTTCTTTCGATTAGCATCAATCCCATCGACCATCGGCTGCAACTTCCTGTTAAGCTTTAGCAGTGTCTGTAAGACACACAGGGGAGTATAGTTGATATTCAAACTCAAATAATGCTTTTATTTACATTTACTTAAATTGAAACCCGCAGTAAAAGTTTAACTTCAGATATTAAGGGTTACCTACCTGATAGAGCGGTTTACAGATCCCATCTATCCACTCCAGCTGCAGGGCAGGTAGTTCATCTTTCCGATTACGGTCAAATATGGCCTACAGAGTGGTGATTAAAAAACAAATTGTTGTAACAATACATGATGGTAACTCAATATGACATCTGTGCGCTAGAAAAAAAAATCCAGCCCATAGAAAAGAGTTTGAAAGCTTGCCTACTTACCGCAGGGATCATCTTAAGTTCAGACCTCTCCCTGTCACCTTGTTCAAAGAATTCACTCGTCACCAGCTCTGCAACCTTGAGACATCAGCGTAAACTACCATTATTTCATTATTTTACTCAAAACATGGGCTCTGAGCTACAGGCTGCATGCATTTTGTCATATTTTAGTGCAAAATTTGGTTTTAGGGATTTAGCAAAGGATGTTCTGGTATTTTTGTGGTATTGCTCTCATATTTGTGGCCATTCTGACTGTGGGTCATGCTAACTCCTCCACTGTAGTAATTCAGGAAACACTGTGGCAAAAGACCATAAAAAGCAGCACATGCCTCTTAAAGCTTTGCAGCTAAACCACAATTTTACATAAATCAAACACTTCCTAACAAACCAAACTGGCTTATTTGAAGTTTATTTTGAAAGTTTTAGAAGGCTTGCCTCCTCGGCATGCACGGGAGAACTTAATCGAGTACATTTTTAAACACTTGCCTCTTGTATTTATCTTTGTTTGACATGCAATTTTATTCCTTTTTGGCTGCAGATAAGTTCTAACAAAACCACAACAACGTTTATGACACAAACTTGGATGCCTTTGATTGATGGATGAATTTTCTAAACGTGTTTATTATATCACAGCATGGATATTTATTTATTTATTTATTTATTTATTCTATTTTTCTACTTTATTATATTTTCTGTTTGATTATTGGATTTTAGAGAGAGAGAGAGAGAGAGAGAGAGAGAGAGAGAGAGAGAGAGAGAGAGAGAGAGACTAGGGTTGCACCGAATATTCGGCCACCGAAAATCTTCGGCCGAAAATGGTCCAAAATTGGCATTTTCGGTTTCCGGCCGAAAGACTTTTATCACCGAAACAACATGGCCGAAACAGGATGTTGTGATGACGCAAGCGGAAACCGCGGTCAGTACGAGCGTGTCTGGAAAGGCCAACATGTCCGCGGTGTGGACGTATTTCAGTAAATCTGAGAAAGACACAAAGACACTGCAAAGAATTTCTCCACGCCGGGTTTAATTTATCACCTGAAATCCAAACATCTCGATCGCTGTGCTGAATATGAGAGGAAGGCAGCGCGGAAAAGGAAAATCCCTCCGAGCACGCCCACTCCGTCTGTGGCCGACGTTTTTGAAAAGGCAAGGAAGTTTAAAACTTAAAGTGCTGCAACTCTTGGTGCATTTGTTGTTGTTAAAGGCCTACGGTTAACATATTGGCTATGGCAATCTTTGTTTTGATACACTATTATGTTGTAGTCCTACAGCGAAAATTTTAAAATGCACTTGACTTATATGCACTTTGTGTTTTTTTGAGAGAACATATTTAATTTTACAATCTTGTTTAAATTGATTTATTCTTTGAAACATTCATATTAATTTATGTAATCGCAATGCCTTGTAATTTTAGTGAGGTTAGTACACAGTCATAGCCATAAATGCAATGGTACTAATAATTGGCATAATAATTTCTTTCTGTGTTTCGGTTTTCGGTTTTTGGCCTTGGTTTCCTCATTTTCGGTTTTCGGTTTCAGCCAAGAATTTTCATTTTGGTGCATCCCTAATATAAACAGCATGAATGTATGAGGGCTTTATTAATACATCTATGGTTCATGGCCACAAGGAAATAGGTACTTATCCAAGCATGCGTTGTGGGAAAGGCAGGAAATTATCCTGTGGCACATGCTAATTTCTGGACCATAAAACTATCTCTAAACCTCCAAACCCTCAACATGAAAGCACAGATTTGAGAAACTTTGTCACTGGGACTCTAACCTGTTTGGAAATCTTCCAAGGACGTGTGACGGCGCCCAGATCACATGCTGTCATCAGCATAGACCTGCAGATGATATCAAAGCTCATTTCTAGCAGCTTGTTTTGGTCTTCACATTTAAAGCGATTTTGGCTCAGAACAATTTTATTTTTCTTGAAGTTAGAAACCTGAGAACTTCTCTGTGTCCTTCATCTGTCCAGCTGAACTCTCCAGATAGTACACACTCAAAGAACTTGGTTCTGCGCCTTACAATGCAAAGAGACAGTCAAGGATGCACAAAATTTTAAAAGGAAAAACACTCCATGACAGTTTTTACCACACAAGGATTTGGTTAAATTTAAATGATAACTCTTCTAATTACTAGTAAGAATTTATCCAATTATCTGTATGAAGCTATTTAAAAGTCATCACTGATCACTTACTCAAAATGCAAAGTAAGGTCTGTGGACAGAATAGCCTGCTTCAGTAGCTGCATCATGTTGCTATACTCTTTAGAGCAGAGGTTTGCAAAGATATTGTGACCCTGTGTAAAAAAAAAAGAAAGAAACAACAATAGAATACAGTAGGCACACACACAAAAGCAAGCAGGGATGAGTAATAGTGACTAAAATGTCTCCTCTAAGCCAGTGCATTGGTAAAGTCATCGCTCACTGTCAAATAAAGCTCCCATTAGCAATGTTAATTAGCAATGTGTATAGACTTTCTCTGTCCTCTAAGAAATCAATAGAGAACACAGTTCCTGATGATCAAATAAAGCAGACTCATAGCATCACCAGTAACCATTGCTGCCGCCTACCAGCAGAGAGTTTGTGGTCAGTACCGTCCCAAAGCTCAGTCTGGTGGACTTGTCCCCTGAGACACATGGCATGGTGAAACAGTGGATGTTCAGCTGCTTTTTATTTGCCTTTCATGGCATTTTTATAGTATTCATTTGTGTTTTGTGTTGTTTTGTATGTGTTTTCTTGTTGAGTTCTGTGTATTTGGTCAATCTAAGGGACAGATGTTGCAGACTCCACCACTATATTTTCAAGTCATTTTCATATGCCCAATAAATAGAAAGGAAGGAACGGAGGAAGAAAATCTTACAAAAACCCTGAAAGCTATGTAGCTGACACCATGTGGCATTTGTAACAGGCAACGTTGTGGTCGATGCTTCTCTGACAGTAAAAAAGGATCAAATTCATTGATTATTCCAAACATTCACTCAAATCTCATTCAGGAGCAACTACAAACAATTTTGTTACATCACAACAAATCCAATACTTGCAGCTCCTCACCTCACTTTGTAGGATCATGACTGCATGGTTGAAGTGATGATGCTCCAGAGTGGCTGACGTCCCGTAGAGCAAAGCCAGAGCAGAACCTGTCCTGCAGGGAAAAACCGAGAAGGGAAACTTTCAGTCACCTTTAGGATACCTGTTTATCATCATACTTCAGGCCTGAGTCACTTACTTGGCTTGAAATGCGTTGTTGGTGCCTCGGTGGTCCAAATCATGACACAGACAGCCGACCATCAGGGCCAATATCTCTGCATCTGACAGGACGTCCTGGAAACTGGCTGTCTGCCGAGAGCGAAGCAGATGGACATCTCATCCATCTCTGTTCATTTCTATTTATAATGTATTACCTATTACCATTTGATAGGATAGGAAAGAAAATTTTTGACAGAGTGAAATTTGTTTTTCGATGTTTGCGAGCTCTCAACACACCTGATCACCATGGAAAGTTGGTCAATCTCTCTAAAGCTTTACCCAAATAATTTTACCTCCTTTGAATTTTCTCTGAATGTTTCTCCAGTGACATTTTCTCTTAATGTTTTGTTTGGTGTCTCATTGTTGTTGTTATTTCTTTAATGCTAAGTCCACTGAGACCTACTTTTCTCATGACAGTTTTAAAAATAACCCAGACGATGTGTCATCCTCTTTGAGGGTCTACGTTTTGATGGCGTCTTTTGGTGGAATTTTGCTTTTACCGTATTAGACTGAAAACAAACATGAAGAGAAATTGAAGGGGGCCACATGTGACACCAAACTCTGGTTTGAGGGAATCTGGAGATACGCATTTTAGAAAGCCGGGTCATTTTAATTTTATATCCGCCTAATTTGGTGCATGGAGAGCACCAAATTAGACTGTTACTTTAACCCCTTCTATTTCCACTCAAGTAGCTTTAAAGATAGAAAAACCATCTCATGCCACTGTCTCTCAACATCATGTATATAGTATATATTCTGTATCAGCTTGTTCTATGATGCTTATACTGACTGAAATATTCAAACCCAGGACTCGATCTTTTCCTCCAGAGGAAATATTCCACATTGCTTATTCATTGTTTTAAACACAATTCACTAAAATTGAACCTGACATGTTTGGTATCTTTCAAACTTTTGGGATATTTACTAGGATTTAAAATGAAATTCTGTGGGCAGGAACAAAGACCCTAACTGACAGCAGTACACATAAATCTGACTTGACTTGATGTATGTTGAAACTTACTGTGATCATAACAAACATGCACTGGGACACATTGAAAGCATGCCTCCAGTTATGATACGCCACAGTTCGATAGTTCTTCCTCACAGTCAGAAGCCAGCGGCACAAAACCTACAAGGAGACACATACAGGTGACATACATACATACATACATACATACATACATATATACATACACACACACATATTACAGGACATAACTAACCTCATAGTCAATTTTAAACTTTTGCACAACACCAAGTTCCAGAAACATTCGGAGTGATGCTGTGATCATGGCATCATTGTCCAAAGAGAAGTCGTTGAAGTGAAACTCGTCAATGCCCAACTCACTGCCCAGGGGGATCTTGGCTGCCTTAGGGGGACAGGACAGTGCTGTCAATCATACAGTGCCAGCAAAAAGAAGTGGAGCAATAAGAAATTTTGCAAACAGATTATACTTCACTGTCGACCATTTACAGACATCAGACTACATGCATCTAATATAAAAATGTCATAATGTGAATTTATGAATGTTGTTTTCTTAATCTTCCTACCTTGAGTCTGTCAACTTCTACCTTGGAGCAGGTAGCATGGTAGGACAACATCTAAAAAAGCAGAAATCACGCAAAACCGTGAGACGAACAAAAACTCCAGATTTCAGCAGAAGGTGATCAATATTTGCAGAGAATTTCTATGCAATCTATCTTTCCTATTTGTTATGTAATCAAGATCAAACAAAGTACATATCTGCTCTTAAAATCAATTTGTTGCTACATTTTGGGTCTCCTGACAGAAAAATCCATCAGGTGTTTAAAGAAACAGCAGAGATTATGTGACAGAAATACAGGAGTGTGTGTGTTGCCTTTGATGAGAGGTGAGCAGACTGGCACATGTATTTATCGTGAATTATTGAAAGCAGCTGAAATATTTATGGTGGAGAAGCAGAACCATGTTTGCTGAGGATAATATAACTGCTCAGGTTAGATACCGGGCAGTGGAGCAGAACGCAGACTCAGACATTAATGAATGTGAAGAGGCTCCGTTACGATTAGCATTAATCAGTGACAACACGCTCTTCTCCGACTGAGATTTTCTTATACACTCATTTTGAATAGATGTGATAAAAAGTTTAGAGTATTGGATTTAGAGTAATTTAGGTTGTCTTAATTTGTTTTAGATGAAACAGAATGGAAACCTAATATTTTCTATACACCAGGCTATGAAAATTCATCTGTTCATTCATATCAGTGTCAGGATCACGGGTCCATTTAACAGCACATCTCATTCAAACTTAATCTGTGGCTCACTGACTGTTTCATTAAGAATTTATTAAGTTTACTTTTTTGCAGAAATAGGTTTGCTTATACCAAACTTCAACATACATGCATACACACAACATGACATGGTCATTGTGTTGTGATCAGCCAATGGGGCAGCTGTTTTGAATTCCTTCTGGACTGGTCAAACTCCTTTTGAGCTTTCTTGAACTTCTGTTGGACTCTTTGTTGGAGTCTTGTGGTAATTTGGACTCACATTTCTGGCATGATCAACCCCTGGGTGAGGTTTTGTTTTTTTTTTTTCATTTTGGACTTTTGGGGACTCTTGTTTGGTTTCCTGCGTTTTGCTTTGGGATTCCTGTTTTTTTTTAATGTTGAAGTCATATTCCTCTTGTTTTGGTTTCTTGAGTTCTGTATTTCCTGTGTTAGTGTGAAGTCCTGCTACTTATGTACCTGTTCCTGGTTTGGTTTAGTATTTGCCATTTTATTTTGAAGCCCCATTCCTTGTGTATCTGTTCTTAGTCTACTTCCTGCCTTTGTCTTGTTTCCCGCCTTTGTTGATTGTCTGCTCCGCCCAGATTTGTGTCACCTGTTGTCAGTCCCAGTGTATTTATGACTCCTTGGTCCTGTGTCTCTTTGTCTAGTGTCATTCCCAAGTTTGGGCCTGTGTTGTTGCCTGTGTCTGTTGTCACCCTGGTGTTTGTGCCTGTGGTCAAATCTGTTCCTGAGCTCCTGTCTGCACCTTTGTTCCTGCCTGTGTTTGCCTCCTGCTTTTGTCTCCTGTGTTTGATCCTCGTGTTCCTGTGGACTTACCTCCGTTGCCTCCAAGTGAGAGTTCCTTAGTTTTCCTTTGAGTTTGTGTTTCTGGTGCCATTTCTGAGTTTGTGTGTCACCATGGTGTCACCATATGCCAGTGATTTTGAGCTTAATAAAAGGACATTAATAATATCCGTCCGCCTTGGGTGCCTGCATTTGGGTTTTTCCTTGTGTTCTCAGGAACATCCACTATAAAACACTGAGGGTTTGGAAGTGTATTTCTATGATAGCCCTGATCACAAATAAGGTTTTGTTACCTATTTACCTCTGTATCTCTATAATTGTATTATGTCCTAATTTGAGACAAATATTAGGAAAATTGATGAAAATGTAAGAAAGCTTAGATGGGAAAATCCACATTTACAAACAAGGAAATGCACTATTATCTTCTGTTCATCTGAGTGGTGGGTTTAAAAAAAAAAAAGATTATTTTGAATCAACATGCTGCTTTGCTTACATCCAGCGCTACAGACTGCTTGGCCCAAGTCTTCTTAACTTGATTGTACATCATTGTGTTGTTGATTCCAAGTCCACAGAATATCACAAATGCCTGCACACAAAAATAACAGAGGAAGAAACAGATTTAAAATTTGGTATAATGTGTATCCAGTGCAACAGTGTAGATCAAAACAAATGCTTGGTAGTGCAGATGTCATTTTTAACCTCAAACAGTCTCTGATCTGCATCATTGAAAGTCTTCCTGTCCAGTCGGTTAAGAATTTGCGCGACCCCTGTACAAAAGACAAATTTATTAGTGACTACAACACGAAAACTGGTTTCCAGTAAGAGCAAATGGATTGTTTCCGGTCAACCTACCAATTATCTGATGAGTTCGATTCCAGATAGGGACACATAACACTGACCTAATGTGAAACCCTGAGGCCTGATCTGCCTGTGAAGAGAGGAGACAGTGAGTATGGAGAAAGACTGAAACAAGTTTATGTCTGTTAGAGAAAGAGATTTTTATGTTGTTTGAAAAACTGGCACAGGCACATATTTTTTTTCTGTGACTGGATTTTGAATAAAAGTTTCAGTGTCAGCTCTGAAAAATTCATTAAAATATGTCACATACAAACAAGGGACAATAATGCTGGGTGCATGACTTTAAAGCAGATTACAGCAACATTTCATCATCAACTAATTTTTAAAATCATGTTATGCAAGCAAGTTCACCAGTGTTAATAAAAACTGTAACAATTGTAATTTTTAGGGTGGTCTGTGTCTGTCTGTTGCTTGTGTGAACTTTAATAGGTCTGACAGAGAGAGTGATAGGTCCACACCTCAGCATCAAAGCGTGGGTCCTGACAAACGTCGCTGATGTTAACAGGCAGTCCTGTGGAAGCCACCAGCTCAGCAATGCTGTTATTGATCAGCCAATCAGAACACGACGGCTTCTCCATGCTGATGTGGCCAATAACAAAAACAGAAAACAATAGTCAGGCCCGGGCAGTTAAACATCCAGCGCAACAGCAGTAAATATTGAGTGAGTTCACTTTTCTTACTAGCTTTGCTGTGGTGGAATGAATCAAAGTGTCATGGATTTGTGTGAATGCTCACATCTGTATGTTTCTGTTTATTGTCTATCATATCTGTTGCTGTTGTGGCCTAAACAATCAATCTGTGTGTCTGTCTTTTTCATAACCTCCAAGGTCTCCTGAAGACTTTCACCTGATCTCACGGTCCATGTTGCACAAGGGAGACATGAGTTCAAACGTCTTGGAGAACTTTACAACCTATAAGAAAAGATATGCAGCAACTACATTCAGCAAAAAGGATGGGAGAGTTTTGCATCAGAAATGAAGACAAAGATGACCAGATGTCTCACAGGTGAGTCGATGTCCTCCAGGAGAAGCACAGAGCAGCGCTCGCACTGCAGGAGGGTCAGGGCTCGCTGCATAATCTTCCTGACAATCTTCTCCAGGTCGGTCTGCTCCTCAAAAAGGTCATTGACCACCTCCAGCAGAGCCTGTGGCAAAAAGTAAGGACAATAATAACAGTGTTGACATATTTCTGATACAATGTTAGGTTACTGAAGATGCATTAGAAGAGTTTTGTCAGCATCAAAACTGTTGACTAATGGATAGCTACTGTAAATTTAAGATATGCTGATGTGTATACAATGAAATTTAATTGATTTTATCTGGAGTTTTTTTAAGTGGAGATAAAAAGATTATGGCTATGAAGCAAGTAAACATCTTTTTTATAAATGCACAATTTGCAACTTCTTACCCTACTCCTTTCATACTCTTTGCGAGACT
This sequence comes from Toxotes jaculatrix, assembly GCF_017976425.1. Taxonomy (NCBI): domain Eukaryota; kingdom Metazoa; phylum Chordata; class Actinopteri; family Toxotidae; genus Toxotes; species Toxotes jaculatrix. The sequence goes on along the minus strand of NC_054401.1, from coordinate 13,463,916 downwards.
CTGAAAACAGCTTGGCATTGGAAATCGATATTCCACAGAATGGTAGATACATCTGCAGCACCTAAGTAAAAGTACAAAAGAAAGTGGTGAAAGGCATGCATAATCTGCAAATGTTAGCTATTTATATGCTCAACCAAAAGGCATAAAACTGGCAAAGAGAAAACGAAAGGGTGTGTTGTGATGGAGGTTGAAAGTCATGATGGAGTTAGCTGCCTCTCTGCACAAATTTCTTTCCAATAGATTCCCTGTTAATGAAGTATTGATTTAGACAAAAAAGGCATTTAGTAAGACATCAAAGGCCTTAAAATGTCTAGAGAAGCTGGCAGCTCAAGATGGCTTTTTTTTTATTTTCAGTGTCTTTGTTGCTCAAAAGATTCTGAAGTTGCTTTGCTTTAGCTATATTTAGTGTCTTGTTTTAGGTTCACATAGACACAAAAAAAAGGATAAAAATGCTGCAGTTACTACAAACTTGATTTCTTAGAAGTACAAGTCAGAACATTTACTGTGTGAATTTGGAATAAATGGATTTCCACAACTTCATTCTGCCACCTTGTGGACAAACTGTTGCTTCTCAGTCTAGCTGGACTCTTGCAGATGTGAGTAGATTTACCAGCATCTGTGTGTTTTTCTTGTTTTTTTTTTTTTTTTTTAATTCACCTGAAGTGAGTCAAATGAGCACCTTTGCTTTTTTTTATTGCCTTGCTACGCACATAAACAACAAGCCAACGCTTTTCAGTTCACAATATATCATTTGCTCATCAACAAACTGGGAGAATGAAATTGTATTCATAAGCTGTGGAACAGCAAATGAAGCTATAATACATGTAGATTCCAGTAAAGCCATTTCAAGAGAATTACCCAGGGAGCAATTGAAAATGTATCCACTCAAAATGTGTTTCCTAAGTGTGCGTATATATTGCACAGCCAGACGTATTTAATGCTCCACACTTGAGTAAGAGGTTGACCTCCTCTCTTCATTTTTTTCTGTTGTTTTGCTTCCAAGGGAACACTTTGCCCCTCTCCACAGCCATTAAAAAGATTCAAAGTACAAACAGGGTTTTCAGCTGCATGGCTCAAGCGCTTCAGTGCAATAAGTGTGGTGGTGGTAGGGGGTTGGGGGGCAGGGGAGGAACACTATGCTCCACAAGAATCCAATTTTAACTCCATCTCTAAAATGCCCTTAATGGTCAAACTGTCTAGAATAATCCTAAAGATGATAAACTGCCAATAAAATATATGTGAAAATGAACCCCCCCACCTCCCCCCTGTAACATGAATCTGGTACATGAGGAGTTGTTGTTGTTGTTGTTGTTGTTGCGGCTGCTGCTGCTGTTTTTCAGCTGAGAAAAAAATAACAGTTCCTCACCTTCTCATCATCCTCAGTAAAGGGGGTGCCCATGGGATTTTTGTTGATTGCTTGTACAACACCTATGACTTCTCCATCACTGTTACAGATGGCCATGCAGAGGATGGACTGAGTCTTGTAGCCTGTTAACTTGTCAATCTCATCACTGAAGCGGTGATCCTGGAACAGTGGTCGCACAAACACACATTGTTACACGTTCACAATCCCACATGAACACACACACATATACACCTCACTGTGCTCAGTAAATGCCAGCACATTTGACCTCGTAGCCCTGTATGACCACATTCCTTCTGCATTTGGGTTTTTACGCGCTTCTGACACGTACAATAAAGCGGCCCTGGCGCAATTGTTAGGTGTGATTCTTGGTTATCCAAATTCACGGCTCTGCAGGAAGCCTCTTGTTTTCACTACAAGCAGAACATATAATACCCCTCCATGACACGTATCTACACTATTGCAGTAATAGACCTCAAGGGGATCCGCATCATCGTGTTGCCTTAGCCTCCCAAGCAGCCCAGGGCCATGATATAATGATGTGGTGCGCAGCTAGTAGCGTGTAAGGCGAGATGCGGCTTGTGGGAAAGTGCGAGAATTATAACGCTTGCTTTCCTGCTTTTCCCCCCTTTGACTCCTATAGAGTGAACTTTTTTAAAAAAATTCTGACTAATTAGTGTAATTGCCCAGAGTTTTTTTCTCGATTTTTTCGAGTTGTGCGAACCTTCATGTTTTAGCTCAAAGTTTTAGCTCAGAAGGGTGAGACAGTGTTTCCAGTGCTGTCATGTCACTGTCCTCTGGCAGCAAAAGAACAGCTGATTAAAATGTGTTTAATGCTTGTGGATACTTTTTTTTTTTTTTTTTACATCAATCAAGGATTTACTGTTTATTTTTCTCCAAAGACTGAGAAACACAAATCTGATCCCCGCATGGGTCATAGATTGATAATCAATAGCTTCACTCACTGTAAATAAGACCGAGTTAACTTTTTTGTTTGAAAATGTGCAAATATCATAATAATGTAGACCAGGCTCACATTTACCTCGTATGCATTTGGGATGTTTACAGTCTCTCCGTGCTCTGCCACATATCCAATGATACCCTTTCCCCACGGCACCTGCACCTCATTGGAGTTCAGCGTGCTGGAGGATGGTCTGACTGTGGTGCCTGAGTGCACATCAAAGAACTTGGACACAAGCGTCCTCTTGTGCGCGGGTCCCTCAACAAGGAAAAGCGAACACCTGTCTGCATCCACCAGGATGCACACGTTGATCAGGATCTTATAACTCAGGTTTGTTAAGTCCAAATCATTGGAGATATCCTTCACTAACTCCAAGAAAAACTCCCTCTCGTTGGTTTCCTTGAGTCTGTATTTGTAGTCGATGGCGCTGGACGCGTACTGGGGCACACTGACCCTGGACTCCAGCAAGGCGCTCAGGATGTGCGCGGTGGTCGGAGGCAGGGAGCTGGCTTTACGCAGGAGCGCACGGCGCCTCATGCTGGACTGGGACTCGAGTTCGCTCAGGCTCACATGCTCGTCGTAGGTCCGATGTGCAGTGGTGGCTTTGGACCGGGCGAAGTTCCGTCGCAGCTCCATGTGGGACGATCTTCGCCGGAGCCCGTCTGGGTTGGTCGGCCAGAGCGGGTCCCTGGCAGCGCCGCGCTTCTCCTCGGCTGTGGGCACTTTCGACGGCTGATGCTCCTTCAACCACCTGCTAACCTGATCGCATTTCGCCTTTCGGACGAGATACTCCTCGAAGAGATCTGGATGGCAGTCCAAAAACGCCTCTATATCCGAGAAATCAAACGTTGTCATGGTGAAAGCTGCTCTGAAGACCAAATGAGACACTCAGATGTAATAGACCAAGAGTTGGACGAGTAGATGAGGGGGGGTGGGGGGCGGCTGCAGCCGAGCTTCTCAAGGAAGTGATGTCCTCAAAAACATATATTCATTCACCCCATATGAGCCAGTCCACCCTGTGTTCCTCCACGAAATACAGGGGGGAGAAGAAGTGGTCAAATAGATTCAGTTTTATTTGAGACCGGATTGATGACGCCTGAGAGACAAGCCACAGCTGTCAGTCAAGCGAGATTGAGCGGTGTCTCTGGGGATTTCTCTGGAATACTATGCAGAGGTGTAGAAAAACACTGCGCCTATATATTCTCCCAAGAAACTGAAAAAAAAAAACCTGCAGGGCATACTGTTCGCTCGCTCTCTTTATTCTATATCACCAGAGACTCAATGCGCAGGCATCCAATCAAAACCCAGTATGAATTTGATGTTTCATTTACATTTAAAACGTGAAGACAAGGCGCATTTTTCTGAATGTATAAAAGAAATGTACATTTAAACAATACATACACTGAACCTTTGTTTTTCACTGTGGCAGCTATAGACCCAGAGGTTAAAATGCTTGCTGTCCCATGACAGACAGACAGACAGACAGACAGACAGACAGACAGATAGACAGATAGATAGATAGATAGATAGATAGATAGATAGATAGATAGATAGATAGATAGATAGATAGATAGATAGATAGAGTGGCTGTAAAGGTATGAAAGCAGCTCTGACTGCCTTGCTTTGTGAATAACTCTGAATAACACAAGGGCACAGAATATGAATGGATGGATGGAGAGAGAATGAAAACAGTCAAAGAAAATGTGATTTTTTTTTTCTCTGACTAGAAAACCACTCTGGTCATGTCTTAATACATTAAAAGAAGCCAATGTGGATGTGATTTGCAGTTATTTGAAGTATTTCCCATTATAAAGATAAACCTGTGTGTTATGTTGGAGTCAAGTGGCCTTGTGATTATAAAATTACAACACTGTTTCTTTGTTACTGCCACATTCATCTTCACATACACCTCCCCACACATTCACAGACACACATGCAAACACCCACTTACTTGGCTTGTGCCTCTGTGGTTGTGAAATGTGTTTTTTTTTTTTTTTTTTTGAAACATGAAATTAATGAAATATTCTCCAGAGCTGTGGTGTGCTTTGAGGTGCAGGTTCACAGGTTCATCTTTTATTCTTTCATTCTCAGCTCACATGAAAGAAAGAGCATGAAAGTCTTCATAAACTCTGCCAGGAAGCTCGTTCTCCACCAGCAAGACAAGGATGGATTATCAACTGGGCGATGCAGGCGACTGCATCAGGAGGGTAGTGGACGGATGGGAGAACAAAGACTCTGACTTTGACACCGCAGACCACTGCAACAGTCGGTGCCTGTGTCTTTTAAGTACAACAACAGCCTTTCATTAATCTTAACCAAGTGGTTTCAGTCACCCAAAACTAAGCAAACCATACAGGCAAATCAGAAACTGGTCATAAATAGTTTTTGTGGTATTCCAAACTAAAACTGTGAAATCCAATTAATGCACAGCAAACCTGGGGCCGGTTAGTATCCTGGGAGCAATAGTTGGTTTCAGGGGTCGTTGGTGCCTAAAGCTAATTTCTGGACCTCTGGCAGGTTTTTTGACCCATGGGGTTAAGCTGGCAATTTGGAACATGTCACATATTTTCCCTCTGGAGTGAGGTGTATTAGTTTCTCCCTGTGTTTCTAAGGTTGTTGATGAGGTAACTAAAACTATAGATTAAGTTAAATTCCTGTTGGTTTGTGCAAACCTGTAGTCATTAAACATCAACCTGAATCTGCACAATAACTTAATATTAGGGAAATCACTGCAGGCTGTGGCACATTTATAATGCAGCAGCAGGAAATGTAATCCGGAGAGCAGCGGTTCCGCTGGGGCAGAGCAGGGTAATTGGTTACTGGACTTAGCTCAGGCTGCTTGATAGGACTTGGGTGTTTTGCTGAGACTTTGGACAAGGTCCCTTGAGAATCCCAATTAAAAAGCAGAATGCAGAATATGGGTCTTGTGAGGGTCTACAAACAAGGCAAGGTTTGCTGCTTGGAAAGCAGTCCATGTCATGTCCAAAGAGAGGCAGCTTCATTGATTAGAAGTCTTGGCTGTGTGCAGATTGAAAACTGGTATTTCGATGCAGTTTTCAGGTTTCTGGCGTTTTGAAGAATGGAGAGCAGATCAGGTGTGCTGTCCTATTTTCTTTTTTTCAAACAACTTCTCTCTGAATAATGGGATGAACACATAATTTTCTGCTTAAGTTAGAACAGTTTTGATTCTTTCACATGAGCGATTTTGTTTTTTTCTTTTTTTTTCCTCTGTGCTTTGAATCAGAACCCGATGGCAGCTGGTTAGTTGTTTGGTCACTGTCAATCAAATATGATCAAATCATACCCACATAGTCCTGGTGAAGCAGATCAGCTGAATTTTTGAGTGTAAACTCTTAATAAGTTGTACCCAGAGACATTTGTTTTACTTTGATTGCAGCATATTTGGTCATGAATATTCAATGTTAGAGTGAAATTATTAGTTTAAGTTTACAGTGTCAGCAAAATTGCTTTCATGGAAGACAATGCTTGTAATCTCAAAATGTGGACTGGGGACCATCAGGCTCTCTTGGCTCCCTGGATAACAGCAAGAGATTGTTTTAATTCACTTTCACTCAGTATGGGCTGACACAATGAGGTCCCTTCAGTTTTCTTAAGTCTCATCAAATACAGTCAGACTCCTTTGACTTGAAAAGTTTTAGGAACTCTCCTGATACATGGGTATTTTTGTTTCCAAAATGGGGAAGTGTTTTTCATTATGCTCGCTTTTAGTCATTTTCACTTTTTAATCAGTGTCTGATGAGTCCGGAGATACGAGTCAGATCTGTTCAGACGAGGAAGAAAGTAACGACAGAGCAACAGCACTATGGACAGCGCGCATCCAGCCATCCACTAAATCCTGGAAGAAACTGTTCTGCAACATAAGCACACAATTTCTAAATCAACACAAGTACAATGATGATTCGCAGGTGGAAATTATCCTCTGAAACTTTCTTTGAACAAGTTTTGTGGCATTGTCTAAGGCACATGGGCCGAACGTATAACTGCCTCTGCTGTATGTTGCATAGGGATGGAGACAATGAAACATGACTCCTGTAACCAAACACCACCTGCACACAGCTTGTATCTGGTGGCAGCATGTGCTGGTCAGAGCCAGCTTGATTTTCATTCCATCCCAGGCTTAGTTGTATGAGTTCACCAAACCGTGAACATGTAATATTATCAGATCCATGCTTGATGACGGGCATCCTGAGCAGTGATTGCCCACTGGATATGAAAAGATGAGATGTGCTTCTGAGACAGAAGCACATCTCAATCTCTGGTTGGTAAGTCTACACATCATTGACAAAATAATATTTAAAGGCAGCAGGTACTTAGCAAACTAAATGGTTGTGTGATATTGTTTCAGTGTTCAGTTTTTGAAGCCACGCCTCTGATCGAGCACTTTGTGCTGGGGGCTGGATTGGGTGTCACTCACTCTGATCCTATTGTTTATTGTAACACTGTCGCTCTGGCTGTCCCCAGGAATCCAAACCCACCGCACTGGCCACAGGCAAAGACGAGGGCGTCCTGTTCTGTCAACAAAGTTTCCACTCTGATCCATCTGGACCAATACTGCCGGTGTCTGAATCAGGATGATAAAAGAAACTTCTCTGGATTAGTTTCTTGTCATTCAGAAAAGGCATTAAAATCTATCCTATTGATTTTGTACTATACCACTTCGCAGGTAAGTGAATATGGCAGCGTTTTTTGTTTGTTGTGTGTGTGTGTGTGTGTGTGTGTGTGTGTGTGTGTGTGTGTGTGTGTGTGTGTGTGTGTGTGTGTGTGTGTGTGTGTGTGTGTGTGTGTGTGTGTGTGTGTGTGTGTGTGTTTGTTTTGTTTTTTTGTTGTTTTTGCATGATTGTTATGTAATTATTTCATAAATGTTTAGAAACTGGATGTTTGCAGTTCAGTCCTCAATACCAATCAGTACCTTTAATGTTATATATTCATGTGTGAACATACTATTTATGATATGAACCAGACTGGTTGTGTGACAGTGAAGGACTGTCTGATGAAATAGCTTTGTCTTGTTGTCTGTGTCAGTCATCAGACCAGCGCTTATAACATTAATGATAAATTGTTGTGAATTAATACTCATTGTAAAACACTGAAACAAAACAACAACACTGATTAGCAGACAACACGTTATTCCCTCCTCAGTGTTTCACCTTCCCTTCGCCCTCCTTTATTCTGAGTCAGAGCTCGAGCAGCCAGATGGAGCCCAAGTCTTCACTAACCCACAGCGTCCCATCTGATTTAAATGGCCATTATCACAGTGGTTATGGAGGTGCCAACATACCTGAGTGAGTTTAGAAACATTCTGCTTGGAAAACAAAAAACTGGTTGCATAATAAAAATGTGATGCATCAAATATTTCCTAATAACACATTATTATTTTACCTTCACAGGCATATCACCAGTCGACAGCATCATGGCAACACTGGCAGAAAGAAAAGTAAAGTTCGTCTCAATGACCAGCTGTGAGTATCCACTGATTTATTATAAATGCAGTCATTTTAACAAATTCACTGGAATCTTATAGGAATTGATTCCTCAGTGGTGAGACAAACTAATAAGTGTTTTGTTTCTTTCCTCAGTATACCAAAACCAACTGATATAAATATAGCGTGAGTACTTTGCCTAAACACAGAACAGACTGATTTCTTTGTGCAAAGATCGCCACTTTCAAGTTTTCCTGTGTCTGCCTCAAACATTTCATACGTTTAATCTACTTGTACCTAAAACAGGAAGAAAATGATCAGAATTCCAGCTCCAAAGGAACATCCTTATTCTTCCCACATCTCCCGGTTTGCAATGTTTCCATCCTTCCGTTCTCCAGATGACCCTGAGACAGGAGTGAGAGCTGCCTCCCAACCTTACCTCAGCCCTCTCATTCCAAATAGTGCACCAGATGTCACTCTGCTGAGCAAAACTATTGGTAAGAGGAAAATATGTTGTGGTAAAAGTGGACAGCAGAACAGAACATTTCCAGAGAAAGTCTTTAAAATGTCTTCATTTCCATGCAAAGGTGGTCCATATAGACATGAAATCTTGGAGACACCCATAAAAACCAAAAAGAAGGCTGTTACGTGGACAGGGGAACACATCTTCTTGGATGTGAGTAATAAGATATAGGGCTTCACATTGTCACTGAAGTTAACTGATGCATAAAAATACCTTACAACAACTTCCTCCAGCATCCGAAGCCACTGAAGGGAGAGAACCAAGTGTTCTACCCCACTCCTCCAAAGGCAGTGCTGCCCAACCCTAAACTCCGTGACTGGGATGTCTCGTTATCTGCGCGGACATGCAACATGCTGAAAAATCTGGAGAAGACCCACTGGATCACCTCTTACCACATGCACTACACTGGTAATGAATCCTAAACACTGTTAATGTATTAGAAGGAAACTGATTAAAGCACATGCAAGAACACAGAGTACAGTTTGGTCTTAGAAATTATGAAAGGTTAGTGTGACGAACCATTTTGCAAAGTCATAAATAGTCCAGTAATTGGATTTAAGTGATTCTGAAATCAGTGATCAACAATCTGGTTTATTAATATTTGATATTTTTTAAGGATCTGGGCCAGCAAATCCTTTGAAGATAGATGATTTCAAGGAAAAAATTAGTGACCTCTCTGAGATGAATTCACACACTGCACCACTGGTAAGATACTTGAAGACAGAGTACCTTTTTACAGTGTGCGACACTGATCCTAATGAGTTCTTTTCCCCACAGAGAGAAAGGTCTTATCCTCTGTTTGTTCCCTCTAAACCAAAACAAGGATGTAGAAGAAGACAGGGGGGCTGTGTGGGGAGGAGCAACACCTGCAGCCCCACTGCTGTTGAAATCCTAAATCCATCTTCAGCTCCAAAGCAAGGCATTGCTGCAGCTAGTATAACCCAACATAGACCACAAGAGTTCACAGCTAAGCATAATGAGGCACCAGATCCAAAGGGCCATAGTCAATCAGAGAACAGCACTAGCTCCACAGAAGCACAGAAGGCTGAGCACAAAAGCTCTGTGTATGAGGACGGGGAGAGAGAAAACTGCAAAGTCCAGTTTGATGAAAGTCTCATGCAAGTATCCATGTCACAGAGCAGCCAAGAGGCTAACACTGCCTGGATCGTAGACACAGAGCGACCCCTGGACCGGCTCAGCCACCCACTTTCTCAGGGAGAGATAGATGTCAACAGAAAGAAAAGCCTGATCAAGCTCTGTGATGAACCAAGCAGCAAAAAGCAGTATTTTAAAGTTGGAAGAAATTCATCTAGCTGCAGTCAGTCAGCCGTAGCCAAAGACCAGACAGGTATCGACTCACATACTGAGTTATTATCAAGGGCTGCTTCAGAGCAGGAGAAACTAGCAGAGGTCAGACAGCTGTCACACAGTATCTCTAACCCCTGCATCCTGCCGAGGCCTCCCGTCCTGCCTGGCATTCATCAGGTGGACAGAGTTGGGACTATGGGTAGAGAACATGGAGCTCTCAGCCTCCTGGACCTTCAAAATACATTCAGTAAGTCAGAAGCCCATCGCAAATTCAATAGCTCCATCACACGTGCCGCTGTGAACCTGAGGGACAATGTTGTCACAGGGAAAAAACACGACTTCTACGGGATCAACTGCTACTACCTCCACGGATAACCTTATGAATATACATTATATACATAACATCTGTGGAAGAAAATAGTTGTATTTGAGTACTTAATTGTAAGATCTTACCAGCAAAGCCATCAAATCTGAATTTATGTGGTTTGATTTCCCCTCTTTTAAGTTTCTATTTAATCAAAAGTGATCAAGTTTCAAAAACTTAATTCTAAGTTGTTGTTTGATTGTTTTGTGTTTTTTTTTTGTTTTGTTTTGTTTTGTTTTGTTTTTTGTTTTAGGGTTCACAAATTCAGATGGAACATTTAAGGGAAAGAGAAGGAAATATAATAATAATATCCTTAGTAGCCTAAGTCCTAATATTTCATTTTGAATTTTAGCAAAAACGTTTTTGATTAGAATTAGTTCATCCTGAATCCAGTTTTTACCAACTGCATTTCAGAACCTTTAATAACCTAGTGGAAAATTCCGAGGGGAAAACCAGATAAATAAAAACACATTCATTCAGATGACTGGATTTCAAAGTCAAATTTCAAATTTCAAATTTTCAAATTTCAAATTTCAAATGCAATAAATACAGAGGGGCTTTAATTTCAACATTACCTCTACAATACAATCATGGTTAAATTTCATGAGAGTGTAGGATATTCAGTGGGTTTTAAGAGTCATATTATTACGGCTAAGATTTGCTTCCAAAAACCGGTAGGCACAAAAATGAAGTGTGACTAATAAGGCTGTAAGATTTCTCATATGCTCACAAGAAAATAGTTGGATTTTAAGTCTGTGACTCATTATTTCTTTTAAGCAACTTTGCAGACTGTTTATTTAACTCAGTAGTTGCTCAGTGTTTTGTAAACAGTCGGGCCAGTTGGCAAACATTGTTAATTTGCTCTTTGGTTCCCCACATTTCATTTGCAATATTCATTAGAGCTTAGGATGTATTATACAATGATGGTCTTATATAAGGCTCCCATAAGCCATGGCTGATTGTAAGGGTAAAATAAAAGAAACAGCCTTCAAAGCCTTCACAGTTCACACAGAAGGAATATTCTGCAGCAGTAAATTCATAACTCTGCACAGATGAATTCTTTGGTCTTTACTGGAACCTCTCTAATTATACAGAGAAGAACATTTGTATGCAGCTGATTTTTTTTCCTCCCCCAAAAAATGTGACACAGAGTTCACCATGGACCATTGTGCTGCTTGTGTTATGGAATCCACCTCTCACTGTTGTAGGTGCTGCAGTGACCGTCTCAGCTGGATGATGTGAAAGGAAAAAAAAAAAAGCCTTTTCACACGTAATCTGTTGCAGCCAGGCTGACTCGCTGTGAAAGCGCTGTGTGTTTTTTTGTTGTTGTGACAGTAAGTCCTTGAGCGGCAAGCATGCAACCTTGGGTGATATAACAGCCTCTCATTCAGACTTTCAAAAAGAAAAAATATCCAATACCGGCCCCACACAGCAAAATGAACCAGTGCATTTTTCTTGGTGAATATTGTAGACAACATCAAGTTGTGAGGCTATTTCTTATGTATTCTTAAAGGCAGCTGAGATAATAGTGCTTTTGTTGTTGTTGTTGTTTGTTTGTTTTTTGCTGAACAAACATGCATTTTTGCAAAACTTCAAGGTTACATAAATGTTCAGGCTTGCTTAGTCACACATTGGTCTGATGCTCATCTTTTTTAAATACATATATATCAGAACTGTTTTTGTAAATTCCTTTGACTACAGTTCTTTTACAGCCAGGAGCACAGCGGAAAACCTGTGATTCAGCTCTTTTCCCGGCAGGCGGCGGTATATTATCATTTTAATCATCAAATTCTGTCCATATATCATTCATCAGTTCATGTCTTGTGGTGGCGTTTATCTTGTCACTCTGATGATTTCGACTTAACTTTTACCATCCCTCATAGTCGGTAAAACATGTAATAATAATTCCACTCCTCATCTATAAAACAGACACCGTAATGTAAAACTAAAACACATTTGCAATTACACAATAATTAAAAGCCTCCGTAATTAAATGACTCGCTTGCAAAGTGATGAGCCTGACCGTGTCTTCCCCGTTTGCCCTTGCTCTTGGGGGGGTTCCTCCTCCACGCGTCACGGAAAAGATGCTGTCAATGAGATAAAACCCCGCCCCTTTCAGGTGACGCCAGGCGCCGTTCTGCATTTTAATTGGACTTTCCCGCAGCCATTCACGCTTCTGCCGCCCGCGCGCGCCCTCCCTCCACGCAGCGGTGGAGAAACTGATGCTGCTCAGAGCGGGTCTGAGTGCGGGTGGTGCATGTGTTTGCATGTCAGGCTGGGGCAGGCAGGCTGCTCGGTTCAGGCTATAATTCGAGTGTTATTTCACCGCCTGTGCGCTCTCCTTTACGTAAATATTTGGTCACCGTCCGACTGTTTCCAAGCTCTGCACCTTCGGGACTTGGAAATCACATCTGTAACTTTGTCAAGGTGAGTGCGTTTTGTTTTGTTTTCGTTTGTTTGTTTGTTTGTTTGTTTTTTAAGTGGCCTTTTACTAGATAGTTGAATTCTTTGTTTTTACAGAAGCGGTGTCATCTCTGCTGGGAATTACCACTAGGATCAGATGAATATGTTAAGTGCATTTAAGTGGAGTAGTAGTTGAGTTTTCAGGCTCTCTGAAGCGGCATGTAAGTGAAAGATTTCACAGCAGTTACACAGAGTGCTGTAAAATCTCCCCCTGCTCACTTCTAAAGCCTCAAAGTGAAACAAGCCGACAGTAAACTGGGTTTTAACTGCAGGCAGTTTACTTTGAACCCTCAGTTAAACGCCTGTAGGGTTATCGTGTACTTTTTTCTTGTTTAAGTATGATCATTACATGCGATTCAGACAATAAACATCAATAGATCCTTTCAGTCTCCATGGTAACTCTGAGCCTCCTTGCTATATTCCTCTGGACAAGTAAAGACAAGTTGTGGAAGGTTAGTCTGCTGTTTCTTTATAAACATAGCATACTGGAAGTCTGTGCTGTAAGCTGTCAGTACCACCCAGTCAGAGGCCAAAACTATGAATAATATGTCTTTATGAGAGGCTGTGTCTCTCATGCTGAGTGGATGTAGGTGTGTGTGATAGTAAGCACAGACAGGATCCATTTTCAGATTTAATCAGGGTTTGAGCTCAACATCTCACACTCACTACGCAGCGTTAGAGCAAAAGCAGGCACATGAATGATTTCACTATATTTCTTTTACTGTGTAGACGGCAGATGTAGGAGGCTATGTATCATAGTTATCAGCTCAGTTCCTGATAATTACACTTCTGTGTAAATCCAGTATAATAACAGTGATTCTCGTGCTGAATGTGGGGCTTGTGTCAAAGCTCTCCAGTCAAATGTTGACTGTTGACTGTAATCCTAAAAGATCTGGTTGAGTCAAAGCTGTTTTGTTTGGTAAAGCATCGCTAGGTATAGGTATAAATTTACGACTTACACAGTGTCGTCTCAGCTCGTTTGGGAGTTGTATCAACAGTGCAACAGAGGAGGCTTTTCTGGTGCTGCTGGGGCTGTGTGTGTGTCCAGACATGTGTGGGGCTAAACAGGGGGCCACTGAGAATTTCTGTAAAAGTGTCTGTCATGACGTGGCATGAAGAAGACTTGTCAAAGCATTCCTTTAATAATTAGCTTGTAAAATTCAGCATGTAGACTGTTTCTCCTTTTCCACTGTCACAGCTATGTTCAGCTGGGACTGAGGTTTGGTTGGTATCCAATTTGTCACTCTGGCAGCTCCTGAGGTTTTCTTGTAAGAAAAAAAAAAATAACAGCAGTGGGGCATTGCATTTGCTGAGGTCACCTTCACAGTCATTTCAGTTCTCCTCTGGCGTCAAGTTGAATGTTTATATAAAAGTGCACAACCTATAATGTATTAGATTCGGCTGTATTCATCCATCATATATTTTTCTGCTGAGTCTATACATTAGAGCTGTAAGTGTAAAAGTTTACTTGCAGCAAGTGTCACTTAAATGATGTATTGACACATACATCACACAGTAACCTGTGTAGTGTTTCTTCAGGGTCCTTTTTTTCTCACTAGCCAACAGGTGAATACAGGAAGAGGATAAACAGAATCCACAGAGCAGCTGCTGTGAACATCTTGTGCATGTGGCAGGTGTTGGCTCTTTTTGCGTGAGCAGTAGGCCTCCATAAATTATTCATGTGGTTTTGTGAAAAAAAATATGCCAAGAGCTGTTTTTTCCAAGTAAGTAGCAAGGACAAAATGACAAACAATAATATTAGAATTTCACTTGTATTAAATTAATAAGATCATTAGTACCTTTCTTTATAATGTGTAAGTTTGTCCGATTGTTTTCCAATCAAATGAGTGAATTATTGAATTATCTCATTAGTGATTTGTTTTTTTTAATGGCAAGGTGCTGCTCTTGTCATCAGCCCCCTCCATCACAGAGGCTGAAGGAAGCTACAGGGCTGATTTCTTAACTCCATCAGAGACTATGCACTATGAGCATCAAATTTTAAAGGCAATGGCACCAGCAGATACTTTTAACTTAAAGACAATAGCGCGCTCCATGAGAAAAGACAGGTTTCAGCTGAACTCATCCATACACCCGTGGTCATTCTCTTGGTTTGTAGGACTAAATTATTCAAAACGTTCACCATCTTAAGGGATGGAAGCTCCGATGTGCTTAAATAATGTAGACTTTAAGTCTTGAAATAATATTTTCAGTTTATCTTTGATGGGTTTTATTTTTCCCCCATTTGGACAAATGTTTATAAGTCAGACATAGCTTGTAATTGTCATAGTTACAATAAATGATTAGCATCTCAATAAATACCTACATAATGAAGAATATGATTGTGGTCTAATTGTATAACATTTTGTTAATGTTAATCAGTTACAAATACACACTGAGTGAAAGTGATGTTCTCAACACCATTTTTCTGTCTTTGACTAGCATTTCTCTCTACCTGTCTAAACCTCAATATGTATTTCTGCATGTTCATTTACACATCAGTTATATTATAGAGTCCTGATTGGTTTTTTTGGGGCTTTGTCCTAATTAGCCAACAGATTTTTACCAATAATTCTTCTGTCCAAATTGGGTCAAATGGCAGCACTTGTGTTTCAGTCTTCACAGGATCTGTGAAATGTTATCCCTGCTTGTTTTCACAGTGATAGCAGTATCATATTTTCTAGAGAATTACGTTTATTTGCAGTTCAGATCATTTCAATCAAACTTGGAGTAAAAACCACTGCAGTGTAGTACATATTCAGAAATAAAAAGCTGTGCACCTTAAAATCAGATACTTGGCCAAGCAGGCCCCATATCTAGTATCAAGTATTCTAAAGACTTTGTGCATTTGTTTGAGAAAGATGATCTTCAGTGGTGCCTTCTAGCATTTTTAGCCACACATAGACATTCATGAATCCAAGTGACTTTAGTGATCCCTGTCTTACCCTTTGGCGCCAACAGCAGGTTGACAATTGTGGCTCATAGTGGAATATCTCGACAACTACAGGAGCAGGCTGCTGTGAAATTTGCTACAGATATTCAGGGTCCCAAGAGGAAAAATTCAAATGACTTTGGTGATCCCCTAACTTTATCTAGCACTGTCACCAGGTCAAATTTTAATTTACCCATTGCTTTGGTTTGTGATCCTTGAAAAATAATGGCATTCCCATCACCTACAGCTGTACTTTGCTGGACAGTATGTTGAGAGCTGATTGGTAAATGTTATAATGCTAATAGCCTAAGCTAAGATGATGAACATGGGAGATAATTAGCATGCTGACTAAAGCTGCATTTAACCCAAAGCACTGCTGTACCAAAGTACAGCCTCACAGAGCTCCTAGCACAGCTGTAGTCTTTTAGTCTTGTTAGTATACAGCTTTAAGTCCAGTGCAGATTTTTATTTGATTATTCGGTTTATAAAATCAAGCTAGAAAAAATTTTGTCTCTCTTCTTATGATCATATAGTGAAAATTTCTCTATGGAGTTTACATTTCTCTGACTCTACAAAAAATTAGGACAGAAAACCTCTTGCCTACAAATAGTAAAAACCAACTTCAGAGATCTGTGGGTGAGACGTGATCACACCACAATTTAACGACACACACTGCACCAATAAAGCCCTCCAAAGCACGACTGCAGTCAAACCACAAACACAAGCTTGTCAGAGATGAAAATTCAGTGCAGCATTGTCTTGGCTTCCCACCCTTTTGCCACTTAAAGGAAGCTACAGTTTGAGTCAGCCTCTGTTACTGTGACAGTCAATCTGCAGTGATATACCGTAACACAGAGGGATTCATGCTGTAGGCTCATCCATACTCCAGGCCTGTCAGTTACGAATGCTTTACTGACGTTGCCGTCAGAGCTCAGGCATGAAGTAAATCTCACAAGATGTGGTAGCTCCTCTGAATCAGCCAGTTCATAAATAAAAGGTAATGGAAAACAACGCAATGTCTAAATATATCTGTACTCAAAAGACTTAGAGGTTGCTTGTGGCAGTGCAGATGTTCTTTCCGCTTTTTGTGATTTTTTTTTTTTTTGTCCTGTTTTTCAGCTCCATGCATTGTTTTGAGAGAGGATCAGTATGCAAACAATGGCATGGATCCTCTCAGTATCATTATCCTAGACTATGGGTCAGCACTACGGAATTAATATGAGAATAGAGGTGGAGATGCTGCTGTTGCATCCTAATGAAAGCAGTGGTTGAGTCGTAAGTACTGTAATCTTTAATTTGGAAAAGCAACAGCTGGATCATACTGTCACGCAAGTTGCAACTTGTGACAGACACATCGTGAAGAGCACTTTGCACCATAAAGTTTAACACATTCATGTTTTCCCCGCACTCTTTAGTCTGTGAGTGTTGGCGTCCTAATGAGCTGGTGTTGAGATATGAGGCTGTCAGGCTCCCCCACACTGTGACTATAACAAAGGAGAGGACCTCTACTACACTCAGAGCACACAAGATAAAGAGGTAGAGAGATGGAGGATGGAGGTGTGGGAGTTAAGGGAGTGTTTTGAGGATGTGGTTGATTAACAGGATGTGTTGTGGTGTTGGTGAGAATGTGTAATACAGAGCCTGTCATATGTGTGACAGCAGAAGACATGAATGGAAAGACGTCCCATGCAGCAGGAAGTTATCGAGAAGGGACTTATCTGTCCCTCCGTTATTATTACAATCATAACTGCAAGCATTTTCTTTCAGTGTGAATATAATGAGTAGAGAAAGCTTCAAACCCCATTTCATACTGTTGAAAATGTAAGATTACAGATAGCAGCACGCACTATAAGCTCAGCAGCATGAGCCTGTTTTTTGGAGTGGCTCCCTCTGGCCTTGGCAACCTTTCACCACGCCGCCTAAGGCAGATCAGGAGCAGGCGTTACCATCTGTGCGTCTCTTTCAGAGAAGGTGTGGCCGCATCACACACACACAAACGTGGACAGGCAAACATTACCCTGCTTGGTTCAAGAGATGTACTAATGCATAATAGATCTCATGCTGGGATGAAGCCAGTTTTGTCTCTGTGTCAATCCTATGGACTAATGGCTTGCTGGGTGCTGCCATGCTGACCTGTGATATTGCTTGAGGGATATATTTTAAGACTTCTAGACACTTCTGTGGTGCCCTGATTCTGCAGATGGATTTAGGAAGAGAAATTTTTTTTTTGCTCTACTCCCAGTTACTCTATAGAAGTCTTTTTGGGGAAAAAATACAGGGCAGGAGTAATGGCTGGAGAAAGCAATTAATTACTCCACCGGATAAAAGTGACAGTGTTTCACAGGGGAAAAAAGAGAGAGACTTTCAGGACTTTACTGTTTCCTGCACACTTCCCTATGTTCTACTCACCATGATAACTCTTTAGACTCGGATAACAAGCTGATTCAGACTGAGAGCAGTGTTACTTCTGCTCCTCGACTGATTGCAGCCTCTTCAAGAACCTTATCTGAAACTCTAATCACATCAGCTTTGAATTACACAATCTAACAAATATTGCATTCAGATTTGAATTGCTTGTCGTCCTCTCTTATTCCATCCCCAATCAGAGCCCACGCTACTGTGGCCGATGGTGTGATCATCATTTCATGAAGTTTTTGTACTGAAAAGAATGAGACACCACTGATGAGAGAGTGAGGGGAGTTCTCAGTCAAGTGAGTTTACGGCTGAAGAAATTAGGCCGACATTTTGTTTCAGTCCTAAGAAATAGTGTTCACTTAGTGAAATATACTGTGCAACAATAATTCACTTTCCTGTAAGTGCTTTGACTGAGTTTCTGAGTTGAAAAAGTGTGTGAAAGCTGAAAGAAACACCTTCAACTTTAAAGCCACATAGTTCAACATTTGCTGGAAAGATGCTGTTGCTAACCTAAGCTAACCAGCTGCTGACTGTAGCTTCATATTTAACTCACAGATATTAGAGCTTAATCTTTCTGCTCATCTACCACATATTTCCCGAAATGGGGAATTATTACACTAAATTTTGTTGTGAAGTAACATCAGCTTGTTGCTGCTGTCAAAGTAAAGAAATATGGAATAATAAAAATAAGGCATATTGCAGTATTAAACAGTACACAGTACAGATAAAGATGATTTCACAGGGGCCAAAGTATTAGGAGAAGATTGTTTCCTGCAAATTTCTGATCCGCCCTTCCCCTCGCTCCTTTTATAATCAGGATTTTTCTTTCCCTTCCAAGAAAGAGTTGTTGTGCATTTCAATAATAAGATAACAAAGACTAAGTGGCATCATCCCACCAGGGTAATACACAGATGTAATACAATTACTGTTATTAAAGTGGTAACTTTTAGATGCAGCAAATGGGAGCCCAATGTGTCTCCTTTAGTGGGTAGCAGCTATCAGAAAATGTTCTTAATGACCGTGTTGTTTCCAAAGCAAACAAGGAGGAAGAGTAATCCGTGTCCTCGTGACAAACCAGCCTTTGATGAAGTTATTCCACAGAGGAAAATCAAAGGCAATCCTAATTAAGCATGGGTTTCTGATTTGGGTTTATTCAGATGGATGGGTGGACAGTATAAGAGGGAAGCTAAATGACTTTCTACTTTCCTCGCCAGAGGGACCAGAATTTGTTGGGTTGCCAGAAGAGCTATGTATTGAGAGGAATGAGCTGTCAGAGAATGGCTGGTGGACTGCAGAGATAAGGTAGTTACCACAACACCAGGTTAAGTGTGCAGCAAATGCAGAGGCCATTTGTTTTGTCAAGTTTAGGCTGATTGTTCCCAAGCTAAAAAAAAACAAAAAAAAACAGAGAGAAGCTTAGAGCGACTTTTGCCTTTTGGAGCCATTTAAAATCAACATTGATTTTCTTCTATTTAGATAATTCTGTTTCATCAGCCTGTCATGCATCAGATGGAATCAGTTTAGATTCTGTTCAAGCCGAAAGCCATTCATTTCATCAAATAAAAGAAATCTCATTTTTATTTATAGTCTTTCCTGCAACTTTCATAAACACAGGTCTTATGAACATGTGGAGCAACTGCTTTTTATGGCTGAACTGGAATATAACTCAACTCTCCCACCTGGGTGTTGCATATGAAATGTTATTTAAGAGATTATGTGAGCCTCTGGGTATTTAAAGGTTATCTAAATATCACCTTATCCATTTGGTAAAAGTCAATATTCTATCAGATTGTTTGTTTTTCAGCTGGAACCATGCCTACCTCCAGAGAAGCTTTCGGCACACTTTGTCTCACTAGTCATTACTGAACTCCAGCAGAACTGTGTCTCTTCTAAAATGAGTTCATTTCATATTTCTGACCAGCGGGAGTGTGTTTTAGCATCCGTTCCCACCCGGCTTCTTTGACTTACCGAGCTGCCAATAAGAGCTTAAGTGCTATCATTTTTGCAAACATGACTCTATTTCCTCAGAGAGCTGCTCTGTAGGGGTTCAGCCATGAGACGTTTATTCCGGTGAGTCACGTCCTAATGATGCCTTAAAGCCTGTTAGGCTTGTCAGTCCCTTTCGGCAGACTCTGGAGACAGTGGATGGACGGAGGGGCATCTGCAACATGAACTGCAGAATGTAATAGAGGGCTTTCAGCTTCTGTGAATCTAGTTAGTGCAGCTTAAAAGGACATTAAGCCATCTATAACTTGAGTTGAGATCTATGGAAGACCAAAGATTTGCTGACAGTTCTCTGGTACACCTTAAACTAACAAAACTTGAGTTTGTGTTCCATAACAGAGAGCATGGTCTTTAAATCTCAAATCAAATCTGAAATCTCAGCATCTAGTTTTCTAAAACACCTGTAATAAGGATTATTACTTATTACAGTATATATTGGAATTTCAGGATTAATTTTGGTAAGAGTATGGTTTTCATTGAGGATCCTGCTAGGTCAGTGGTTTAAGACACTGACCATGTTATTGCAACATGACCTGGAGGCCTTCGTTGCATGTAGAGCTGAAATTATTGGTCAATCAACAGAAAATGATTTGGTAAGTTTTTTGATTTGTTATTCCATCTTTTTTTTTTGTGCTAAATTTCATGGGAATCCCACCAATAGTTGCTGAGATATTTCAGTCTGGACCAAAGCATTGTAGCACCTGACAGATAAAATAGTTAAAAAGAAGTTAAAGCTTATCAAAATCTGTCCCAGTATTTGATCTTAAATAATATGCACTGAGATATTCAGTGTACTAGAGACGATGCTGTGTATTATTTGAAAATTATTCAGTTGTTGTCCACTAAAACTTAATTTACCAATTTGCTCAGTGTAATGAATCTGAATTTAACCTTCTCCCATATGAATTTTAAGTTTATTAATGCTGAGATGTTGCTGTGATGTGTATCATGACGTGGATTTTGTCCACACTCCCTGGTAGATATTTAATTTAATGGGACACATGAATCACAATCATTCTCTGTAAAGGTCAGTTCCATCTTTACTGCAAAAGACTCATTTATTAAAATACAGCAGTCAGCAGTGTTTCTGCCGCATAGGACAGCTCTTCATTTTTTATTTGCTTTTTGATTTTATGTCCATCAGAACTCCAAAAATGAGAAAGGGTCTGCCTCCATTAGATTGCGGCTCCTAATCACATAACTTTACGTTTGTTTTTACACGTGTTCATGCAAATGCACTGCACATGTGCCCATGTGTCTTTAGTGTTCATGCACTCACACGTGAAAAGGAGGCCGTCTTGATGGTGGTGGAACTTTCCCTGTGGCCTGTGTTTATCTTTTGTCTTCTCTTGCTGTCAGTATCCATATTATCCACTCAGTTTCTTTAGCCTCATCACACTGGACAAACACACACAGCACTCACTGCCTGTCAGCGTCCTCCTTTTTACCAAACTGTTGTCTCAGGCATGACTGTTCTTCTCTTTAGCACGAGCCACAGCCAGTTACTGCTCTGTATGTTAAGCTTTCACTCTGTGTTTTCATGTGTCTACAGTGTTTTTTTATACTCTCGTATCAGTTCACTTGTATTTCTCACTCTGTAAATGGCAGCAACAACTGTCAGGTGAAGGAAAAATCCATACCAACAGTAACCTTAATCCCTGACACAGCTCCTCTGTAATTTAATACAGTTTTATTGCAATCACTTACTGCATTTCTTCATTGCCATCAATGAGCATGTGCTCCTCTGTGAGAAAGGGTAATTACTGGACCTCTGACGTCTACTACTGCTGTCACCGTGATGAAAGCCTGAGAAGTGGTGTTGTTGTATCAGATGAAAGGGTGCTCTGAAGGGTGACAGTGTGATAGACCTGCATATAGCTGGTGTGATCAGTGGAAAGTGGATGAATAAATCATAGGTAATAGAGAGACAGAGCTGTGATAGATAGATAAAAACATAGATAGGTTACATTTAGTGTGTCATAAATCATGGTTGTCCATAGCTTAGTCTGTCCTGGTTTGGCTAATTGCATGCAGCAGCAATTGAGTTGCAAAATGCTCAAGATGTGCCGTCCTGCTGTCGGGGCCCTCCTTTTGTGTGCCTCGCCATTTTTATCCATTGTTGTGGCTGCATTTTGGACATCGAGCACTCTCAGTCTTAACCGCAGCCTCTGGTACACAGGCAGAAAGGGGTGTAGGCTTGGTCAAAGGACGGAGGTTTCAGATGACTATCCTTTTGTCTGTCCAACACAAGAGGCTGTGGCCATTATGCAGCACAAAGCTTGCAGATGCAGGTAACATGATTAACCTTGCTGCTGCTGCTGCTTCAAAGTGGTAGTCAACACGAGGCGTGTCTCATTCAATCGAAGATGGGAGGAGATGCTGTTTGCACCATCATCTGATAGTTTTCACTGGTAGAAAAAAAGGGTTTGACAAAAAACAAAATCTCAACACAAGGCCCACTTTCTAGGTTTTCACAGAGTTGTCAGTGACATGTCACATCTTGTCTTGTGACAGAAGAATATGTATTTTTAATAGAAAATGACAAGTGGCCTCTAACTCAAGCGCAGAGAAATGGTTGGGCTGGCAATGTCATTGCAATGTCAAATATGAGGAATCGCAATAATATGATCTCAATATTTCACAGTTGAAATAAGTGATTCAAGAATTATTATAGTTATTAAAAACTAAGAATTAAAAAAAAGTCATTTAATTTTTTGATTTACAGGTATGTAAAGTTTTGCCTGATAATGCATCATAGTCAAACACAGTTATGTTATAGACTAAATGATTAATCATTAGTTGCATTTGGATTACTTTACGTAGGATGTGACATTTGCCACATTGTGATATATATTCATATGGGAAAAAACTTTCTTAGTAAGACTGTAAAATTTAAATCAAACATATTGTCTAATGAATCCTTGAGAATATATTTTTATTTAGCCATATCCAAAACTATTTAAAAAAGGACATTATTGTGATTAAAAGAAAAAAAAAAACTTGAAAAACACCAACCGAAGTATAATCACATACAGACTATCTTGTCTGAGACAGAATCTCACAGATGGTCATATACTACAGCAATGAACTCAGACCTAATGATCCACTAACTCAGTACTGCTGTGCATCCTCAGTAAAGCTAAACTAATGACCTGCTGCTTGTTCCCACATGGACTGACATGATTTACACAAACACTTGTCTATTTGTTAGTCAGCCTTCCATACTATGACAAACTGCCACTCACACCGCATTAGCAAAATGTGGTTTTATGTGCTGACGTGGTAGACCAGGCACATAATGTTAATTAGACTGTGTGAAGTGTGGCCGTTGTCTGAGGGCTGCCATTTTCTAGAGAAGCCTGATTATTTTTTCACCCTCTGTTGAAGCGATGATATTAAGTTACACTGTTCATTTCACATCTCGCTGCATTTTTACATGTGACACTTGCCTTTTATTCCCCCATCACTGAGTCAGATCAGTGTCATTTTCTCAAATACTGAACCAAGGGTTGAAATCCCACTGTGAGTGAATAACATAATAAATATACATTAAATCAAGTTGTGGAAAGTAACAAAGTAGTTTTACTGAAGCACTGTTCTTTATTATTTCCATTATTATGGTAGTTTATGAATTTCTAAGGGAAAACATTATAGGTTTAAATGAATCTGTTGACTCATTCATCTGAAATGATGTCCATTACAATTTCCCAGAGATGTGACATCTTCTTTGTTTAGGTACTATAAAACTATTTAACAACTTTTTTTTCGGCTGCAAATAGTTTCCTGCTTTTCTTTAAGTAAACTTCTGAAAGACTTTTGCTTGTATTAGTACTTGTATGTGCGTTATTGCCACTTTTACTTAAGTAAAATGGTCTGAATACATCTTACACACTGCTGAGTGTATGTGGGTGCTTTAGATTCATATGATCCTTAAATGCTGACAGTCCATCACTCTCTGTAAGGGTAGGATATTAATTATTTAAATCTGAGGTCTCCTCAGATCAATTTATGTCTTCCAGTCTTGTCTGTCAGTTTCGTTTGCCGACGTTGAAAACTCTTCTGTGCAGCTTTTCTTATTACATCCCATATTTCTGCTACATGAAGATGGAAAAAACTGATCGCTCTAAATAACCTCATGCATTTTTCAGTGAGATGGAGCTAAAAGGCTTTTACATGGCTTGCCTATTAAAGCCAACTTTCTCTCCTCCCCATCCTCACTCCTTCTTTGCTCAGACGAGGAATGTTCCTGGTTCTTCAGCCATAGCCTGCGCTGGCCAGTCTACAGCAAGATGGGCTCTGAGGAGCGCAGTTCAGCCATGTCACAGAAGATCTCCTCCCTGTCACGCAGCAACAGCAGCTCCTCGTCCAAACACGACAGCCGACAGGTAACTCACGCCAGCTGACGACACTGTAGGACTTGTCGCACGTCACGAACGAACATCCGGCCACATATCATGCACTGTTCACTGGTGAAATAAGGCTCTGTGGTCGTGTTACAGATCATTTTCCTAGTTTTATGCATATGGAAAGAGGGACGTATGGACTATTTGTTTTTTTTTTCTCATTGAGCAGTTTGTGAGTTGCAAATACAACATCTGCCAGTCCTCAGGGATTTCTGTGTGTCATGGGAGGAGAATGACCTTACACTATATGCCTTAAGCACACAAACTTTTGCTAATAGTTTCTGTGGTGTTCCCAGATGCCTTATTTGGCTCTTGATAAATGTAAGCCTGAGGAGACAAACAATCTCAGGAAGCAAACACAAGAAGCGGCCAAGCTGAGAGACACCTTTTCTATTAAAGAGTTCTCATCGCTGCCATAGACCACAGCATTTTGTCCAAATGCGGAAAACTTTAAAGGGTTCTGAATAACTATCATGCAATTTTGCAATAATTCCCTCCAAGGTAGTTCTCTCACACCCAAATTAGTGAAGCTATTAGCACCATGAACAAGCGGCTGTTGCATTTGCCTTGAGCATTTATCTGTAGGCAGGAGACTCATTAATTTTTCATTACCTGCAACAGCTTTTCCGTTTAGAAATGAGAGTAATAAAGTTTCACTCCAGTCCTGCACACAGGACACACAGACACAAGTGGTTCATCACGTTTCAAAAAACAAACAAACAAATAAATAAACATTGTCTTAAAATTGCTTCTTCGTATGCCTCAGCCACCTTAGTTTTGTGTCACCAGTAAACAATATTTCATACTTAGCAGAGCATAAATGTGCTGAAATTGAGAGGATTTTAATGAAATAATTAGATAAAAAAATCCAATTGTCTGCTGAGAAGTTTCCCTGTAACATCAACAGATGGTGAGTTTATTTTTCAGTCCAAGAAATATAATAAATAAATAATAATAAAATAAATACTTCTCAGTGCATTACAAATAGTTCAGCAGTTTGGGAAATACGCATATTCACCATGGTGCCAAGCGTTAGATGAGAACATAAATACCAGTCTGATGTCCCTACAGTAATTATGAAACTGAAGCCAGGAGACAATTAGTTTAGTTTAGTTTAGCTTAGTTTAGCTTAGCATAAAGGCTGGAAACAGTTTGAAACAGCTGTCCTCGCTGTGTCTGAAGGTAAAAAATTCTGCTTGTTGTGGTTTAACAGGGCATGGTGTGCTGAAATAACCTCCAGGAAGCCATAATCCCTGGTGAACCACAACTTGTCATTCTTACACTCCATTTTTATATAAAAATTAAAGAAACATGACAGTAGTATATAGAGTGTTAGAGGTGCTGGTTTGTTACCTTTGGATCGAACCAGAGTAGTTGTTTCCTCCTGTTTCCAGTCTTTGCGCTTTCTTGAGTTCTTGATTTACAGTTTTTCTTTGTTGAAACATTCTCGATTTCCAATTTTCATATGCTAATAGTTTATCCCTGCAAGCACACATCTTGTCAGTTATGTCACTGCTTTCTCTGTGAAAGTGTGTCTTGTGACCTTGAAGAAAAGTGCCCAGGCGGTATGTGACAGTGACTCACTGTGTGAGTGTGTCAGACGGAGCTATGACGAGCACTGAGGGAGAGTGACAGAGAGACCCACAAGCCACGCCCTCTCCACCCCCCCGTCAGATATGAGGGTTTATTTTAGACGGCCTCACCTCCAGCGGTGAGCCTCTCTGACTGATACAGTTTGTTTAGCCAGAACTGTTATATACTGGAACAGTCAGGGACACGCTGAGATAACAAACACAGAGCCACCTCAAACCTCTGCCAAGAACCCAGAGTCCTTCTGGACAGCTGTGACGTGATCAGCTGTGCTTGAGTTTTTGTCCCTCTGGGACGACTTTGTGAAGTCAGATGCATACTCCAAAAATACTGAATTATGATTATATATATACAAGGGGCTGCACCTTAATGAGTATTTTCATCATCAGTTAATCTTTCTTATTTTTATTCTCTGATTAATTGCTTAGCCTACAAAGAGTGAAAATAGTGATCATAATACCCATCATAATCCAATCTATCTGCTTATTGTGCCCTTTATTTTGTCCCTGCCTGGTTAATCCCCATGTCTTATCAAATTCCACACCTCTGGTTTGTGTACAGTCTCCAAACCCAAGCCAAGATCACTCATCACAGTCATCAGGGATTGTTTTTCAGACTTCTGAATACTCTCTTTAGAGCCAGAAAAGACATTATTACAACTGTTTTCACAATCTAAGCAGTACAGCTTACCATGAGTAAATTGACCTTTGTGTCTAAAGTTAGCGGAGTGCTACTTTGAACGATGCATCGAAACTGTTGACCAGTTTTCTGTTGATTGACTATCTTTCCCCACTAATATGAACTAAAAGTGCAATGAACCACAAGTGAGTCCGCTAAGACATCACAAAGCCTTCTGTTTATATTGTGTGCTGCCTTCCTGGAATTCTCACAGCTGAAGTATATTACAGAGCTATCTGGATTAGTCTGTGATGAAATATCATCTTAATCCTTGTATTTGCAGGGGATTTGGACTTGAGCGTTCTAATCCCAGTCAGGAAATTATTATTGTGAAGAGTGAGATTAGACAGGTAAGCTAATTTTGTAAATGGGACCATGAGGTGAAAGTAGTCTACAAAGCCCCATGCTTGACACCAAACCTCATAAAGCTGCATTCCTCCCTTTGCAATGAAACTCTCATCTCCCACAGCCTCCCACTGACTGACACTGACACTACATGAACAAGAGGCAGCAGATCTAAACGCCTTCAACAGCCAAAAATTACGTTATGATGTTTTTGACTCTGACCTTGACTCTGTTGTGTGGTTGATTCATTCAATTTATATTACTAAACCTCCCAGCGACTTTAATCTGCATGTGTGTGCATGAACTGAGTGTCTCATAGTGTCCGTCTATCATCTCAGAGTTCTCATAAACCATCTGTGCCCACAGGACAACTGGGAAATAGTAGAGGGTCTGCGTGGAGGCTTCAGCAATGTCCTGGAGCCCCAGAAACAGGAGGGCTACATGCTGAAGAGGAGAAAATGGCCCATGAAGGGCTGGCACAAGGTATAACCTAACACCTGTGAGGTCCTTAAATGACCTATGCTGTGTTACTCTTACTCATCTCTCAGAGTGATAAACTGCAAGACATATTTTTAGACATACTTGACAACTGAGCGCATTTTCCATTTCCTGGTTTCACCCTACTCTTTGCTGGTTCCTTTCACACACACATACACACACACACACAAATCTGCTGACATGACTGAGTTTTGTTTTAAATTAATTGAATGATCTTATGCAGTAGATGATTTCTGCCACAGAGGAGTCACGTGTGACCCGAGTCAGTGCCTGTTCACGCTCTGCCTAAAAGCTTTCACTGGGATGATACTGTCTGGATATCTTGGTGCTCCTCTCAGATGCATTAGCTGATGGTCTGTTGGTTAATAGCGCTGTATACATTTAGTATTGACTTACAGTCAGAGCTTTTCAGGTCTTTGTGCTTTCAACAGATTCTGGTGATGTACAGTGAGAGTTGCAAAGAGACCGGAAGAGAAGGAGGGCAGCAGAGTGAGAGCAAGAATAATGAGGGAAAGCACATAGCAAGACAAGAGCCTGGGATGGCAAACATCTCACTGCAGAGACATTAACAACATACATTAACAAGAGGCGGACTATGTCATGATCAGAGTCATAACAGTGACTTCAGACTTGCTGTCAGGGATGCTGCATATCATCCCAGTTGCATCTCATTCACTCATTGCCCTTTGTTCTCCCTACAGAGATACTTCTTCCTCGACAAGGGCATCCTGAAGTATGGCAAGTGCAGTGCTGATGTGAGTACAGAAGCCTGCTGGCTGAATACTATGTGGGCTTGTCGGTGGAAGAAGATTACAAAGGACACTTTGTGTCTTTTGTAATGGGCTTGTGCTGCTGGCCATCTTTGCCGGGAATATCTGTCTGTGCCTGTAAATGCAAAATTGCCCCCATTTCCTCACAATCTCCTAATCACTGATAAGAATCACACAGAGCACTTTACCTGCCCATGTGGCAGAATTATATGTGTATTAAATAGCCTTTCAGAATTCCCTGCTCAGCCTGGGCTGAGCAAATAAAGGACTATTATTGCGGCTTCAAACACAGAATAATACATTTAAAAATGGAACAGCATTCTGTTGTATTTGTATGAGGTCCAGTCCAGTATATTTACACACACCGTGTGTTGGCATTGCCTTGCAGATTGAGAAAGGGAAACTGCATGGCTGCATTGACGTGGGTCTCTCTGTCATGGCCATTAAGAAGAAAGCCAAGTGCATCGATCTTGATGCCGAGGAAAACATCTATCACTTGAAGGTAAGCCACAAGGCTAATGAATATAGGGCATTCCCCATTGGTTTACAGGAAGTGAGGTAAAACATGGATTATTCAGATTATTCCATTTTAATTCCTGGAACAGATGCCTACATTGAAATGACTTTAAAATGACCTCATTGTGTTGTATATGTGTGTGAGAGGGAATTACTCATACTGTACCTGTTTTTCCACCGACACACTTCCACCTTATTTCTCCTTGTGTTGATTTCTGATTGTGGTATCTGCTCTGCAGATTAAGTCACAGGAGCTGTTTGATGAATGGGTGTCCAAGCTGCGCCACCATCGGCTCTATCGACAAAATGAGATTGCCATGTACCCTAACGAGAAGTCCTTCTACTATCCCCACTGCCCCTCCCCCAAATCCCCCAGCATGGCTGAGAGTGCCTCTATCAGAAAGGTATATTCATCCACTAAACAGCATACTGTTAATGAAAAGTGTGTGGTCTGTTTAAAGAAAATGCTTTCTCCTGACTTTCTGCTCATGATTATCATTGTTTCATCAGCAACATTTACTGAACTTGAGGCCCCTCTAGTGAAGAATTTTAAGAAGGAGGCAAATTGTTATTGTTCTGACCTTTGGGTCTGTTTGCCATTGCAGTGTATGTCTATACGAAGGCAGTCCACAGTGCCTTCTGTAGGAGCCTTCCCTTTAAGCTGCAACAGCCAGGCCAAGGTAACAGCCTGGCTCCAATCATCTGACGACATGGACAAGTGCTCCAAAGGTGAGACAACACCACTGTTCCTTGTGATTTGTGGAGTTTCACTAGTAGCTAATGCACCTCTTTTATATCATTCTATGTGACTTCAAATGTTGGCTCCTGGTTAGACTCAGTGAGCATCTAGCTAAAACCACTGCTTAAATGTTGGTTTGATCTGGGATTTCCATCATGAGATTATTTCCTCTTTTATTTAAATGATAAAAGATGCATTCTTGTGCTGGTGGATAAGTTATACTTCTAAAAATTTCAAGTCGGACACTAAACCCATTTGCACAGTTTTGTTAGAAAATCAAACCTGAGAAAATCGTTAATAAACATATAGCTATGTTTAGGTAGTTCAGTGTTAGGAAAGGTTTGTGTTCTATTCAGTGCCTCTTAGTTGCCAGTGACGGCAGGAGATCTGACCTTGGAGAGTTCAGCTTTTTCTTTTGAACATTTGTCAGATGCAGTTTCTTCGACTAAATCTGCTGTCTTATTTACAAGTTAGAGAGGATTGGCATC
This sequence comes from Toxotes jaculatrix, assembly GCF_017976425.1. Classification (NCBI taxonomy): domain Eukaryota; kingdom Metazoa; phylum Chordata; class Actinopteri; family Toxotidae; genus Toxotes; species Toxotes jaculatrix. The sequence goes on along the minus strand of NC_054401.1, from coordinate 13,434,118 downwards.
ATGTTGCTTATGAAGAAGGATTCTGTTCATTACTGACACACTGTTTGTCTCAGTTTTCATTAATTAGAATCCTGATGATGTCCTGTCAGCACTTCCCCTTTCTGTTAAATGAGAAGTTATTATTTTGTTGAGTTGTGAAAAAATTTACACAACAGCGCTGATCATCAAATGGGAACCAAACAGACATCATGACACAGACCTGTTCTCTCACTTTGATACCTGGTTTTTGTTGACTCACCTTCTCTCCTTGTTGTGTTGATTCTGGTGCTATGTGAGGTTGTTCAGGTTTAGTGGATGTAGCTTTGCTCTCCCGTTCATAATGCATAAGAGCCACATCTTGGCTTTTAAGGATTGTCATCTCAAGCCTGACTTTATGGATTGTAGGTTATGGGCCATTTTTACAGCCTGCACTGGGAAGGTACATTTTTCTTTTCTTTTGTCTTCCTCCCACTAATTAACCATCTTCTCTCAATGTTGATCTTTTTCCTGCTCTCAACAGACTTGTCAGCCTGTGAAGCCTACCTGCTGGAGCTCAACCACCTGCTTCAGAGTATGGAAGTCCTCCATCGTACCTATTCTGCTCCATCCATCCAGGCCCTGCAGGTCAGCACTCTATTTCTGATTCCTTTCACCTTTACATGCAGACTGGGTTTGGTCATCATAATTGCAATTCACAATTTGAGGAAATGAATCACTGCCAAATGACTCAGAATTTTATGCATAGTAACTTGTCTTCTCTCTCCTTTTATCATGTTTTATCTCCGCCAATATTTCTTGCAGCCCTTAAGTCATTTGCTACTAAATTTAGAATTTCATGCATCTTGCACCTGCCAACTGTAAAATAATTTCCTATGAAACTTTATTGTTCACTAGGCATCGACATTTGACAGCCCCAAGAAGGAAAAGCGACTCCCAAGGAAATGGCGCACTAAAAACTACAACAAAGATGTCAAAACAACTCTACAGGTGGAAAACGTAACAATGAAGTGTGATCATGCTTAATCTCTTTTTTTAAATAATGTGAGTCTCTCAAAATTCTCTTTCTCCTGTGTAGGTACCAAGCTGTATTTCCTCTGGCTCTATCCGCCTCCATGCCTCTAACCCCAACCTCTCGACTGCTGCGCTCGGCAACGACAAAGGCGACCCCGAATCGTTGGATTCTCCTTTCGATGTGGCCAAGCTGCAGGAGGACTTCTGCCGTATAGCCACCAACTGTGAGTAAATTATTTTTATTAGCAGTTTGATTTTGTTGAATCTGTCTGACAAATTCAGGATTTTAAATTTTTTTTTTTTTTTTTTTTTTTTTTAAATCAAGTGAGAGACACTACAGTGGCATCATTTTTCATATGCTTCACTTATGTCCAATAAATTTGTCCGCCTGCTATCTTATTTGCAAGTAAGATAGGACTGGCTGGGTTTTGTTGTTTATAACGAATAGAAGTGAAAATGGTGCAGCCATGACAGCTGCTAATTACTGATAAACTGTCTGTCTCAGTTTTCATTCATTAGGATTCTTATGATGTTCCCCGTCAGCATTTCCACTCACTGTTACTAAGTGAGAAGTTTACATTTTCTGAATCACTAAGCTTGTAAAATCTGTTTTGTAAAATCTCTTTTAGAAACAGAAGATTGCCATAGGGGTCTAATTTAGCTTTTTCCCTCTCCTCATTGAAATTTATATTCAGAAATCGGATGCTTGACATGGAATAATGAGGATGATTTGTGTTTTACATAATGGTATCACGATTTTAAAGTCGCTTCAGGGAATAGCTGTCAGTGCTGCTGGCATTTAAATTGCCAGACTCATGCACACTCAAAATTATGAAGCTAAGGATGTGTGATCAGCTTAGTCTGATACACTGATGCACTAATATTGCCAGCATTTTCATTAATGTAGCTTCCCAAGCACCCATTATGAAGTTCATGGTAAAATGAATGTCATAAAACAATGATTGCTGAGCGATAGGAGATAATCAAGATTTCACTTTTGTTACATTTTATTAGAAGCACGGTGTGACAGATTTGTCAGTGGATCTACTGTGACTGGATCCACATCACTCTGAAATGAATACAAATTGCTTTGCAGTTAAAGCTCCCCTCTTTTTCTCCTGTTGCCACAGTGCATACAACCATGAAGTCAGCCCTGAGTTCACTAACATCTGAGAGGGAGAGATTAAAGCAATGTGTGGACCACGACGCATGTCCCCCTACCTCGCCACAGGTTGTCGGTTTAAAGAACGCGCTGGCAACGGTACGTGGAACAACATGCTCATACACAGACACAGAAATCTTGCCAGTCGGTAGAAATATGTCAGGTATTCCATTTTCTTTTAGTCTTTTACGCTGCTCTCAGATGCCGTGTCCTCCCACACCACTTGTCAGACGTGGCACAGTGATGAGCCTTTTAGGAGAATTACTTGCTGCTGGTGTGATGTCTGCCCACCTGAACAAGACCATGTTCGATAGTCATGTTTCCAGTAGTTGCTGCCTCCCACTCAGTTTCTTTCAGCCTTTGGATTTACACACATCCTTTGTCATACTGACTTATTTTGCTACATTAGAACTTGTGTGCTCTGAACGCCAACACATTTCTTCACCTTTAAATATCCTGCTGGGCGTTTTCTGATTACTCAGCTTCAACCTACTCTACCTCACACAGGGTCCGTATTGGGTGAGTAATGTCAGATGATAACAGGCATGATAACACATACGCACGTCTCTGTACTGAAGGCAAATAGAATGTTTACAAGCCTGATTTTGTTCTAGAGCATTTTGCAGAGGGGAAACACATTTCAGAGATAGAAATCGGTGCATGGGTTTGATTGAGCCTTCAGTATTGCTTGGGTGTGTGCTATAAACGATGTTTACACTCATTATTTTTCCAGGCTTTAGCCCAGAACTCTGAGCTGAGAGAGCGTCTGTGCAAGATTCATGCTGAGTCCCACATCGTAGAGCCCACACTAATAAATACTGCCCCTGTGCAGGTGGGTGCAGGAATGCAGTGACTCTCTTCCCTTACCCCCACCATCATGATGATTATTATTATCTCCGTCTTTTTATTTTTTCATCCCACACACTGTAGAATTTGCCACTGAATGAATGAGCTGTCCTTTCCCTTTCTTCCAGATTCAACAAATGTTGCGCTCCTCTCACCCCCTCACTTGACTCGCTTTGTTTTTTGTTGACAATGAATATAAAAAGTGAACAGAATTTTCCTCGCTACAAACTTGCCAGGAAACACTTCTTTCTGAAACAACTTGAATTTTGGTTCTTTTCATTGAGACAGTGCTTCCTCTCAGTCCTATGGCTGTATAAACACACACGGCTCAGAGGAAGACTTCTAGCTACCTGATTGTCTGCTAAAGGAAACTCTTTTCTCGCTTAATCAAATTTGTTGACCAGAGAGTGAGCTGAGCTGCTTAATTGCGTCCCTGGAAATTTGTTGTACACACAGTGCAAAAGTTAATACGCCACCTCTGAGATTATCTCCTGGCTAAATAATGAGCTTCAGCAATAACAAAGGATTGACAGGAGTTCTCACTTCCATACTTCATCTTTGTAATTAGTTGCATGTTTTTAGTTGATGTAAGAAGTGTTTGAAAATTGTCCAAGAGTAGGTTTTTTTCCACACCTGTTGCAAAATTGCACAACTAACTGGCTCTTAGTAATTAATACAACAACATATTGTGATACAGTCTATAGAAATATGTTTGATTGACACAACATATTATATACTATTATAAATAGCTGAATCCTTCCTTTAGACACATTTTAATTCTGAAGTCAGCTTTTTAGAAGTTCATCATTTAAAAATGATGAATTAAAAAGAAAGTATCTATGAACCACTGTGAAACTGAAAGCATTTTATGAGGCAGTGAATAAACATAGTTTACAAAATAAGTGATTACTGCTTTTTGAGAAATTTGCAGGGTTATGCTTCTCATTTTAGCAACACTTATATTGTCATCTACACATTGTGATTGTATTGTATTCAGAATTATCCCGTGAATGCCACCCCTCCTGGCTACGATGATGTTGCCCTTTTCTTGCTCTTGGTTATAGCTGTGGACATTATGTCTCTTAGAAACAGGACTCTGTGGATGAATCCCATCCCCTTGTGCATCAAGTATCCAATGAGAGCAGAGCTTCCATTGCAGAGTCTTTGTCCGAGTTCTTCGATGCACAAGAGGTTCTGTTGACTGCTAGTTCCTCTGAAAATGAGGTAAGTTTAGGTGTTAAAACCATCAGTAGTAGCACTAGTGTGTCCTGTATCATTAGTCTCGTTCACAACCAAAACATTAACGCCACCTCTGCTGCAGCTATTGTTTGATGAGAAAGAGAGAAAGATTCAAAATTACCACCCGAGGTTCTTAATTTATTTATTGCCTCTCACCCGACATTTCATCAGTTTTGTCTGTGTCTCTGCAAAATGTGTTAAACTTAAATCACCCCTTGTGATAAATCAGTATCTTTTCTCTATTACAGAGAGAACAACATGCCTTTTATCTTAACATTGTGGTTGGGGGCATCTTAAAGTCTTGAAGCGAAGTTTTTATGACGTGTTTCATAAAACAAGTCTGCTCTCTGTAAATTCATTCTCCTCTTCCTTCGGTGTTCATGCAGCATGTCTGATCAGCTAGCAGCTTTAGCGGAAGCAATGTGAAAATGGAAGTTAATTACTTTAATCTAAAAATACAGCAAGCCGAGGTGGAAATTTGTCACCAGGTCTCAAGGGACCATTCATCTCCAGCACCTCAGATCTTCTGCTGACATGACAGATTGTTGAAAGAGATCTGCCCAGTTCCTTACTGCAGATGGTATTAAAAATTTATCTTTTGTCTGTTACCTAAAGTTTGGGTGTTTTTTTCAGGTGTCAGAAGATGACTCATATATTAGTGACATTAGTGACAACATTTCCATGGACAACTTCAGCAATGGGACTGAAAGTGAGAGACCAAATTCGGGTAAACTATGGAACAAAGAATTGCAATAAATGTCACAAATGTTGTTTGAAATTCCTTTCACCACACAAAGAGCTGTCAGTGTCTTACCTGACCTCATACACCGTCTGGTTTCCAGAGTCTGTGGAAGAAGGTGCTGTCCTCTGTCAGCATAGATCCTGTCTGCCCTCTCCCAGCACCAACAACAGCACCATCAGCCTGTGGAACATCCTCAGGAATAACATTGGCAAAGACCTGTCCAAGGTGGCGATGCCTGTGCAGCTTAATGAGCCACTCAACACCCTGCAGAGACTGTGCGAAGAGCTGGAGTACAGCGAGCTGCTAGACAGAGCTGCTAACACACAGGACCCTTTCGAACGCATGGTGAGATGGCAAATTCACTGTTGCTGTTTGAGTGCGTGGACAGCCTCGTTTTTGCTCAGATCACATGTTCACTACAAGCGCCCGATGGTCCTCCTGACTCTGAACAAAAGTTTGAACAAGTTCTACCAGCACCTCTAACACTCACTTGTTAACACAAACTCATTTTTTTAAATTTTGGACAGAGTCAGGTCAGCTGTTTCCCCTTGTTTCCAGTCTGGACGCAAACTGGCTTCATATTTAGCAAAAAAACACAGAGCGGTATCTCAGCTAACTCTTTGCAAGAATGCAAATTGGACTATTTACCAAGTCTATCAAACTTGTTCACTTTTGCTTCCATGTGCACTGACTGACTTTGGTGTGATGTAGTTTATGGGATCACATTTGTTAATTTTTTGTGTGGGAGGCGTAGAGGTACATCCTGTGGAGGTGCCTTGTTGTAAAGGACAAATGTGCATTATACAGTATATAAATGTCCTATGGAAAGCCGGTGTCTGTGGCCTCTGTGGCCTATGATGTGGAAGTAATTCAGTGCTCTCCTGGCACAGAGCAACTGTTGGGGGAGTATTCAGAGAGGTACCCTGCTCATTACAGTAAAATGGAGAGAAGATTAGAACTGCTGAGAATTAAAATGGGAATAGGCACTCATTTAAAGCCAATAATATGTGGCACTTACAATTAAAAATGGATGATATAATTCAATGTCCTCGCGGTCTCAGAGATTATTATTTTTCAATAATTTTCTTAACTTTGTCTTAACTTTTAAGATCTTCTCACTCCACCTCAGTTTCGGCGACTCATCATTTAGTCATACGAGTTGTAAATAAAGCACTACTGACTGTATTGTTTCGTCTTTTCGTAGGTATACATAGCTACGTTTGTTGTATCAGGCTATGCATCCAGCTACTACAGAACTGGGGGAAAGCCTTTCAATCCTGTCCTGGGAGAGACATATGAATGTGACCGGCCAGATAAAGGCTTTCGATTCGTTGCAGAGCAAGTATGCATGAATTCCAATTTCTGTGCTGTTAACAATTCAACAATCACACTATTCTAATAGTAACAATAATTCACTGAATCAATGTGCTGACACTAGTGCTTGTTCCCCTTCACAACGTCAGGTCAGCCATCACCCACCGATCTCAGCTTGCCATGCGGAGTCTAAAAACTTTGCGTTCTGGCAAGGTAGTGGAGTATATAAATTAACTGGATCTATTGTGTCTGTAAATATTACAATAGCAGCTCATTGTCCAGGATGAATGCTAATGTGTACTTTTGTGTACTTTTCTCTGACTGATTCTGTAGATGTGAGGTGTAAGAACAAGTTCTGGGGGAAGTCGATGGAGATTGTTCCTGTGGGAACCACTCATGTAACTCTGCCCGAGTGAGTCTCTTCTGCCTCATTTACTCAAACACTGAACAGAGACTCAGTGTCTGCAGGTGTAAAGAATATGTAAAAAAGTTTTAAATGATATTTTTCTAGATTTGGAGACCACTACGAGTGGAACAAGGTGACGTCCTGCATCCACAACATTCTCAGTGGGCAGCGCTGGATCGAGCACTACGGGGAGATCTCCATCAGAAACTCCAGCAGTGATATTTGCCAGTGCAAGATCACTTTTGTTAAGGTGAGGCAAACGGCTGCTGTGCATAGAAACCAGAGCACTCCACTGCAGAGGTGTTAAGCCTTTAAGGATTGGTGTCACACCTGAATACCATTTACAGTCAAGTAAACCCAAAAGTGTGAAATAGAGTGATTCATAAGACACAAAATTGAAGTATATCATGGGTCCTTCATGCCAAAGCTCCCTCTTTCTCTCATTTGTCATATCTTTGTGTTGGTAGACATCCATCTGTGAGCCCCAGGAGGCTCAAAATAACCTCAGAGCAGTGAGAAGGCAATTTTCCATGTACTGTATATAAGTCACCTGTAGCCAAAGTAAATGCTATAGGTCCTTCATTAGTCCATAAACCTTCTACATAGAGGGTGTTCTTCATCTGCATGCCAGCAAGAATCCCCTCAATGTTTTCAGTGTCTGATGCATGGAAGCCCTTTACTGAGAGGAGAAGGTTAATTGCTTTAGCGTGTGCCCATTTGAAAGACCTCCTGACACTGTGCAGGATAGCAAGTCAAGACATGCCAGAACTCATTATGCATCCTCATCTCTCATTAAACACACCAGCCTGGCAACATACACTGGGGCTCAGGATGGTTTGCACAGCAGCAACATCAACATTTGCTGACTGCAAGAGGACACTAACACAATCTCTGCGCTGTCCACTCATTCTCACCTGCAGTGGCAGGAGATAGGAAATAACAATTGTTCAACACTATGTTCTTCTCCAACTGTCAATTCTTTTCACAGGCCAAATACTGGAATTCAAGTGTGAACGAGGTGGAGGGAACCATCACAGATCAGAAAGGGAAGGTCGTACACAGACTCTTTGGAAAGTGGCACGAAGCAGTTTTCTGTGGAGACCCGCCTTCAGCCACGTGTATCTGGAGAGCAAGTACGACAAGTCTCTTTAATAACTATGCCCCAAAAACTCTTTTATGATATATGTCTCTAAAGCAGTGGATGTTATTTGTTTGCAATGCAGATGCAATGCCAGTAGACCATGAGCAGTACTATGGTTTTACCAAATTTGCTATTGAACTGAATGAGTTGGACCCATCTCTGAAACTGCTGCTACCACCCACCGACACCAGACTACGAGTAGACCAAAGGTAAGAAGGAAAAACTTTTAAAAAAATAAAGAAAAAAAATAGTGCAATCTAGTAATTGTCAGCTCTTTGTAATAAACTGAAAGATAAGAAACATAATTCTTTGTCTGGATAAAAGACTGAAAGGAACACAGGAAAAAGGATGAGATATCAGCCACAGTATTATCATAGAAATCTAATAGAAAAACCAGCTCGCTGCCAGTGAATATCTGAGTAACACATCTTTTATAATCTTTCATCACGGATCTCAGTCACACTCTTGACAGGCTGTCTTGAAAAATGCACACCCTACCCTATGATCAAAATAACTCACATATAGGCACAACAATACTCATGTTAAGAACAGAAAGTAACTGCAGAGGCTTTCAGAGCCATGAAGCTAATTTTAGCTCATGTTTGTAAGGTTTAAAAGTCTGTTAACTAAACACTGCTCCCACAAGGCACCGCAGAAATAAGAGGCACTCTTTCCACTTTGGCATCAAAGTAAAAAATGTCACTGCATCTAGTCCTTCAGTATCCTGAATCATTTGTTTTCCTATTTATCGATTGTTCAGTTATCTTACAATAATGACGCAGAACCAGAAAACATGAGTGAAGATTAAATTTGAATATTGAAAATGAATGTTTTATTGCGTTTGCATAATGAATGCGTCTGTGTCTCGTTGGCAGACTGCTGGAGGAAGGGAACTTGGAGGATGCAGAGGAGCAGAAACAGAGGATTGAACAGCTGCAGAGAGAAAGACGAAGAGTCCTGGACGAGAGCAACTTAACACATCAACCTAAATTCTTCAGGTAGCCTTAATATCTAGATTTATTAGGTTCTCACTAAGAAAGCCATTTATAGAAAAGTGAGCATATCTTAGCTCTTAATACCTTCACTGTGTCATAAATTTCAGTTTGAACACGCTCACCTGTGTTTCATAGTATTCCTTACTGTCCGGCATTGCTTTGCTGTCCTCAGGAAGTCAAAGGATGATACCTGGGTGAGCAACAACACGTACTGGGAGTTGAGAAAGGACCTTGGCTTCGCCCACATAGATTTTCCTACGCTGTGGTGACCCCTGAACTGCAGATCACGCCCATTTCATCCTGCACAGCCTCTACTGTGATCCAGGCTGGTTCTGGTGACGTCTGTATTCCAGTCTTGCCACCCACATTCAGTACCGGTCTACTTTATTGCAATTCATCAAAGTTATTGCCTTAATAGCAAGTGCTTATCTAAGTTGTGTAAACATGTTTATGCAAGCATATTATGAGAATGTTGATCCATTTAAGCAATTTTTGCCCATTTTTCCACCTCTAATGTTACACTGTACAACTCAAACTGACAAGAGGAAACCTATTTGGTATAAACGAGCTTTCTGTAAATGGTCTACACTAGCTTAAAATGTAAAATGAACGACTGGTCACTTTAGCTGTTGTCTTATCATGGACATTCTCTACCTCTGAGATAAACTAGCCTTGATATGCCATTGATTAAGTGTACACATCCAATATTTATTCTGCACCTGCCTGATGCCTTACTGGTTGTTCTCATATTGTTTAATTTATTTTTGTTGCATCTCTTAATCGTTTTTAAAAAATGTTTGTTTTGTAAGGAATTCTTAAAAAGCAACAGTTCATTTGATCTGTAATTCCTTACTGAACTTTTATTTCTGCCTCATACCAGTAATTACAGCTTTTTGCTATGACTGTGTGGATGATTGTGCAACAACAAGCAGCAGTAGCAAATATGAAACCCAACCATTTTTCACTTTATCCATTGCACCATTGTCTATATGGACCCTGGGCTTTGGGACCAAAAGTGTCCACAACTATGCTCCATGAGCTCAAATAAATCTCTGATGCTTTCTTTTTGTGGAGTCATTTTCTATCTGTTTAAAACACTGAACACAACTAGGTTATTACCTTCATTTCCACTTGCTTCAGATGCTAACTTGTCAGACTGGCCATTCTGTCATAAATGCTGGGTAAAATGTACCAACAGGAAAAGAGAAAATAGCTTAATCATCTGTTTTAAACATTTTCACAGAGGAGGAAGTCCATTACGTGCCTTCACAGCAGCTCTATTCTTCCTCTTGGTGCCATAACATTGTGTGCGGCAGGACAACCCCATGAGAGTTTACTTGGGAGACCATAAAGGGTATTCAGTTAAAAAGCACTTGCATCATCTTGAAACAGATGTTGCCAACACCTTGTTTTTACACAAGTCAACACATTTACTATCTGATGTAACAACTCTCTAAGGCATGCATCCATATCATTGTATATCAGCTGCTGAGTTTGGGTGTGGGACGAGGCGGGTGAAAGACCAGTCGTGAAATCATATAATTTTAGCTCAGGGCTGTTTTTGGGCTCCTCCCATCATAATAATTTCATGTGCTGCTCTCAGATAGTGTTTTACACATAGGAACCTTGACCTAAATACCTTGTGTAGCTTGCTATGTACAGTCTTTGTTGCTGCCGTGTCACACACTTGTTGGCTCAACTCTGTTTACTGCCTCAAGTCACTTAAGAGCTCTTTAAATTCTTGCACTCAAATAATTTGCATTTGACCCATCTTCAGTACAGCTTTGTGATTTAGCCACTTCAAAATGTAAGTTATTTTCATAATGTGGTCTGCTCTAAGTCAGTTTTGTTGTTGTCTGTTGATTTTATGTATTTTTGCCATGTTAAACCATGTTTCAACACTAAGTGTTAAGCATCACTAGCAACCCCTAGTACCTGAAGTGTTCATTAGATCAGAACACAATACTAAAGTTTCAGAGGAGACACGAAGATGCTGATGAGTTTACCACCCTCAGACCCTCACTTGTCACTGGGTTAAAAAAATAAATAAATAAAGCATGTCTGCAGAGCGATATTATATTAAAAACATTGCTCCACCTGTAAAGTGAATCTGTACAGTGGTAAATATAATTTCAAAGAAAGTATTGCTCATTACATTTTACCCAAATCAGAGACAATAGTTAGACAATACAGTGGGGTAAGAGAAAGGAATTGATTGCAGTCTATTTCTGGTCCACCAGCCACTAGGTGGCAACAAATAGCCACCAATGGTATGGAAACAGTGCAAAGTCTCTTAAAGAGGACAGCTGTGTCCAACTTGAGGTTCAGACCAAGCTTTGTAGATGATGAAAAATTTTAATGTTAATTTAATTCTTTTCATGCGCTGAAAACGTGTGGGTGATATGGGTCATTTAATGTCTGCTAGAACAGTCAAAGAAAAGAGGTATAGTTAGGTAAGTGTAACATAATGTACCCTGATGTACTCAATGCGTTTGAAGCCCATTATCTTTAACAGCTGTTTGTTTTAGGGGTGAAGGCAGAAAAATGCAGAGGGATTATTATTAGGGCCCAAGCACAAAATTCATGCGAAGCCCTATTGTAACTGAAGGGATTATTATTATTCTCTTTTGTTTTTCTTCCGCCGCTTTGTCGGCTAATTTGACCCCCTGAACATCCTCAAAAAGTCACCAAACTTTGCCCAAAATTGTCCCCCGACGAAAATTCTTGTTTGACACTGTCCTCACACATACTTCATCCAATGTGTACGAAAAAAATCAGGCATGATGAGCATGTGATTCTGAACAGATTGATATGCTAATATGATGGTACAGTCATAGCACCACTTACTGGCTGTATGCATTATTTTTAACCCTATTTTCCACATTCCACACATTGTATTTTAATGAAGTCCTCTTAGGGACATAATCTGATACATTTGAAATGTTGTCTCATGGTTCAGAACACATAAATGAGTAAAAGTTATCAAAAGCTTTCATCAAAGTTACACAGTGTGGGCGGGGAAGCACAATGAATTTGACCCTTCACCAAAACACAGGATGACATGTTTTATGACATTTTGAGGTCTTACTATAAAAACACTTTTTTTGGCATGTTTTGACGCCTGAGTATACAATGACGTGTTTTATGACATTTTGAGGTCTTACTGAAAAATGGCTTTTTTTGGCATATTTTGACGCCTTAAGACCATATGACGTTTTTTATGACATTTTGAGGTCAAAAAAATGTTGACTTTTTTTCGCATATTTTGACGCCTTAAGACCATATGACGTTTTTTATGACATTTTGAGGTCAAAAAAATTTTGACTTTTTTTCACCGATTTTGACGCCTTACTATAGTATGACGTTTTTTATGACATTTTGAGGTCAAAAAATTGTTTGACTTTTTTTGACCGATTTTGACGCCTTACTATAGTATGACGTTTTTTATGACATTTTGAGGTCAAAAAAATGTTAACTTTTTTTGGCCGATTTTGACGCCTTACTATAGTATGACGTTTTTTATGACATTTTGAGGTCAAAAAAATTTGTAACTTTTTTTCACAGATTTTGACGCCTTTCTATAGTATGACGTTTTTTATGACATTTTGAGGTCAAAAAAAATTTTGACTTTTTTTGTCCAAAAAAACCGCCATACTATAGTATGACGTTTTTTATGACATTTTGAGGTCAAAAATTTTTTTTGACTTTTTTTCACCGATTTTGACGCCTTACTATAGTATGACGCTTTTTATGACATTTTGAGGTCAAAAAAAATGTTGACTTTTTTTGCCGATTTTGATGCCTTACTATAGTATGACGTTTTTTTATGACATTTTGAGGTCAAAAAAAATTTTTACCTTTTTTGTCCGAAAAAAACGCCATACTATACTATGACGTTTTTTATGACATTTTGAGGTCAAAAAAAATGTTGACTTTTTTTGGCCGATTTTGACGCCTTACTATAGTATGACGTTTTTTATGACATTTTGAGGTCAAAATTTTTTTTTGACTTTTTTTCACCGATTTTGACGCCTTACTATAGTATGACGTTTTTTATGACATTTTGAGGTAAAAAAAAATGTTGACTTTTTTTGGCTGATTTTGACGCCTTACTATAGTATGACGTTTTTAATGACATTTTGAGGTAAAAAAAATTTTTTGACTTTTTTTCACCGATTTTGACGCCTTACTATAGTATGACGTTTTTTATGACATTTTGAGGTCCAAAATTTTTTTGACTTTTTTTCACCGATTTTGACGCCTTACTATACTATGACGTTTTTTATGACATTTTGAGGTCAAAATTTTTTTTGATTTTTTTTCACCGATTTTGACGCCTTACTATAGTATGATGTTTTTTATGACATTTTGAGGTCAAAAAAAATTTTGACTTTTTTTCACCGATTTTGACGGCTTACCATAGTATGACGTTTTTTATGACATTTTGAGGTCAAAAAAAAAATTGACTTTTTTTGGCCGATTTTGACGCCTTACTATAGTATGACGTTTTTTATGACATTTTGAGGTCAAAAAATTTTTTGACTTTTTTTGTCCGAAAAAAACGCCATACTATACTATGACGTTTTTTTATGACATTTTGAGGTCAAAAATTTTTTTGACTTTTTTTGGCAGATTTTGACGCCTTACTATAGTATGACGTTTTTTATGACATTTTGAGGTAAAAAAAAATGTTGACTTTTTTTCACCGATTTTGACGCCTTGCTATACTATGACGTTTTTTATGACATTTTGAGGTCAAAAAAAATGTTGACTTTTTTTGGCCGATTTTGACGCCTTACTATACTATGACGTTTTTTATGACTTTTGGAGGTCAAAAAAAATTTTGACTTTTTTTGTCCGAAAAAAACACCATACTATACTATGACGTTTTTATGACATTTTGAGGTCGAAAAAAATTTTGACTTTTTTTGCCCAAAAAAAACGCCATACTATACTATGACGTTTTTTATGACATTTTGAGGTCGAAAAAATTTTTGACTTTTTTTGGCCGATTTTGACGCCTTACTATAGTATGACGTTTTTTATGACATTTTGAGGTCAAAATTTTTTTTGAGTTTTTTTGGCCGATTTTGACGTCTTACTATAGTATGACGTTTTTTATGACATTTTGAGGTCAAAAAAAAATTTGACTTTTTTTGGCCGATTTTGACGCCTTACTATAGTATGACGTTTTTTATGACATTTTGAGGTCAAAAAAAATTTTGACTTTTTTTGGCCGATTTTGACGCCTTACTATAGTATGACGTTTTTTATGAAGTTTTGAGGTCAAAATTTTTTTTGACTTTTTTTGGCCGATTTTGACGCCTTACTATAGTATGACGTTTTTTATGACATTTTGAGGTCAAAAAAACTTTTGACTTTTTTTGGCCGAAAAAAACGCCATACTATACTATGACGTTTTTTATGACATTTTGAGGTCAAAAATTTTTTAGACTTTTTTTCACCGATTTTGACGCCTTACTATAGTATGACGTTTTTATGACATTTTGAGGTCGAAAAAAATTTTGACTTTTTTTGCCCAAAAAAAACGCCATACTATACTATGACGTTTTTTATGACATTTTGAGGTCGAAAAAATTTTTGACTTTTTTTGGCCGATTTTGACGCCTTACTATAGTATGACGTTTTTTATGACATTTTGAGGTCAAAAAAAATTTGGACTTTTTTTGTCCGAAAAAAACGCCATACTATACTATGACGTTTTTTATGACATTTTGAGGTCAAAAATTTTTTTGACTTTTTTTCACCGATTTTGACGCCTTACTATAGTATGACGTTTTTTATGACATTTTGAGGTCAAAATTTTTTTTGAGTTTTTTTGGCCGATTTTGACGTCTTACTATAGTATGACGTTTTTTATGACATTTTGAGGTCAAAAAAAATTTTGACTTTTTTTGGCCGAAAAAAACGCCATACTATACTATGACGTTTTTTATGACATTTTGAGGTCAAAAATTTTTTTGACTTTTTTTCACCGATTTTGACGCCTTACTATAGTATGACGTTTTTTATGACATTTTGAGGTCAAAATTTTTTTTGAGTTTTTTTGGCCGATTTTGACGTCTTACTATAGTATGACGTTTTTTATGACATTTTGAGGTCAAAAAAAAATTTGACTTTTTTTGGCCGATTTTGACGCCTTACTATAGTATGACGTTTTTTATGACATTTTGAGGTCAAAAAAAATGTTGACTTTTTTTGGCCGATTTTGACGCCTTACTATAGTATGACGTTTTTTATGAAGTTTTGAGGTCAAAAAAAATTTTGACTTTTTTTGGCCGAAAAAAACGCCATACTATACTATGACGTTTTTTATGACATTTTGAGGTCAAAAATTTTTTTGACTTTTTTTCACCGATTTTGACGCCTTACTATAGTATGACGTTTTTTATGACATTTTGAGGTCAAAATTTTTTTTGAGTTTTTTTGGCCGATTTTGACGTCTTACTATAGTATGACGTTTTTTATGACATTTTGAGGTCAAAAAAAATGTTGACTTTTTTTGGCCGATTTTGACGCCTTACTATAGTATGACGTTTTTTATGAAGTTTTGAGGTCAAAATTTTTTTTGACTTTTTTTGGCCGAAAAAAACGCCTTACTATAGTATGACGTTTTTTATGACATTTTGAGGTCAAAAAAAATTTTGACTTTTTTTGGCCGAAAAAAAACGCCATACTATACTATGACGTTTTTTATGACATTTTGAGGTCAAAAAAAAATTTGACTTTTTTTGGCCGATTTTGACGCCTTACTATAGTATGACGTTTTTTATGACATTTTGAGGTCAAAAAAAATTTTGACTTTTTTTGGCCGATTTTGACGCCTTACTATAGTATGACGTTTTTTATGAAGTTTTGAGGTCAAAATTTTTTTTTGACTTTTTTTGGCCGATTTTGACGCCTTACTATAGTATGACGTTTTTTATGACATTTTGAGGTCAAAAAAAATTTTGACTTTTTTTGGCCGAAAAAAACGCCATACTATACTATGACGTTTTTTATGACATTTTGAGGTCAAAAATTTTTTTGACTTTTTTTCACCGATTTTGACGCCTTACTATAGTATGACGTTTTTTATGACATTTTGAGGTCAAAATTTTTTTTGAGTTTTTTTGGCCGAAAAAAACGCCATACTATACTATGACGTTTTTTATGACATTTTGAGGTCAAAAAAAATGTTGACTTTTTTTGGCTGATTTTGACGCCTTACTATAGTATGACGTTTTTTATGACATTTTGAGGTCAAAAAAATTTTTGACTTTTTTTGGCCGATTTTGACGCCTTACTATAGTATGACGTTTTTTATGAAGTTTTGAGGTCAAAATTTTTTTTGACTTTTTTTGGCCGATTTTGACGCCTTACTATAGTATGACGTTTTTTATGACATTTTGAGGTCAAAAAAAATTTTGACTTTTTTTGGCCGAAAAAAACGCCATACTATACTATGACGTTTTTTATGACATTTTGAGGTCAAAAATTTTTTTGACTTTTTTTCACCGATTTTGACGCCTTACTATAGTATGACGTTTTTTATGACATTTTGAGGTCAAAAATTTTTTTGAGTTTTTTTGGCCGATTTTGACGCCTTACTATAGTATGACGTTTTTTATGACATTTTGAGGTCAAAAAAAATTTTGACTTTTTTTGGCCGAAAAAAACGCCATACTATACTATGACGTTTTTTATGACATTTTGAGGTCAAAAATTTTTTTGACTTTTTTTCACCGATTTTGACGCCTTACTATAGTATGACGTTTTTTATGACATTTTGAGGTCAAAATTTTTTTTGAGTTTTTTTGGCCGATTTTGACGTCTTACTATAGTATGACGTTTTTTATGACATTTTGAGGTCAAAAAAAAATTTGACTTTTTTTGGCCGATTTTGACGCCTTACTATAGTATGACGTTTTTTATGACATTTTGAGGTCAAAAAAAATGTTGACTTTTTTTGGCCGATTTTGACGCCTTACTATAGTATGACGTTTTTTATGAAGTTTTGAGGTCAAAATTTTTTTTGACTTTTTTTGGCCGATTTTGACGCCTTACTATAGTATGACGTTTTTTATGACATTTTGAGGTCAAAAAAATTTTTGACTTTTTTTGGCCGAAAAAAACGCCATACTATACTATGACGTTTTTTATGACATTTTGAGGTCAAAAATTTTTTTGACTTTTTTTCACCGATTTTGACGCCTTACTATAGTATGACGTTTTTTATGACATTTTGAGGTCAAAATTTTTTTTGAGTTTTTTTGGCCGATTTTGACGTCTTACTATAGTATGACGTTTTTTATGACATTTTGAGGTCAAAAAAAAATTTGACTTTTTTTGGCCGATTTTGACGCCTTACTATAGTATGACGTTTTTTATGACATTTTGAGGTCAAAAATTTTTTTGAGTTTCTTTCACCGATTTTGACGCCTTACTATAGTATGACGTTTTTTATGACATTTTGAGGTCAAAAAATTTTTTGACTTTTTTTGGCCGATTTTGACGCCTTACTATAGTATGTTGTTTTTTATGACATTTTGAGGTCAAAAATTTTTTTGACTTTTTTTGGCCGATTTTGACGCCTTACTATAGTATGACGTTTTTTATGACATTTTGAGGTCAAAAAAAATTTTGACTTTTTTTGGCCGAAAAAAACGCCATACTATACTATGACGTTTTTTATGACATTTTGAGGTCAAAAATTTTTTTTGACTTTTTTTCACCGATTTTGACGCCTTACTATAGTATGACGTTTTTTATGACATTTTGAGGTCAAAATTTTTTTTGAGTTTTTTTGGCCGATTTTGACGTCTTACTATAGTATGACGTTTTTTATGACATTTTGAGGTCAAAAAAAAATTTGACTTTTTTTGGCCGATTTTGACGCCTTACTATAGTATGACGTTTTTTATGACATTTTGAGGTCAAAAAAAATGTTGACTTTTTTTGGCCGATTTTGACGCCTTACTATAGTATGACGTTTTTTTATGAAGTTTTGAGGTCAAAAAAAATTTTGACTTTTTTTGGCCGAAAAAAACGCCATACTATACTATGACGTTTTTTATGACATTTTGAGGTCAAAATTTTTTTGACTTTTTTTCACCGATTTTGACGCCTTACTATAGTATGACGTTTTTTTATGACATTTTGAGGTCAAAATTTTTTTTGAGTTTTTTTGGCCGATTTTGACGTCTTACTATAGTATGACGTTTTTTATGACATTTTGAGGTCAAAAAAAAATTTGACTTTTTTTGGCCGATTTTGACGCCTTACTATAGTATGACGTTTTTTATGACATTTTGAGGTCAAAAAAAATGTTGACTTTTTTTGGCCGATTTTGACGCCTTACTATAGTATGACGTTTTTTATGAAGTTTTGAGGTCAAAATTTTTTTTGACTTTTTTTGGCCGAAAAAAACGCCTTACTATAGTATGACGTTTTTTATGACATTTTGAGGTCAAAAAAAATTTTGACTTTTTTTGGCCGAAAAAAACGCCATACTATACTATGACGTTTTTTATGACATTTTGAGGTCAAAAAAAAATTTGACTTTTTTTGGCCGATTTTGACGCCTTACTATAGTATGACGTTTTTTATGACATTTTGAGGTCAAAAAAAATTTTGACTTTTTTTGGCCGATTTTGACGCCTTACTATAGTATGACGTTTTTTATGAAGTTTTGAGGTCAAAATTTTTTTTGACTTTTTTTGGCCGATTTTGACGCCTTACTATAGTATGACGTTTTTTATGACATTTTGAGGTCAAAAATTTTTTTGAGTTTCTTTCACCGATTTTGACGCCTTACTATAGTATGACGTTTTTTATGACATTTTGAGGTCAAAAAAATTTTTGACTTTTTTTGGCCGATTTTGACGCCTTACTATAGTATGTTGTTTTTTATGACATTTTGAGGTCAAAAAAAATGTTGACTTTTTTTGGCCGATTTTGACGCCTTACTATAGTATGACGTTTTTTATGAAGTTTTGAGGTCAAAATTTTTTTTGACTTTTTTTGGCCGAAAAAAACGCCTTACTATAGTATGACGTTTTTTATGACATTTTGAGGTCAAAAAAAATTTTGACTTTTTTTGGCCGAAAAAAAACGCCATACTATACTATGACGTTTTTTATGACATTTTGAGGTCAAAAAAAAATTTGACTTTTTTTGGCCGATTTTGACGCCTTACTATAGTATGACGTTTTTTATGACATTTTGAGGTCAAAAAAAATTTTGACTTTTTTTGGCCGATTTTGACGCCTTACTATAGTATGACGTTTTTTATGACATTTTGAGGTCAAAATTTTTTTTGACTTTTTTTAGCCGATTTTGACGCCTTACTATAGTATGACGTTTTTTATGACATTTTGAGGTCAAAAATTTTTTGAGTTTCTTTCACCGATTTTGACGCCTTACTATAGTATGACGTTTTTTATGACATTTTGAGGTCAAAAAAAATTTTGACTTTTTTTGGCCGATTTTGACGCCTTACTATAGTATGACGTTTTTTATGACATTTTGAGGTCAAAAATTTTTTTGAGTTTCTTTCACCGATTTTGACGCCTTACTATAGTATGACGTTTTTTATGACATTTTGAGGTCAAAAAAATTTTTGACTTTTTTTGGCCAATTTTGACGCCTTACTATAGTATGTTGTTTTTTATGACATTTTGAGGTCAAAAATTTTTTTGACTTTTTTTGGCCGATTTTGACGCCTTACTATAGTATGACGTTTTTTATGACATTTTGAGGTCAAAAAAAATTTTGACTTTTTTTGGCCGAAAAAAAACGCCATACTATACTATGACGTTTTTTATGACATTTTGAGGTCAAAAATTTTTTTGACTTTTTTTCACCGATTTTGACGCCTTACTATAGTATGACGTTTTTTATGACATTTTGAGGTCAAAATTTTTTTTGAGTTTTTTTGGCCGATTTTGACGTCTTACTATAGTATGACGTTTTTTATGACATTTTGAGGTCAAAAAAAAATTTGACTTTTTTTGGCCGATTTTGACGCCTTACTATAGTATGACGTTTTTTATGACATTTTGAGGTCAAAAAAAATTTTGACTTTTTTTGGCCGATTTTGACGCCTTACTATAGTATGACGTTTTTTATGAAGTTTTGAGGTCAAAATTTTTTTTTGAGTTTTTTTGGCCGATTTTGACGCCTTACTATAGTATGACGTTTTTTATGACATTTTGAGGTCAAAAATTTTTTTGAGTTTCTTTCACCGATTTTGACGCCTTACTATAGTATGACGTTTTTTATGACATTTTGAGGTCAAAAAAAAATTTGACTTTTTTTGGCCGATTTTGACGCCTTACTATAGTATGACGTTTTTTATGACATTTTGAGGTCAAAAAAAATTTTGACTTTTTTTGGCCGATTTTGACGCCTTACTATAGTATGACGTTTTTTATGAAGTTTTGAGGTCAAAATTTTTTTTGAGTTTTTTTGGCCGATTTTGACGCCTTACTATAGTATGACGTTTTTTATGACATTTTGAGGTCAAAAATTTTTTTGAGTTTCTTTCACCGATTTTGACGCCTTACTATAGTATGACGTTTTTTATGACATTTTGAGGTCAAAAAAATTTTTGACTTTTTTTGGCCGATTTTGACGCCTTACTATAGTATGTTGTTTTTTATGACATTTTGAGGTCAAAAATTTTTTTGACTTTTTTTGGCCGATTTTGACGCCTTACTATAGTATGACGTTTTTTATGACATTTTGAGGTCAAAAAAAATTTTGACTTTTTTTGGCCGAAAAAAACGCCATACTATACTATGACGTTTTTTATGACATTTTGAGGTCAAAAATTTTTTTGACTTTTTTTCACCGATTTTGACGCCTTACTATAGTATGACGTTTTTTATGACATTTTGAGGTCAAAATTTTTTTTGAGTTTTTTTGGCCGATTTTGACGTCTTACTATAGTATGACGTTTTTTATGACATTTTGAGGTCAAAAAAAAATTTGACTTTTTTTGGCCGATTTTGACGCCTTACTATAGTATGACGTTTTTTATGACATTTTGAGGTCAAAAAAAATGTTGACTTTTTTTGGCCGATTTTGACGCCTTACTATAGTATGACGTTTTTTATGAAGTTTTGAGGTCAAAATTTTTTTTGACTTTTTTTGGCCGATTTTGACGCCTTACTATAGTATGACGTTTTTTATGACATTTTGAGGTCAAAAAAAATTTTGACTTTTTTTGGCCGAAAAAAACGCCATACTATACTATGACGTTTTTTATGACATTTTGAGGTCAAAAAAAAATTTGACTTTTTTTGGCCGATTTTGATGCCTTACTATAGTATGACGTTTTTTATGACATTTTGAGGTCAAAAAAATTTTTGACTTTTTTTGGCCGATTTTGACGCCTTACTATAGTATGACGTTTTTTATGACATTTTGAGGTCAAAAATTTTTTTGACTTTTTTTCACCGATTTTGACGCCTTACTATAGTATGACGTTTTTTATGACATTTTGAGGTCAAAATTTTTTTTGAGTTTTTTTGGCCGAAAAAAACGCCATACTATACTATGACGTTTTTTATGACATTTTGAGGTCAAAAAAAATGTTGACTTTTTTTGGCTGATTTTGACGCCTTACTATAGTATGACGTTTTTTATGACATTTTGAGGTCAAAAAAAATTTTGACTTTTTTTGGCCGATTTTGACGCCTTACTATAGTATGACGTTTTTAATGACATTTTGAGGTCAAAAAAATTTTTGACTTTTTTTGGCCGATTTTGACGCCTTACTATAGTATGACGTTTTTTATGAAGTTTTGAGGTCAAAATTTTTTTTGACTTTTTTTGGCCGATTTTGACGCCTTACTATAGTATGACGTTTTTTATGACATTTTGAGGTCAAAAAAAATTTTGACTTTTTTTGGCCGAAAAAAACGCCATACTATACTATGACGTTTTTTATGACATTTTGAGGTCAAAAATTTTTTTGACTTTTTTTCACCGATTTTGACGCCTTACTATAGTATGACGTTTTTTATGACATTTTGAGGTCAAAATTTTTTTTGACTTTTTTTGGCCGAAAAAAACGCCTTACTATAGTATGACGTTTTTTATGACATTTTGAGGTCAAAAAAAATTTTGACTTTTTTTGGCCGAAAAAAAACGCCATACTATACTATGACGTTTTTTATGACATTTTGAGGTCAAAAAAAAATTTGACTTTTTTTGGCCGATTTTGACGCCTTACTATAGTATGACGTTTTTTATGACATTTTGAGGTCAAAAAAAATTTTGACTTTTTTTGGCCGATTTTGACGCCTTACTATAGTATGACGTTTTTTATGAAGTTTTGAGGTCAAAATTTTTTTTGACTTTTTTTGGCCGATTTTGACGCCTTACTATAGTATGACGTTTTTTATGAAGTTTTGAGGTCAAAATTTTTTTTGACTTTTTTTGGCCGATTTTGACGCCTTACTATAGTATGACGTTTTTTATGACATTTTGAGGTCAAAAATTTTTTTGAGTTTCTTTCACCGATTTTGACGCCTTACTATAGTATGACGTTTTTTATGACATTTTGAGGTCAAAAAAAATTTTGACTTTTTTTGGCCGAAAAAAACGCCATACTATACTATGACGTTTTTTATGACATTTTGAGGTCAAAAATTTTTTTGACTTTTTTTCACCGATTTTGACGCCTTACTATAGTATGACGTTTTTTATGACATTTTGAGGTCAAAAAAAAATTTGACTTTTTTTGGCCGATTTTGACGCCTTACTATAGTATGACGTTTTTTATGAAGTTTTGAGGTCAAAATTTTTTTTGACTTTTTTTGGCCGATTTTGACGCCTTACTATAGTATGACGTTTTTTATGACATTTTGAGGTCAAAAATTTTTTTGACTTTTTTTGGCCGATTTTGACGCCTTTCTATAGTATGACGTTTTTTATGACATTTTGAGGTCAAAAAAAATTTTGACTTTTTTTGGCCGAAAAAAACGCCATACTATACTATGACGTTTTTTATGACATTTTGAGGTCAAAAATTTTTTTGACTTTTTTTCACCGATTTTGACGCCTTACTATAGTATGACGTTTTTTATGACATTTTGAGGTCAAAATTTTTTTTGAGTTTTTTTGGCCGATTTTGACGTCTTACTATAGTATGACGTTTTTTATGACATTTTGAGGTCAAAAAAAAATTTGACTTTTTTTGGCCGATTTTGACGCCTTACTATAGTATGACGTTTTTTATGACATTTTGAGGTCAAAAAAAATGTTGACTTTTTTTGGCCGATTTTGACGCCTTACTATAGTATGACGTTTTTTATGAAGTTTTGAGGTCAAAAAAAATTTTGACTTTTTTTGGCCGAAAAAAACGCCATACTATACTATGACGTTTTTTATGACATTTTGAGGTCAAAAAAAATTTTGACTTTTTTTGGCCGAAAAAAACGCCATACTATACTATGACGTTTTTTATGACATTTTGAGGTCAAAAATTTTTTTGACTTTTTTTCACCGATTTTGACGCCTTACTATAGTATGACGTTTTTTATGACATTTTGAGGTCAAAATTTTTTTTGAGTTTTTTTGGCCGATTTTGACGTCTTACTATAGTATGACGTTTTTTATGACATTTTGAGGTCAAAAAAAAATTTGACTTTTTTTGGCCGATTTTGACGCCTTACTATAGTATGACGTTTTTTATGACATTTTGAGGTCAAAAAAAATGTTGACTTTTTTTGGCCGATTTTGACGCCTTACTATAGTATGACGTTTTTTATGAAGTTTTGAGGTCAAAAAAAATTTTGACTTTTTTTGGCCGAAAAAAACGCCATACTATACTATGACGTTTTTTATGACATTTTGAGGTCAAAAATTTTTTTGACTTTTTTTCACCGATTTTGACGCCTTACTATAGTATGACGTTTTTTATGACATTTTGAGGTCAAAATTTTTTTTGAGTTTTTTTGGCCGAAAAAAACGCCATACTATACTATGACGTTTTTTATGACATTTTGAGGTCAAAAAAAATGTTGACTTTTTTTGGCCGATTTTGACGCCTTACTATAGTATGACGTTTTTTATGAAGTTTTGAGGTCAAAATTTTTTTTGACTTTTTTTGGCCGAAAAAAACGCCTTACTATAGTATGACGTTTTTTATGACATTTTGAGGTCAAAAAAAATTTTGACTTTTTTTGGCCGAAAAAAACGCCATACTATACTATGACGTTTTTTATGACATTTTGAGGTCAAAAAAAAATTTGACTTTTTTTGGCCGATTTTGACGCCTTACTATAGTATGACGTTTTTTATGACATTTTGAGGTCAAAAAAAAATTTGACTTTTTTTGGCCGATTTTGACGCCTTACTATAGTATGACGTTTTTTATGACATTTTGAGGTCAAAATTTTTTTTGACTTTTTTTGGCCGATTTTGACGCCTTACTATAGTATGACGTTTTTTATGACATTTTGAGGTCAAAAATTTTTTTGAGTTTCTTTCACCGATTTTGACGCCTTACTATAGTATGACATTTTTTATGACATTTTGAGGTCAAAAAAAATTTTGACTTTTTTTGGCCGATTTTGACGCCTTACTATAGTATGACGTTTTTTATGAAGTTTTGAGGTCAAAATTTTTTTTGACTTTTTTTGGCCGATTTTGACGCCTTACTATAGTATGACGTTTTTTATGACATTTTGAGGTCAAAAATTTT
The DNA here is from genome assembly GCF_017976425.1 of Toxotes jaculatrix. Taxonomy (NCBI): domain Eukaryota; kingdom Metazoa; phylum Chordata; class Actinopteri; family Toxotidae; genus Toxotes; species Toxotes jaculatrix. The sequence continues at coordinate 13,409,568 of NC_054401.1, read as the reverse complement.
TTTGACTTTTTTTGGCCGATTTTGACGCCTTACTATAGTATGACGTTTTTTATGACATTTTGAGGTCAAAAAAAATTTTGACTTTTTTTGGCCGAAAAAAACGCCATACTATACTATGACGTTTTTTATGACATTTTGAGGTCAAAAATTTTTTTGACTTTTTCTCACCGATTTTGACGCCTTACTATAGTATGACGTTTTTTATGACATTTTGAGGTCAAAATTTTTTTTGAGTTTTTTTGGCCGATTTTGACGTCTTACTATAGTATGACGTTTTTTATGACATTTTGAGGTCAAAAAAAAATTTGACTTTTTTTGGCCGATTTTGACGCCTTACTATAGTATGACGTTTTTTATGACATTTTGAGGTCAAAAATTTTTTTGAGTTTCTTTCACCGATTTTGACGCCTTACTATAGTATGACGTTTTTTATGACATTTTGAGGTCAAAAAAAATTTTGACTTTTTTTGGCCGATTTTGACGCCTTACTATAGTATGACGTTTTTTATGAAGTTTTGAGGTCAAAATTTTTTTTGACTTTTTTTGGCCGATTTTGACGCCTTACTATAGTATGACGTTTTTTATGACATTTTGAGGTCAAAAATTTTTTTGACTTTTTTTGGCCGATTTTGACGCCTTACTATAGTATGACGTTTTTTATGACATTTTGAGGTCAAAAAAAATTTTGACTTTTTTTGGCCGAAAAAAACGCCATACTATACTATGACGTTTTTTATGACATTTTGAGGTCAAAAATTTTTTTGACTTTTTTTCACCGATTTTGACGCCTTACTATAGTATGACGTTTTTTATGACATTTTGAGGTCAAAATTTTTTTTGAGTTTTTTTGGCCGATTTTGACGTCTTACTATAGTATGACGTTTTTTATGACATTTTGAGGTCAAAAAAAATTTTGACTTTTTTTGGCCGATTTTGACGCCTTACTATAGTATGACGTTTTTTATGACATTTTGAGGTCAAAAAAAATGTTGACTTTTTTTGGCCGATTTTGACGCCTTACTATAGTATGACGTTTTTTATGAAGTTTTGAGGTCAAAATTTTTTTTGACTTTTTTTGGCCGATTTTGACGCCTTACTATAGTATGACGTTTTTTATGACATTTTGAGGTCAAAAAAAATTTTGACTTTTTTTGGCCGAAAAAAACGCCATACTATACTATGACGTTTTTTATGACATTTTGAGGTCAAAAATTTTTTTGACTTTTTTTCACCGATTTTGACGCCTTACTATAGTATGACGTTTTTTATGACATTTTGAGGTCAAAAAAAAATTTGACTTTTTTTGGCCAATTTTGACGCCTTACTATAGTATGACGTTTTTTATGACATTTTGAGGTCAAAAAAATTTTTGACTTTTTTTGGCCGATTTTGACGCCTTACTATAGTATGACGTTTTTTATGACATTTTGAGGTCAAAAAAAATTTTGACTTTTTTTGGCCGAAAAAAACGCCATACTATACTATGACGTTTTTTATGACATTTTGAGGTCAAAAATTTTTTTGACTTTTTTTCACCGATTTTGACGCCTTACTATAGTATGACGTTTTTTATGACATTTTGAGGTCAAAAAAAAATTTGACTTTTTTTGGCCGATTTTGACGCCTTACTATAGTATGACGTTTTTTATGACATTTTGAGGTCAAAAAAATTTTTGACTTTTTTTGGCCGATTTTGACGCCTTACTATAGTATGACGTTTTTTATGACATTTTGAGGTCAAAAAAAATTTTGACTTTTTTTGGCCGATTTTGACGCCTTACTATAGTATGACGTTTTTTATGAAGTTTTGAGGTCAAAATTTTTTTTGACTTTTTTTGGCCGATTTTGACGCCTTACTATAGTATGACGTTTTTTATGACATTTTGAGGTCAAAAAAAATTTTGAGTTTTTTTGGCCGAAAAAAACGCCATACTATACTATGACGTTTTTTATGACATTTTGAGGTCAAAAAAAATGTTGACTTTTTTTGGCTGATTTTGACGCCTTACTATAGTATGACGTTTTTTATGACATTTTGAGGTCAAAAAAATTTTTGACTTTTTTTGGCCGATTTTGACGCCTTACTATAGTATGACGTTTTTAATGACATTTTGAGGTAAAAAAAATTTTTTGACTTTTTTTCACCGATTTTGACGCCTTACTATAGTATGACGTTTTTTATGACATTTTGAGGTCCAAAATTTTTTTGACTTTTTTTCACCGATTTTGACGCCTTACTATACTATGACGTTTTTTATGACATTTTGAGGTCAAAAATTTTTTTGACTTTTTTTGGCCGATTTTGACGCCTTACTATAGTATGACGTTTTTTATGACATTTTGAGGTCAAAAAAAATTTTGACTTTTTTTGGCCGAAAAAAACACCATACTATACTATGACGTTTTTTATGACATTTTGAGGTCAAAAATTTTTTTGACTTTTTTTCACCGATTTTGACGCCTTACTATAGTATGACGTTTTTTATGACATTTTGAGGTCAAAATTTTTTTTGAGTTTTTTTGGCCGATTTTGACGTCTTACTATAGTATGACGTTTTTTATGACATTTTGAGGTCAAAAAAAAATTTGACTTTTTTTGGCCGATTTTGACGCCTTACTATAGTATGACGTTTTTTATGACATTTTGAGGTCAAAAAAAATGTTGACTTTTTTTGGCCGATTTTGACGCCTTACTATAGTATGACGTTTTTTATGAAGTTTTGAGGTCAAAATTTTTTTTGACTTTTTTTGGCCGATTTTGACGCCTTACTATAGTATGACGTTTTTTATGACATTTTGAGGTCAAAAAAAATTTTGACTTTTTTTGGCCGAAAAAAACGCCATACTATACTATGACGTTTTTTATGACATTTTGAGGTCAAAAAAAATTTTGACTTTTTTTGGCCGATTTTGACGCCTTACTATAGTATGACGTTTTTTATGAAGTTTTGAGGTCAAAATTTTTTTTGACTTTTTTTGGCCGATTTTGACGCCTTACTATAGTATGACGTTTTTTATGACATTTTGAGGTCAAAAAATTTTTTGACTTTTTTTGGCCGATTTTGACGCCTTACTATAGTATGACGTTTTTTATGACATTTTGAGGTCAAAAAAAATTTTGACTTTTTTTGGCCGAAAAAAACGCCATACTATACTATGACGTTTTTTATGACATTTTGAGGTCAAAAATTTTTTTGACTTTTTTTCACCGATTTTGACGCCTTACTATAGTATGACGTTTTTTATGACATTTTGAGGTCAAATTTTTTTTTGAGTTTTTTTGGCCGATTTTGACGTCTTACTATAGTATGACGTTTTTGATGACATTTTGAGGTCAAAAAAAAATTTGACTTTTTTTGGCCGATTTTGACGCCTTACTATAGTATGACGTTTTTTATGACATTTTGAGGTCAAAAAAAATTTTGACTTTTTTTGGCCGATTTTGACGCCTTACTATAGTATGACGTTTTTTATGAAGTTTTGAGGTCAAAATTTTTTTTGACTTTTTTTGGCCGATTTTGACGCCTTACTATAGTATGACGTTTTTTATGACATTTTGAGGTCAAAAATTTTTTTGAGTTTCTTTCGCCGATTTTGACGCCTTACTATAGTATGACGTTTTTTATGACATTTTGAGGTCAAAAAAATTTTTGACTTTTTTTGGCCGATTTTGACGCCTTACTATAGTATGTTGTTTTTTATGACATTTTGAGGTCAAAATTTTTTTTGAGTTTTTTTGGCCGATTTTGACGCCTTACTATAGTATGACGTTTTTTATGACATTTTGAGGTCAAAAAAAAATTTGACTTTTTTTGGCCGATTTTGACGCCTTACTATAGTATGACGTTTTTTATGATATTTTGAGGTCAAAATTTTTTTTGACTTTTTTTGGCCGATTTTGACGCCTTACTATAGTATGACGTTTTTTATGACATTTTGAGGTCAAAAATTTTTTTGAGTTTCTTTCACCGATTTTGACGCCTTACTATAGTATGACGTTTTTTATGACATTTTGAGGTCAAAAAAAATTTTGACTTTTTTTGGCCGATTTTGACGCCTTACTATAGTATGACGTTTTTTATGAAGTTTTGAGGTCAAAATTTTTTTTGACTTTTTTTGGCCGATTTTGACGCCTTACTATAGTATGACGTTTTTTATGACATTTTGAGGTCAAAAAAAATTTTGACTTTTTTTGGCCGATTTTGACGCCTTACTATAGTATGACGTTTTTTATGAAGTTTTGAGGTCAAAATTTTTTTTGACTTTTTTTGGCCGATTTTGACGCCTTACTATAGTATGACGTTTTTTATGACATTTTGAGGTCAAAAATTTTTTTGAGTTTCTTTCGCCGATTTTGACGCCTTACTATAGTATGACGTTTTTTATGACATTTTGAGGTCAAAAAAATTTTTGACTTTTTTTGGCCGATTTTGACGCCTTACTATAGTATGTTGTTTTTTATGACATTTTGAGGTCAAAATTTTTTTTGAGTTTTTTTGGCCGATTTTGACGCCTTACTATAGTATGACGTTTTTTATGACATTTTGAGGTCAAAAAAAAATTTGACTTTTTTTGGCCGATTTTGACGCCTTACTATAGTATGACGTTTTTTATGATATTTTGAGGTCAAAATTTTTTTTGACTTTTTTTGGCCGATTTTGACGCCTTACTATAGTATGACGTTTTTTATGACATTTTGAGGTCAAAAATTTTTTTGAGTTTCTTTCACCGATTTTGACGCCTTACTATAGTATGACGTTTTTTATGACATTTTGAGGTCAAAAAAAATTTTGACTTTTTTTGGCCGATTTTGACGCCTTACTATAGTATGACGTTTTTTATGAAGTTTTGAGGTCAAAATTTTTTTTGACTTTTTTTGGCCGATTTTGACGCCTTACTATAGTATGACGTTTTTTATGACATTTTGAGGTCAAAAATTTTTTTGACTTTTTTTGGCCGATTTTGACGCCTTACTATAGTATGACGTTTTTTATGACATTTTGAGGTCAAAAAAAATTTTGACTTTTTTTGGCCGAAAAAAACGCCATACTATACTATGACGTTTTTTATGACATTTTGAGGTCAAAAATTTTTTTGACTTTTTTTCACCGATTTTGACGCCTTACTATAGTATGACGTTTTTTATGACATTTTGAGGTCAAAATTTTTTTTGAGTTTTTTTGGCCGATTTTGACGTCTTACTATAGTATGACGTTTTTTATGACATTTTGAGGTCAAAAAAAAATTTGACTTTTTTTGGCCGATTTTGACGCCTTACTATAGTATGACGTTTTTTATGACATTTTGAGGTCAAAAAAAATGTTGACTTTTTTTGGCCGATTTTGACGCCTTACTATAGTATGACGTTTTTTATGAAGTTTTGAGGTCAAAATTTTTTTTGACTTTTTTTGGCCGAAAAAAACGCCTTACTATAGTATGACGTTTTTTATGACATTTTGAGGTCAAAAAAAATTTTGACTTTTTTTGGCCGAAAAAAACGCCATACTATACTATGACGTTTTTTATGACATTTTGAGGTCAAAAAAAAATTTGACTTTTTTTGGCCGATTTTGACGCCTTACTATAGTATGACGTTTTTTATGACATTTTGAGGTCAAAAAAAATGTTGACTTTTTTTGGCCGATTTTGACGCCTTACTATAGTATGACGTTTTTTATGAAGTTTTGAGGTCAAAATTTTTTTTGACTTTTTTTGGCCGATTTTGACGCCTTACTATAGTATGACGTTTTTTATGACATTTTGAGGTCAAAAATTTTTTTGAGTTTCTTTCACCGATTTTGACGCCTTACTATAGTATGACGTTTTTTATGACATTTTGAGGTCAAAAAAAAATTTGACTTTTTTTGGCCGATTTTGACGCCTTACTATAGTATGACGTTTTTTATGACATTTTGAGGTCAAAAAAAATGTTGACTTTTTTTGGCCGATTTTGACGCCTTACTATAGTATGACGTTTTTTATGAAGTTTTGAGGTCAAAATTTTTTTTGACTTTTTTTGGCCGATTTTGACGCCTTACTATAGTATGACGTTTTTTATGACATTTTGAGGTCAAAAAAAATTTTGACTTTTTTTGGCCGAAAAAAACGCCATACTATACTATGACGTTTTTTATGACATTTTGAGGTCAAAAAAAATTTTGACTTTTTTTGGCCGATTTTGACGCCTTACTATAGTATGACGTTTTTTATGACATTTTGAGGTCAAAAAAATTTTTGACTTTTTTTGGCCGATTTTGACGCCTTACTATAGTATGACGTTTTTTATGAAGTTTTGAGGTCAAAATTTTTTTTGACTTTTTTTGGCCGATTTTGACGCCTTACTATAGTATGACGTTTTTTATGACATTTTGAGGTCAAAAAAAATTTTGACTTTTTTTGGCCGAAAAAAACGCCATACTATACTATGACGTTTTTTATGACATTTTGAGGTCAAAATTTTTTTTGACTTTTTTTCACCGATTTTGACGCCATACTATACTATGACGTTTTTTATGACATTTTGAGGTCAAAAAAAATGTTGACTTTTTTTGGCTGATTTTGACGCCTTACTATAGTATGACGTTTTTTATGACATTTTGAGGTCAAAAAAATTTTGACTTTTTTTGGCCGATTTTGACGCCTTACTATAGTATGACGTTTTTAATGACATTTTGAGGTCAAAAAAAATTTTGACTTTTTTTGGCCGATTTTGACGCCTTACTATAGTATGACGTTTTTTATGAAGTTTTGAGGTCAAAATTTTTTTTGACTTTTTTTGGCCGATTTTGACGCCTTACTATAGTATGACGTTTTTTATGACATTTTGAGGTCAAAAAAATTTTTGACTTTTTTTGGCCGAAAAAAACGCCATACTATACTATGACGTTTTTTATGACATTTTGAGGTCAAAAAAAAATTTGACTTTTTTTGGCCGATTTTGACGCCTTACTATAGTATGACGTTTTTTATGACATTTTGAGGTCAAAAAAATTTTTGACTTTTTTTGGCCGATTTTGACGCCTTACTATAGTATGACGTTTTTTATGACATTTTGAGGTCAAAAAAAATTTTGACTTTTTTTGGCCGAAAAAAACGCCATACTATACTATGACGTTTTTTATGACATTTTGAGGTCAAAAATTTTTTTGACTTTTTTTCACCGATTTTGACGCCTTACTATAGTATGACGTTTTTTATGACATTTTGAGGTCAAAAAAAATTTTGACTTTTTTTGGCCGAAAAAAACGCCATACTATACTATGACGTTTTTTATGACATTTTGAGGTCAAAATTTTTTTTGACTTTTTTTCACCGATTTTGACGCCATACTATACTATGACGTTTTTTATGACATTTTGAGGTCAAAAAAAATGTTGACTTTTTTTGGCTGATTTTGACGCCTTACTATAGTATGACGTTTTTTATGACATTTTGAGGTCAAAAAAATTTTGACTTTTTTTGGCCGATTTTGACGCCTTACTATAGTATGACGTTTTTAATGACATTTTGAGGTCAAAAAAAATTTTGACTTTTTTTGGCCGATTTTGACGCCTTACTATAGTATGACGTTTTTTATGAAGTTTTGAGGTCAAAATTTTTTTTGACTTTTTTTGGCCGATTTTGACGCCTTACTATAGTATGACGTTTTTTATGACATTTTGAGGTCAAAAAAATTTTTGACTTTTTTTGGCCGAAAAAAACGCCATACTATACTATGACGTTTTTTATGACATTTTGAGGTCAAAAAAAAATTTGACTTTTTTTGGCCGATTTTGACGCCTTACTATAGTATGACGTTTTTTATGACATTTTGAGGTCAAAAAAATTTTTGACTTTTTTTGGCCGATTTTGACGCCTTACTATAGTATGACGTTTTTTATGACATTTTGAGGTCAAAAAAAATTTTGACTTTTTTTGGCCGAAAAAAACGCCATACTATACTATGACGTTTTTTATGACATTTTGAGGTCAAAAATTTTTTTGACTTTTTTTCACCGATTTTGACGCCATACTATACTATGACGTTTTTTATGACATTTTGAGGTCAAAAATTTTTTTGACTTTTTTTCACCGATTTTGACGCCTTACTATAGTATGACGTTTTTTATGACATTTTGAGGTCAAAAAAAAATTTGACTTTTTTTGGCCAATTTTGACGCCTTACTATAGTATGACGTTTTTTATGACATTTTGAGGTCAAAAAAATTTTTGACTTTTTTTGGCCGATTTTGACGCCTTACTATAGTATGACGTTTTTAATGACATTTTGAGGTCAAAAAAATTTTTTGACTTTTTTTCACCGATTTTGACGCCTTACTATAGTATGACGTTTTTTATGACATTTTGAGGTCCAAAATTTTTTTGACTTTTTTTCACCGATTTTGACGCCTTACTATACTATGACGTTTTTTATGACATTTTGAGGTCAAAATTTTTTTTGATTTTTTTTCACCGATTTTGACGCCTTACTATAGTATGATGTTTTTTATGACATTTTGAGGTCAAAAAAATTTTGACTTTTTTTCACCGATTTTGACGGCTTACCATAGTATGACGTTTTTTAAGACATTTTGAGGTCAAAAAATTTTTTGACTTTTTTTTCCGAAAAAAATGCCATACTATACTATGACGTTTTTTTATGACATTTTGAGGTCAAAAATTTTTTTGACTTTTTTTGGCAGATTTTGACGCCTTACTATAGTATGACGTTTTTTATGACATTTTGAGGTAAAAAAAAATGTTGACTTTTTTTTACCGATTTTGACGCCTTACTATAGTATGACGTTTTTTATGACATTTTGAGGTCAAAAAAAATTTTGACTTTTTTTGGCCGATTTTGACGCCTTACTATAGTATGACGTTTTTTATGAAGTTTTGAGGTCAAAATTTTTTTTGACTTTTTTTGGCCGATTTTGACGCCTTACTATAGTATGACGTTTTTTATGACATTTTGAGGTCAAAAATTTTTTTGACTTTTTTTGGCCGATTTTGACGCCTTACTATAGTATGACGTTTTTTATGACATTTTGAGGTCAAAAAAAATTTTGACTTTTTTTGGCCGAAAAAAACGCCATACTATACTATGACGTTTTTTATGACATTTTGAGGTCAAAAATTTTTTTGACTTTTTTTCACCGATTTTGACGCCTTACTATAGTATGACGTTTTTTATGACATTTTGAGGTCAAAATTTTTTTTGAGTTTTTTTGGCCGATTTTGACGTCTTACTATAGTATGACGTTTTTGATGACATTTTGAGGTCAAAAAAAAATTTGACTTTTTTTGGCCGATTTTGACGCCTTACTATAGTATGACGTTTTTTATGACATTTTGAGGTCAAAAAAAAATTTGACTTTTTTTGGCCGATTTTGACGCCTTACTATAGTATGACGTTTTTTATGACATTTTGAGGTCAAAAATTTTTTTGACTTTTTTTGGCCGATTTTGACGCCTTACTATAGTATGACGTTTTTTATGACATTTTGAGGTCAAAAAAAATTTTGACTTTTTTTGGCCGAAAAAAACGCCATACTATACTATGACGTTTTTTATGACATTTTGAGGTCAAAAATTTTTTTGACTTTTTTTCACCGATTTTGACGCCTTACTATAGTATGACGTTTTTTATGACATTTTGAGGTCAAAATTTTTTTTGAGTTTTTTTGGCCGATTTTGACGTCTTACTATAGTATGACGTTTTTTATGACATTTTGAGGTCAAAAAAAAATTTGACTTTTTTTGGCCGATTTTGACGCCTTACTATAGTATGACGTTTTTTATGACATTTTGAGGTCAAAAAAAATGTTGACTTTTTTTGGCCGATTTTGACGCCTTACTATAGTATGACGTTTTTTATGAAGTTTTGAGGTCAAAAAAAATTTTGACTTTTTTTGGCCGAAAAAAACGCCATACTATACTATGACGTTTTTTATGACATTTTGAGGTCAAAAATTTTTTTGACTTTTTTTCACCGATTTTGACGCCTTACTATAGTATGACGTTTTTTATGACATTTTGAGGTCAAAATTTTTTTTGAGTTTTTTTGGCCGATTTTGACGTCTTACTATAGTATGACGTTTTTTATGACATTTTGAGGTCAAAAAAAAATTTGACTTTTTTTGGCCGATTTTGACGCCTTACTATAGTATGACGTTTTTTATGACATTTTGAGGTCAAAAAAAATGTTGACTTTTTTTGGCCGATTTTGACGCCTTACTATAGTATGACGTTTTTTATGAAGTTTTGAGGTCAAAAAAAATTTTGACTTTTTTTGGCCGAAAAAAACGCCATACTATACTATGACGTTTTTTATGACATTTTGAGGTCAAAAATTTTTTTGACTTTTTTTCACCGATTTTGACGCCTTACTATAGTATGACGTTTTTTATGACATTTTGAGGTCAAAATTTTTTTTGAGTTTTTTTGGCCGATTTTGACGTCTTACTATAGTATGACGTTTTTTATGACATTTTGAGGTCAAAAAAAAATTTGACTTTTTTTGGCCGATTTTGACGCCTTACTATAGTATGACGTTTTTTATGACATTTTGAGGTCAAAAAAAATGTTGACTTTTTTTGGCCGATTTTGACGCCTTACTATAGTATGACGTTTTTTATGAAGTTTTGAGGTCAAAATTTTTTTTGACTTTTTTTGGCCGAAAAAAACGCCTTACTATAGTATGACGTTTTTTATGACATTTTGAGGTCAAAAAAAATTTTGACTTTTTTTGGCCGAAAAAAACGCCATACTATACTATGACGTTTTTTATGACATTTTGAGGTCAAAAAAAAATTTGACTTTTTTTGGCCGATTTTGACGCCTTACTATAGTATGACGTTTTTTATGACATTTTGAGGTCAAAAAAAATTTTGACTTTTTTTGGCCGATTTTGACGCCTTACTATAGTATGACGTTTTTTATGAAGTTTTGAGGTCAAAATTTTTTTTGACTTTTTTTGGCCGATTTTGACGCCTTACTATAGTATGACGTTTTTTATGACATTTTGAGGTCAAAAATTTTTTTGAGTTTCTTTCACCGATTTTGACGCCTTACTATAGTATGACGTTTTTTATGACATTTTGAGGTCAAAAAAAAATTTGACTTTTTTTGGCCGATTTTGACGCCTTACTATAGTATGACGTTTTTTATGACATTTTGAGGTCAAAATTTTTTTTGACTTTTTTTAGCCGATTTTGACGCCTTACTATAGTATGACGTTTTTTATGACATTTTGAGGTCAAAAATTTTTTTGAGTTTCTTTCACCGATTTTGACGCCTTACTATAGTATGACGTTTTTTATGACATTTTGAGGTCAAAAAAAATTTTGACTTTTTTTGGCCGATTTTGACGCCTTACTATAGTATGACGTTTTTTATGAAGTTTTGAGGTCAAAATTTTTTTTGACTTTTTTTGGCCGATTTTGACGCCTTACTATAGTATGACGTTTTTTATGACATTTTGAGGTCAAAAATTTTTTTGACTTTTTTTGGCCGATTTTGACGCCTTACTATAGTATGACGTTTTTTATGACATTTTGAGGTCAAAAAAAATTTTGACTTTTTTTGGCCGAAAAAAACGCCATACTATACTATGACGTTTTTTATGACATTTTGAGGTCAAAAATTTTTTTGACTTTTTTTCACCGATTTTGACGCCTTACTATAGTATGACGTTTTTTATGACATTTTGAGGTCAAAATTTTTTTTGAGTTTTTTTGGCCGATTTTGACGTCTTACTATAGTATGACGTTTTTTATGACATTTTGAGGTCAAAAAAAAATTTGACTTTTTTTGGCCGATTTTGACGCCTTACTATAGTATGACGTTTTTTATGACATTTTGAGGTAAAAAAAAATGTTGACTTTTTTTGGCCGATTTTGACGCCTTACTATAGTATGACGTTTTTTATGAAGTTTTGAGGTCAAAATTTTTTTTGACTTTTTTTGGCCGATTTTGACGCCTTACTATAGTATGACGTTTTTTATGACATTTTGAGGTCAAAAAAAATTTTGACTTTTTTTGGCCGAAAAAAACGCCATACTATACTATGACGTTTTTTATGACATTTTGAGGTCAAAAAAAATTTTGACTTTTTTTGGCCGATTTTGACGCCTTACTATAGTATGACGTTTTTTATGACATTTTGAGGTCAAAAAAATTTTTGACTTTTTTTGGCCGATTTTGACGCCTTACTATAGTATGACGTTTTTTATGAAGTTTTGAGGTCAAAATTTTTTTTGACTTTTTTTGGCCGATTTTGACGCCTTACTATAGTATGACGTTTTTTATGACATTTTGAGGTCAAAAAAAATTTTGACTTTTTTTGGCCGAAAAAAACGCCATACTATACTATGACGTTTTTTATGACATTTTGAGGTCAAAAATTTTTTTGACTTTTTTTCACCGATTTTGACGCCTTACTATAGTATGACGTTTTTTATGACATTTTGAGGTCAAAATTTTTTTTGAGTTTTTTTGGCCGAAAAAAACGCCATACTATACTATGACGTTTTTTATGACATTTTGAGGTCAAAAAAAATGTTGACTTTTTTTGGCTGATTTTGACGCCTTACTATAGTATGACGTTTTTTATGACATTTTGAGGTCAAAAAAATTTTTGACTTTTTTTGGCCGATTTTGACGCCTTACTATAGTATGACGTTTTTAATGACATTTTGAGGTCAAAAAAAATTTTGACTTTTTTTGGCCGATTTTGACGCCTTACTATAGTATGACGTTTTTTATGAAGTTTTGAGGTCAAAATTTTTTTTGACTTTTTTTGGCCGATTTTGACGCCTTACTATAGTATGACGTTTTTTATGACATTTTGAGGTCAAAAAAAATTTTGACTTTTTTTGGCCGAAAAAAACGCCATACTATACTATGACGTTTTTTATGACATTTTGAGGTCAAAAAAAAATTTGACTTTTTTTGGCCGATTTTGACGCCTTACTATAGTATGACGTTTTTTATGACATTTTGAGGTCAAAAAAATTTTTGACTTTTTTTGGCCGATTTTGACGCCTTACTATAGTATGACGTTTTTTATGACATTTTGAGGTCAAAAAAAATTTTGACTTTTTTTGGCCGAAAAAAACGCCATACTATACTATGACGTTTTTTATGACATTTTGAGGTCAAAAATTTTTTTGACTTTTTTTCACCGATTTTGACGCCATACTATACTATGACGTTTTTTATGACATTTTGAGGTCAAAAATTTTTTTGACTTTTTTTCACCGATTTTGACGCCTTACTATAGTATGACGTTTTTTATGACATTTTGAGGTCAAAATTTTTTTTGAGTTTTTTTGGCCGAAAAAAACGCCATACTATACTATGACGTTTTTTATGACATTTTGAGGTCAAAAAAAATGTTGACTTTTTTTGGCTGATTTTGACGCCTTACTATAGTATGACGTTTTTTATGACATTTTGAGGTCAAAAAAATTTTTGACTTTTTTTGGCCGATTTTGACGCCTTACTATAGTATGACGTTTTTAATGACATTTTGAGGTCAAAAAAAATTTTGACTTTTTTTGGCCGATTTTGACGCCTTACTATAGTATGACGTTTTTTATGAAGTTTTGAGGTCAAAATTTTTTTTGACTTTTTTTGGCCGATTTTGACGCCTTACTATAGTATGACGTTTTTTATGACATTTTGAGGTCAAAAAAAATTTTGACTTTTTTTGGCCGAAAAAAACGCCATACTATACTATGACGTTTTTTATGACATTTTGAGGTCAAAAAAAAATTTGACTTTTTTTGGCCGATTTTGACGCCTTATTATAGTATGACGTTTTTTATGACATTTTGAGGTCAAAAAAATTTTTGACTTTTTTTGGCCGATTTTGACGCCTTACTATAGTATGACGTTTTTTATGACATTTTGAGGTCAAAAAAAATTTTGACTTTTTTTGGCCGAAAAAAACGCCATACTATACTATGACGTTTTTTATGACATTTTGAGGTCAAAAATTTTTTTGACTTTTTTTCACCGATTTTGACGCCATACTATACTATGACGTTTTTTATGACATTTTGAGGTCAAAAATTTTTTTGACTTTTTTTCACCGATTTTGACGCCTTACTATAGTATGACGTTTTTTATGACATTTTGAGGTCAAAATTTTTTTTGAGTTTTTTTGGCCGATTTTGACGTCTTACTATAGTATGACGTTTTTTATGACATTTTGAGGTCAAAAAAAAATTTGACTTTTTTTGGCCGATTTTGACGCCTTACTATAGTATGACGTTTTTTATGACATTTTGAGGTCAAAAAAAATGTTGACTTTTTTTGGCCGATTTTGACGCCTTACTATAGTATGACGTTTTTTATGAAGTTTTGAGGTCAAAAAAAATTTTGACTTTTTTTGGCCGATTTTGACGCCTTACTATAGTATGACGTTTTTTATGAAGTTTTGAGGTCAAAATTTTTTTTGACTTTTTTTGGCCGATTTTGACGCCTTACTATAGTATGACGTTTTTTATGACATTTTGAGGTCAAAAAAAATTTTGACTTTTTTTGGCCGAAAAAAACGCCATACTATACTATGACGTTTTTTATGACATTTTGAGGTCAAAAAAAAATTTGACTTTTTTTGGCCGATTTTGACGCCTTACTATAGTATGACGTTTTTTATGACATTTTGAGGTCAAAAAAATTTTTGACTTTTTTTGGCCGATTTTGACGCCTTACTATAGTATGACGTTTTTTATGACATTTTGAGGTCAAAAAAAAATTTGACTTTTTTTGGCCGATTTTGACGCCTTCCTATAGTATGACGTTTTTTATGACATTTTGAGGTCAAATTTTTTTTTGACTTTTTTTGGCCGATTTTGACGCCTTACTATAGTATGTTGTTTTTTATGACATTTTGAGGTCAAAATTTTTTTTGAGTTTTTTTGGCCGATTTTGACGCCTTACTATAGTATGACGTTTTTTATGACATTTTGGAGGTCAAAAAAAAATTTGACTTTTTTTGGCCGATTTTGACGCCTTCCTATAGTATGACGTTTTTTATGACATTTTGAGGTCAAATTTTTTTTTGACTTTTTTTGGCCGATTTTGACGCCTTACTATAGTATGACGTTTTTTATGACATTTTGAGGTCAAAAATTTTTTTGAGTTTCTTTCACCGATTTTGACGCCTTACTATAGTATGACGTTTTTTATGACATTTTGAGGTCAAAAAATTTTTTGACTTTTTTTGGCCGATTTTGACGCCTTACTATAGTATGACGTTTTTTATGAAGTTTTGAGGTCAAAATTTTTTTTGACTTTTTTTGGCCGATTTTGACGCCTTACTATAGTATGACGTTTTTTATGACATTTTGAGGTCAAAAATTTTTTTGACTTTTTTTGGCCGATTTTGACGCCTTACTATAGTATGACGTTTTTTATGACATTTTGAGGTCAAAAAAAATTTTGACTTTTTTTGGCCGAAAAAAACGCCATACTATACTATGACGTTTTTTATGACATTTTGAGGTCAAAAATTTTTTTGACTTTTTTTCACCGATTTTGACGCCTTACTATAGTATGACGTTTTTTATGACATTTTGAGGTCAAAATTTTTTTTGAGTTTTTTTGGCCGATTTTGACGTCTTACTATAGTATGACGTTTTTTATGACATTTTGAGGTCAAAAAAAAATTTGACTTTTTTTGGCCGATTTTGACGCCTTACTATAGTATGACGTTTTTTATGACATTTTGAGGTCAAAAAAAATGTTGACTTTTTTTGGCCGATTTTGACGCCTTACTATAGTATGACGTTTTTTATGAAGTTTTGAGGTCAAAATTTTTTTTGACTTTTTTTGGCCGATTTTGACGCCTTACTATAGTATGACGTTTTTTATGACATTTTGAGGTCAAAAAAATTTTTGACTTTTTTTGGCCGAAAAAAACGCCATACTATACTATGACGTTTTTTATGACATTTTGAGGTCAAAAAAATTTTTGACTTTTTTTGGCCGATTTTGACGCCTTACTATAGTATGTTGTTTTTTATGACATTTTGAGGTCAAAAATTTTTTTGACTTTTTTTGGCCGATTTTGACGCCTTACTATAGTATGACGTTTTTTATGACATTTTGAGGTCAAAAAAAAATTTGACTTTTTTTGGCCGAAAAAAACGCCATACTATACTATGACGTTTTTTATGACATTTTGAGGTCAAAAATTTTTTTGACTTTTTTTCACCGATTTTGACGCCTTACTATAGTATGACGTTTTTTATGACATTTTGAGGTCAAAATTTTTTTTGAGTTTTTTTGGCCGATTTTGACGTCTTACTATAGTATGACGTTTTTTATGACATTTTGAGGTCAAAAAAAAATTTGACTTTTTTTGGCCGATTTTGACGCCTTACTATAGTATGACGTTTTTTATGACATTTTGAGGTCAAAAAAAATTTTGACTTTTTTTGGCCGAAAAAAACGCCATACTATACTATGACGTTTTTTATGACATTTTGAGGTCAAAAATTTTTTTGACTTTTTTTCACCGATTTTGACGCCTTACTATAGTATGACGTTTTTTATGACATTTTGAGGTCAAAATTTTTTTTGAGTTTTTTTGGCCGATTTTGACGTCTTACTATAGTATGACGTTTTTATGACATTTTGAGGTCAAAAAAAAATTTGACTTTTTTTGGCCGATTTTGACGCCTTACTATAGTATGACGTTTTTTATGACATTTTGAGGTCAAAAAAAATTTTGACTTTTTTTGGCCGATTTTGACGCCTTACTATAGTATGACGTTTTTTATGAAGTTTTGAGGTCAAAATTTTTTTTGACTTTTTTTGGCCGATTTTGACGCCTTACTATAGTATGACGTTCTTTATGACATTTTGAGGTCAAAAATTTTTTTGAGTTTCTTTCACCGATTTTGACGCCTTACTATAGTATGACGTTTTTTATGACATTTTGAGGTCAAAAAAAATTTTGACTTTTTTTGGCCGATTTTGACGCCTTACTATAGTATGACGTTTTTTATGAAGTTTTGAGGTCAAAATTTTTTTTGACTTTTTTTGGCCGATTTTGACGCCTTACTATAGTATGACGTTTTTTATGACATTTTGAGGTCAAAAATTTTTTTGACTTTTTTTGGCCGATTTTGACGCCTTACTATAGTATGACGTTTTTTATGACATTTTGAGGTCAAAAAAAATTTTGACTTTTTTTGGCCGAAAAAAACGCCATACTATACTATGACGTTTTTTATGACATTTTGAGGTCAAAAATTTTTTTGACTTTTTTTCACCGATTTTGACGCCTTACTATAGTATGACGTTTTTTATGACATTTTGAGGTCAAAATTTTTTTTGAGTTTTTTTGGCCGATTTTGACGTCTTACTATAGTATGACGTTTTTTATGACATTTTGAGGTCAAAAAAATTTTTGACTTTTTTTGGCCGATTTTGACGCCTTACTATAGTATGACGTTTTTTATGACATTTTGAGGTCAAAAAAAATGTTGACTTTTTTTGGCCGATTTTGACGCCTTACTATAGTATGACGTTTTTTATGAAGTTTTGAGGTCAAAATTTTTTTTGACTTTTTTTGGCCGATTTTGACGCCTTACTATAGTATGACGTTTTTTATGACATTTTGAGGTCAAAAAAAATTTTGACTTTTTTTGGCCGAAAAAAACGCCATACTATACTATGACGTTTTTTATGACATTTTGAGGTCAAAAATTTTTTTGACTTTTTTTCACCGATTTTGACGCCTTACTATAGTATGACGTTTTTTATGACATTTTGAGGTCAAAAAAATTTTTGACTTTTTTTGGCCGATTTTGACGCCTTACTATAGTATGACGTTTTTTATGACATTTTGAGGTCAAAAAAAATTTTGACTTTTTTTGGCCGAAAAAAACGCCATACTATACTATGACGTTTTTTATGACATTTTGAGGTCAAAAATTTTTTTGACTTTTTTTCACCGATTTTGACGCCTTACTATAGTATGACGTTTTTTATGACATTTTGAGGTCAAAAAAAAATTTGACTTTTTTTGGCCGATTTTGACGCCTTACTATAGTATGACGTTTTTTATGACATTTTGAGGTCAAAAAAATTTTTGACTTTTTTTGGCCGATTTTGACGCCTTACTATAGTATGACGTTTTTTATGACATTTTGAGATCAAAAAAAATTTTGACTTTTTTTGGCCGATTTTGACGCCTTACTATAGTATGACGTTTTTAATGACATTTTGAGGTCAAAAAAATTTTTGACTTTTTTTGGCCGATTTTGACGCCTTACTATAGTATGACGTTTTTTATGAAGTTTTGAGGTCAAAATTTTTTTTGACTTTTTTTGGCCGATTTTGACGCCTTACTATAGTATGACGTTTTTTATGACATTTTGAGGTCAAAAAAAATTTTGAGTTTTTTTGGCCGAAAAAAACGCCATACTATACTATGACGTTTTTTATGACATTTTGAGGTCAAAAAAAATGTTGACTTTTTTTGGCTGATTTTGACGCCTTACTATAGTATGACGTTTTTTATGACATTTTGAGGTCAAAAAAATTTTTGACTTTTTTTGGCCGATTTTGACGCCTTACTATAGTATGACGTTTTTAATGACATTTTGAGGTAAAAAAATTTTTTTGACTTTTTTTCACCGATTTTGACGCCTTACTATACTATGACGTTTTTTATGACATTTTGAGGTCAAAATTTTTTTTGATTTTTTTTCACCGATTTTGACGCCTTACTATAGTATGATGTTTTTTATGACATTTTGAGGTCAAAAAAAATTTTGACTTTTTTTCACCGATTTTGACGGCTTACCATAGTATGACGTTTTTTATGACATTTTGAGGTCAAAAAAAAAATTGACTTTTTTTGGCCGATTTTGACGCCTTACTATAGTATGACGTTTTTTATGACATTTTGAGGTCAAAAAATTTTTTGACTTTTTTTGTCCGAAAAAAACGCCATACTATACTATGACGTTTTTTTATGACATTTTGAGGTCAAAAATTTTTTTGACTTTTTTTGGCAGATTTTGACGCCTTACTATAGTATGACGTTTTTTATGACATTTTGAGGTTAAAAAAAATGTTGACTTTTTTTTACCGATTTTGACGCCTTACTATAGTATGTTTTTTATGACATTTTGAGGTCAAAAAAAATTTTGACTTTTTTTGGCCGATTTTGACGCCTTACTATAGTATGACGTTTTTTATGAAGTTTTGAGGTCAAAATTTTTTTTGACTTTTTTTGGCCGATTTTGACGCCTTACTATAGTATGACGTTTTTTATGACATTTTGAGGTCAAAAATTTTTTTGACTTTTTTTGGCCGATTTTGACGCCTTACTATAGTATGACGTTTTTTATGACATTTTGAGGTCAAAAAAATTTTTGACTTTTTTTGGCCGAAAAAAACGCCATACTATACTATGACATTTTTTATGACATTTTGAGGTCAAAAATTTTTTTGACTTTTTTTCACCGATTTTGACGCCTTACTATAGTATGACGTTTTTTATGACATTTTGAGGTCAAAATTTTTTTTGAGTTTTTTTGGCCGATTTTGACGTCTTACTATAGTATGACGTTTTTTATGACATTTTGAGGTCAAAAAAAAATTTGACTTTTTTTGGCCGATTTTGACGCCTTACTATAGTATGACGTTTTTTATGACATTTTGAGGTCAAAAAAAATTTTGACTTTTTTTGGCCGATTTTGACGCCTTACTATAGTATGACGTTTTTTATGAAGTTTTGAGGTCAAAATTTTTTTTGACTTTTTTTGGCCGATTTTGACGCCTTACTATAGTATGACGTTTTTTATGACATTTTGAGGTCAAAAAAAATTTTGACTTTTTTTGGCCGAAAAAAACGCCATACTATACTATGACGTTTTTTATGACATTTTGAGGTCAAAAATTTTTTTGACTTTTTTTCACCGATTTTGACGCCTTACTATAGTATGACGTTTTTTATGACATTTTGAGGTCAAAAAAAAATTTTGACTTTTTTTGGCCGATTTTGACGCCTTACTATAGTATGACGTTTTTTATGACATTTTGAGGTCAAAAAAATTTTTGACTTTTTTTGGCCGATTTTGACGCCTTACTATAGTATGACGTTTTTTATGAAGTTTTGAGGTCAAAATTTTTTTTGACTTTTTTTGGCCGATTTTGACGCCTTACTATAGTATGACGTTTTTTATGACATTTTGAGGTCAAAAAAAATTTTGACTTTTTTTGGCCGAAAAAAACGCCATACTATACTATGACGTTTTTTATGACATTTTGAGGTCAAAAATTTTTTTGACTTTTTTTCACCGATTTTGACGCCTTACTATAGTATGACGTTTTTTATGACATTTTGAGGTCAAAAAAAAATTTGACTTTTTTTGGCCGATTTTGACGCCTTACTATAGTATGACGTTTTTTATGACATTTTGAGGTCAAAAAAATTTTTGACTTTTTTTGGCCGATTTTGACGCCTTACTATAGTATGACGTTTTTTATGAAGTTTTGAGGTCAAAATTTTTTTTGACTTTTTTTGGCCGATTTTGACGCCTTACTATAGTATGATGTTTTTTATGACATTTTGAGGTCAAAAAAAATTTTGACTTTTTTTGGCCGAAAAAAACGCCATACTATACTATGACGTTTTTTATGACATTTTGAGGTCAAAAATTTTTTTGACTTTTTTTCACCGATTTTGACGCCTTACTATAGTATGACGTTTTTTATGACATTTTGAGGTCAAAATTTTTTTTGAGTTTTTTTGGCCGAAAAAAACGCCATACTATACTATGACGTTTTTTATGACATTTTGAGGTCAAAAAAAATGTTGACTTTTTTTGGCCGATTTTGACGCCTTACTATAGTATGACGTTTTTTATGACATTTTGAGGTCAAAATTTTTTTTGAGTTTTTTTGGCCGATTTTGACGTCTTACTATAGTATGACGTTTTTTATGACATTTTGAGGTCAAAAAAAAATTTGACTTTTTTTGGCCGATTTTGACGCCTTACTATAGTATGACGTTTTTTATGACATTTTGAGGTCAAAAAAAATGTTGACTTTTTTTGGCCGATTTTGACGCCTTACTATAGTATGACGTTTTTTATGAAGTTTTGAGGTCAAAAAAAATTTTGACTTTTTTTGGCCGAAAAAAACGCCATACTATACTATGACGTTTTTTATGACATTTTGAGGTCAAAAATTTTTTTGACTTTTTTTCACCGATTTTGACGCCTTACTATAGTATGACGTTTTTTATGACATTTTGAGGTCAAAATTTTTTTTGAGTTTTTTTGGCCGAAAAAAACGCCATACTATACTATGACGTTTTTTATGACATTTTGAGGTCAAAAAAAATGTTGACTTTTTTTGGCCGATTTTGACGCCTTACTATAGTATGACGTTTTTTATGACATTTTGAGGTCAAAATTTTTTTTGAGTTTTTTTGGCCGAAAAACACGCCATACTATACTATGACGTTTTTTATGACATTTTGAGGTCAAAAAAAATGTTGACTTTTTTTCACCGATTTTGACGCCTTACTATAGTATGACGTTTTTTATGACATTTTGAGGTCCAAAATTTTTTTGACTTTTTTTCACCGATTTTGACGCCTTACTATACTATGACGTTTTTTATGACATTTTGAGGTCAAAATTTTTTTTGATTTTTTTTCACCGATTTTGACGCCTTACTATAGTATGACGTTTTTTATGAAGTTTTGAGGTCAAAATTTTTTTTGAGTTTTTTTGGCCGATTTTGACGCCTTACTATAGTATGACGTTTTTTATGAAGTTTTGAGGTCAAAATTTTTTTTGACTTTTTTTGGCCGATTTTGACGCCTTACTATAGTATGACGTTTTTTATGACATTTTGAGGTCAAAAAAAATTTTGACTTTTTTTGGCCGAAAAAAACGCCATACTATACTATGACGTTTTTTATGACATTTTGAGGTCAAAAATTTTTTTGACTTTTTTTCACCGATTTTGACGCCTTACTATAGTATGACGTTTTTTATGACATTTTGAGGTCAAAAAAAATTTTGACTTTTTTTGGCCGAAAAAAACGCCATACTATACTATGACGTTTTTTATGACATTTTGAGGTCAAAAAAATTTTTGACTTTTTTTGACCGATTTTGACGCCTTACTATATATGACGTTTTTATGACATTTTGAGGTCAAAAAAATTTTTGACTTTTTTTGTCCGAAAAAAACGCCATACTATAGTATGACGTTTTTTATGACATTTTGAGGTCAAAAATTTTTTTGACTTTTTCTGTCCGAAAAAAACGCCATACTATACTATGACGTTTTTTATGACATTTTGAGGTCAAAAAATTTTTTGACTTTTTTTGACCGATTTTGACGCCTTACTATAGTATGACGTTTTTTATGACATTTTGAGGTCAAAATTTTTTTTGAGTTTTTTTGGCCGATTTTGACGTCTTACTATAGTATGACGTTTTTTATGACATTTTGAGGTCAAAAAAAAATTTGACTTTTTTTGGCCGATTTTGACGCCTTACTATAGTATGACGTTTTTTATGACATTTTGAGGTCAAAAATTTTTTTGACTTTTTTTCACCGATTTTGACGCCTTACTATAGTATGACGTTTTTTATGACATTTTGAGGTCAAAATTTTTTTTGAGTTTTTTTGGCCGATTTTGACGTCTTACTATAGTATGACGTTTTTTATGACATTTTGAGGTCAAAAAAAAATTTGACTTTTTTTGGCCGATTTTGACGCCTTACTATAGTATGACGTTTTTTATGACATTTTGAGGTCAAAAAAAATTTTGACTTTTTTTGGCCGATTTTGACGCCTTACTATAGTATGACGTTTTTTATGAAGTTTTGAGGTCAAAATTTTTTTTGACTTTTTTTGGCCGATTTTGACGCCTTACTATAGTATGACGTTTTTTATGACATTTTGAGGTCAAAAAAAATTTTGACTTTTTTTGGCCGAAAAAAACGCCATACTATACTATGACGTTTTTTATGACATTTTGAGGTCAAAAATTTTTTTGACTTTTTTTCACCGATTTTGACGCCTTACTATAGTATGACGTTTTTTATGACATTTTGAGGTCAAAAAAAATTTTGACTTTTTTTGGCCGAAAAAAACGCCATACTATACTATGACGTTTTTTATGACATTTTGAGGTCAAAAAAATTTTTGACTTTTTTTGACCGATTTTGACGCCTTACTATATATGACGTTTTTATGACATTTTGAGGTCAAAAAAATTTTTGACTTTTTTTGTCCGAAAAAAACGCCATACTATAGTATGACGTTTTTTATGACATTTTGAGGTCAAAAATTTTTTTGACTTTTTCTGTCCGAAAAAAACGCCATACTATACTATGACGTTTTTTATGACATTTTGAGGTCAAAAAATTTTTTGACTTTTTTTGACCGATTTTGACGCCTTACTATAGTATGACGTTTTTTATGACATTTTGAGGTCAAAATTTTTTTTGAGTTTTTTTGGCCGATTTTGACGTCTTACTATAGTATGACGTTTTTTATGACATTTTGAGGTCAAAAAAAAATTTGACTTTTTTTGGCCGATTTTGACGCCTTACTATAGTATGACGTTTTTTATGACATTTTGAGGTCAAAAAAAATTTTGACTTTTTTTGGCCGATTTTGACGCCTTACTATAGTATGACGTTTTTTATGAAGTTTTGAGGTCAAAATTTTTTTTGACTTTTTTTCTCCGATTTTGACGCCTTACTATACTATGACGTTTTTTATGACATTTTGAGGTCAAAAATTTTTTTGACTTTTTTTCACCGATTTTGACGCCTTACTATACTATGACATTTTTATGACATTTTGAGGTCAAAAAAAATTTTGACTTTTTTTGGCCGATTTTGACGCCTTACTATACTATGACGTTTTTTATGACTTTTGGAGGTCAAAAAGAATGTTGACTTTTTTTGTCCGAAAAAAACGCCATACTATACTATGACGTTTTTTATGACATTTTGAGGTCGAAAAAAATTTTGACTTTTTTTGCCCGAAAAAAACGCCATACTATACTATGATGTTTTTTATGACATTTTGAGGTCGAAAAATTTTTTGACTTTTTTTGGCCGATTTTGACGCCTTACTATACTATGACGTTTTTTATGACATTTTGAGGTCAAAAATTTTTTTGAATTTTTTTCACCGATTTTGACGCCTGACTATAGTAAGACGTTTTTTTATGACATTTTGAGGTCAAAAAAATTTTTGACTTTTTTTGTCCGAAAAAAACGCCATACTATACTATGACGTTTTTTATGACATTTTGAGGTCAAAAATTTTTTTGACTTTTTTTGGCCGAAAAAAACGCCATACTATACTATGACGTTTTTTATGACATTTTGAGGTCAAAAAAATTTTTGACTTTTTTTGACCGATTTTGACGCCTTACTATATATGACGTTTTTATGACATTTTGAGGTCAAAAAAATTTTTGACTTTTTTTGTCCGAAAAAAACGCCATACTATAGTATGACGTTTTTTATGACATTTTGAGGTCAAAAATTTTTTTGACTTTTTCTGTCCGAAAAAAACGCCATACTATACTATGACGTTTTTTATGACATTTTGAGGTCAAAAAATTTTTTGACTTTTTTTGACCGATTTTGACGCCTTACTATAGTATGACGTTTTTATGACATTTTGAGGTCAAAAAAATTTTTGACTTTTTTTCACCGATTTTGACGCCTTACTATAGTATGACGTTTTTTATGACATTTTGAGGTCAAAAAAATTTTTGACTTTTTTTGGCCGATTTTGACGCCTTACTATAGTATGACGTTTTTTATGACATTTTGAGGTCAAAAAAAATTTTGACTTTTTTTGGCCGATTTTGACGCCTTACTATAGTATGACGTTTTTTATGACATTTTGAGGTCAAAATTTTTTTTGAGTTTTTTTGGCCGAAAAACACGCCATACTATACTATGACGTTTTTTATGACATTTTGAGGTCAAAAAAAATGTTGACTTTTTTTCACCGATTTTGACGCCTTACTATAGTATGACGTTTTTTATGACATTTTGAGGTCCAAAATTTTTTTGACTTTTTTTCACCGATTTTGACGCCTTACTATACTATGACGTTTTTTATGACATTTTGAGGTCAAAATTTTTTTTGATTTTTTTTCACCGATTTTGACGCCTTACTATAGTATGACGTTTTTTATGACATTTTGAGGTCAAAAAAAATGTTGACTTTTTTTGTCCGAAAAAAACGCCATACTATACTATGACGTTTTTTATGACATTTTGAGGTCGAAAAATTTTTTGACTTTTTTTGGCCGATTTTGACGCCTTACTATAGTATGACGTTTTTTATGACATTTTGAGGTCAAAAAAATTTTTGACTTTTTATGCCCGAAAAAAACGCCATACTATACTATGACGTTTTTTATGACATTTTGAGGTCAAAATTTTTTTTGACTTTTTTTCACCAATTTTGACGCCTTGCTATAGTATGACGTTTTTTATGACATTTTGAGGTCAAAAAAAATTTTGACTTTTTATCACCGATTTTGACGCCTTACTATAGTATGACGTTTTTTATGACATTTTGAGGTCAAAAAAATTTTTGACTTTTTTTGTCTGAAAAAAACGCCATACTATACTATGACGTTTTTTTGACATTTTGAGGTCAAAAAAAATTTTGACTTTTTTTGGCCGATTTTGACGCCTTACTATAGTATGATGTTTTTTATGACATTTTGAGGTCAAAAAAATTTTTGACTTTTTATCACCGATTTTGACGCCTTACTATAGTATGACGTTTTTTATGACATTTTGAGGTCAAAAAAATTTTTGACTTTTTTTGTCCGAAAAAAACACCATACTATACTATGACGTTTTTTATTACATTTTGAGGTCAAAAATTTTTTTGACTTTTTTTGGCCGATTTTGACGCCTTACTATAGTATGACGTTTTTTATGACATTTTGAGGTCAAAAAAAATTTTGACTTTTTTTCGCCGATTTTGACGCCTTACTATAGTATGACGTTTTTTATGACATTTTGAGGTCAAAAAAATTTTTGACTTTTTTTGTCCGAAAAAAACGCCATACTATACTATGACGTTTTTTTTGACATTTTGAGGTCAAAAAAATTTTTGACTTTTTTTGGCCGATTTTGACGCCTTACTATACTATGACGTTTTTTATGACATTTTGAGGTCAAAAAAATTTTTGACTTTTTTTCACCGATTTTGACGCCTTACTATAGTATGACGTTTTTTATGACATTTTGAGGTAAAAAAAAATGTTGATTTTTTTTGTCCGAAAAAAACGCCATACTATACTATGACGTTCTTTATTACATTTTGAGGTCAAAATTTTTTTTGAGTTTTTTTGGCCGATTTTGACGCCTTACTATAGTATGACGTTTTTTATGACATTTTGAGGTCAAAAAAATTTTGACTTTTTTTGTCCGAAAAAAACGCCATACTATACTATGACGTTTTTTATGACATTTTGAGGTCAAAATTTTTTTTGAGTTTTTTTGGCCGATTTTGACGCCTTACTATAGTATGATGTTTTTTATGACATTTTGAGGTCAAAAAAAAATTTGACTTTTTTTGGCCGATTTTGACGCCTTACTATAGTATGACGTTTTTTATGACATTTTGAGGTCAAAAAAAATTTTGACTTTTTTTGGCCGAAAAAAACGCCATACTATACTATGACGTTTTTTATTACATTTTGAGGTCAAAAAATTTTTTGACTTTTTTTGGCCGATTTTGACGCCTTACTATAGTATGACATTTTTAATGACATTTTGAGGTCAAAAATTTTTTTGACTTTTTCTGTCCAAAAAAAAAGCCATACTATACTATGACGTTTTTTATGACATTTTGAGGTCAAAAAAATTTTTAACTTTTTTTCACCGATTTTGACGCCTTACTATAGTATGACGTTTTTTATGACATTTTGAGGTCAAAAAAAATTTTGACTTTTTTTGTCCGAAAAAAACGCCATACTATAGTATGACGTTTTTTATGACATTTTGAGGTCGAAAAAATTTTGACTTTTTTTGCCCGAAAAAAACGCCATACTATACTATGACGTTTTTTATGACATTTTGAGGTCGAAAAATTTTTTGACTTTTTTTGGCCGATTTTGACGCCTTACTATAGTATGACGTTTTTTATGACATTTTGAGGTCAAAAAAAATTTTGACTTTTTTTTGCCAATTTTGACGCCTTACTATAGTATGACGTTTTATATGACATTTTGAGGTCTTACTAAAAAATCACTTTTTTTTGGTATATTTTGACACCTTACGGCTATATATCATCTTTTATGGCATTTTTAGGTCTTAGTAAAATATTACTTTTTTGGTACATTTTTAAGCTTTACTACACTATGACATTTTTTATAAAATTTTTAGGTCCTAGTAAAATATTACTTTTTTGCCATATTTTGAAGCCTTACTGTACTTTGACATCTTTTATGACATTTTGATGCCATACCAAAATATGACTTTTTTTTGCCGATTTTGACACAACCATTGTAAAATTGCTTTTATTCACTAAAACATTTTCAACCTCCATCCACAAACTCTAAACAGCACTATGTTGATTTACAAATAACACACTGTCCATCAAACCAAATGACTTTTTTTTATCTGCGCAGATAATTCATCTTACAATGCAGATCAACATTTGTACTGCCAAAATAAACCCCATCTAACCAAAAAACAACACACTATACAAATTATACAAAGCTTTAAGTATTACCAAATCATCCACATGGCAAAAATGTCTACCTAAACTCACCTTTTTATTTTATTCACACTTTGGCAGAATTCCCAAAACAAAAGGGGGTGTGGCCACAGACATCATTCATCAATCATAAGACACCACTGAACCAAACAACTAGTCCCACTCAACTAAAGTCCCACCTCCTTACATTTAATCATGAAATGTGTATGGTTAAAATACAAATTTCACAATGCTTGGAAGAACAATGTCTAACTTTTAACAACAGGCTCCATTAACCTGCTTCATCAACATCTCTCAAACTGAACACTGACTGCATGAGTTATCCTCTGTCTCTTAACGTGCAACTTTCTTGTAACCACATTACACACGTAGTCACATAAACAGAAGTCACTCAAACTGTCCATTAAAGTTAACTTTTTCAAATATATATCCACAAAAACCAGGATATATTTAACCAAGGACATCCTGGTATTCTTAACATATATGGCTAAAAATAACACCATTGAAATGTCTACAGAAACTCTAAACAACACTAAAGTAATTTACAAATAACACATTGTCCATTAAACCAAATTACATGTTTGCTCTGCACAGATAATCAGGATGACCTTCACACTCTCAACTCATTTATATGCTCATATAATATTAATCTTAATCTTAATATGATACACTCATAGCGCCCCCTGCTGGGAAGGGGTCATGTCTTTTCTGTTGCTGTATACTGCTTCTCTGGGGAGAAGAGCAGGAGAGAGGAGAGAGCATAGGAGGACTCTTGTGCGTGGATGCGCTGGCTGCGACTCCCGCAGCTCGCAAGGGGTGCGAAGGCCCGCCCATCGCTGCTTGCACCTTTAATTATTATTATTATTATTATTATTATTATTATTATTATTATTATTATTATTATTATTATTATTGATGTGTTTTGACAGCGTCTTCAGTAACACACCCACAGTTTCCTGTGGAGAAGGCGGAGCGTCTGAGCGTCTTTTGTCCGGAGGAAGCATAGACCGAGAGTGGTGGGGGGAAGCATCGTGTGATCTGAAAGTCTGGCCGCTAAAGAAAACTTCGTCTGGTTCCGCACTGAAACAAGCCCTTTGGAGAAACGGTAGCACTCGTCGCATTTGCATTTGTTTTCTGAAGTTTCGATTTTGATCACAGCAACAAACCAACACGCTGATGGTGTTCGTAAGTTAGTCGCTGTGTCAATGTATGCGATAAGCTGTTTCTTTAAACGCCGTTTTTGCTTGTTATGCTGCAAAATATCATAAATGGAATAAGTATTAATTGTAGAGTGTTATGGGAACCTTTTTAAAGAAAGAAAAAAGAAAGGGGTGTTGATTAGTTTGAAGTCAGGCAAGAGCCCACATGAGTGCTGCTTACTTTAGACTCCTTAGTAAACAAGTCTCTTTTTTTCTTTTTTAAACCTGCCTTCGTTATCACCCTCACAGGTTTTATCCAGTTGGGCGATGTTTGCCACAGCTACTAGAAACTTTGTGGCGGAGGTGGATCATGGGGGATTGCTGATCCCGGTGTCCAGCCTGAATGACACTATCACTCTCCTGACAGTGGTCGTAAAACGAAAACGTTTCTGGCTCTGGCAGAAGCCCAAGTATCTTACCACTGATTTTAACCTCAATGATATACTAAAAGGAGACACTCCTATACAGCCAGGTAAACATCAGAGCCCTCTGTGCTGGTATATGCATTTGCTTTAATGTTATTTGTTGAATATCTATAGTATTACCACTAATTTATTCTTCTGAGGTCACATAAATCTTCAATGTTTCCCTGTCCACAGATACCAAAGAGACAGACTTTATCAAATATAATGGTACATATGGTGACAACATTCAGGGATCTATGAACGCAAATTTTGTCCACTCCAATGTGAGCCTGGAGGCTAAAGACTCTTCCAAACTCCAGTCATCCTTTGGTGGTTTGAAAAAAGAGGAAGTGAATGTGCAGAAATTGCTGCAAGACTCCAAAGGCAGGTTAGTTCCTCAGCTGTGCCCCCTGTGAAAGAAAAACACAAGAAACATCACCTGACATTCAATCTGTCATAGACACGCAAGCAGCAGGAATGATCTTTGTCCTCTCGTAAAAGATGCACGCTGAACACGAGGCTCAGTTGAATATTAACACTCATAAAGAAGAAAATGTGTTTTTTTGTTTAGAGTTTTATCTGCAGTAGTGTTTTATCAAAGACTCATAAGCAAACAAACTTTCCAAGAATGTTCCTAGTGAAACATAACAGATTTTTTTTTTTTTATTGTCTCAGGGTCTTGGACATGTCCCACTGCCTGATCCAGCAGGCAAAGGAGAAGCACAGACGGGTATTTGGGATTGTGAAGGAGCGTATCGTGACCACTAACCCCTGTTCGGTCATAGAGGAGGTGCAGCAGGGCGGACAGTGTGGAGGAAGACTGAGCCTCTGTGGGCCCAAGAACCCTAAGGCAGGAGTAGAGTACTAGCACTGAAACACTCATTCTCAGGATAGTTTAAATGTTTGTGGTGTAAGGGTTGATATCACAATAGAAAATGCTCTTTTATCAGAATGAATTCTGTCTTTTCCAAGTTCAATCTGTATGAGAATTCAGTCTCTTACTGTTATATAACGTGATATTCCAGCAGTTATTGGTAATGAAATTATTTCCTCTGTATATTTTGGTATTTCCTCTTCAGTTAGCAGTGTCCTGCTTTTCCCTGGACAGATTTTAGTTCTGCACGCAACTTCTCTACTCAAAGAAGTAGTGGGATTTTCTCGTCTTGTCAAGTGAAGAAGAAGTGAAATTTGTGCCACTTGCTTTTACCAGCTGTGGGAAAGCTGACTTCTCTTCCTTTTGAATAATTTGGGCCCCCTCTGTGTTAAAGTGTGATTGTTGTTTCAAAATGTTCAGTCTAGAGAGAAGCCTTTGCTGCTTGATTCTGAGACTGAACTCAAAACTGGACACTCACTGCTCATCTCTTAGTGATGACAAACCAACAACTTTTGTTGGAATTTGTGGGTTCGGTTTCAAATCTTCTGTCTTTGTTGTTTCTGCAGGTTTCACTGAAAGAGAATGGGAGCCTGAGTACAGACAGTAATGTTACCGTGGAGATTCCCACCCATACTACCATTGCCTATGGCCTCATAGAACTAGAGGTCAAACACGATGGAAGCTACAGTGAGAAATCAATAACTAAATCGATAGATTAACTTTGCAGATTTGACCAGAAAAGCTGATTAAAGTATCTATAGAATATCTGGGTAATTTGAAACGTGACGCGTTTTTCCTCAGAGTTGTGTCTGATGTCAGACACCATGGGAGGTTTTGAAGTAGACAGCTTTGCTCACAAAGGACCGGTGGATGTCTCGGGAGCTCTTGCACACAAAAATAACCACCTTCGACAAGGTAAATTATAGTTTTCTCTCTGCAGCCAAAGGACATGTGACTATAGATGATGATGTGTTCAGAAATGTGTGTCACAAAGGGTCGCGAGAGATCGGCGGCCCCAGCTCTGTCTTATCAGAATTGTATAATCTCTGTTTGTAAACATGTGCTTTGACCTGGTTCCTTTAAACCAAGAATCTATGTGGTTAGTTCGCATTGTGGAGTTTACTTTTTTTTTAAAGTTGTTTTTATTTTCAAAAATCTGGTTCAGCTTTAGGTTTTAGGGACTTGCTGCATGACATGCACATGTTGTCTTTGGAGGGAATGATGATGTTGGGTTTTTTTTTTTTCATGCACAGACCTGGAGCAACTTAATGATCATTTCCAGCTGCTTTCATCTCTTCCTGTCACCACAAGGTCCTCTCTGTTCCAGCAATTCACAGAAGTTATGCAGGACCAAACGGCCGTCAGTGCACTTCAGAATGTAGTAAGTGGGACACAGAGAGAGAGAGAGAGAGAGAGAGAGAGAGAGAGAGACATCTTGGCAGCACAGATGGACTATGATAATGTGGAGTTAGGATCATGAACGTTTGTCACATTAGCTTTTAAACGTGTCTGTCCTCCTCTGCCTCAGCTGGACCAGATGTGCCTGGATAAGAGTCTTCCACAGGGTGATACTACAACCACAGAACCTCAAAAACAGAACATCCAAGCAATTCTGGATCTTGTGGAGCAATCTGGTCAAGTGGGGTTAGCTCAGACAGGCCAGTCCACATCAGTCCTCACAGCCATTCACCTCATTAGCAGTGCTTTGGATGGTGAGAAATACTTAAGTGAAATGTTGTTTGAAGTCCTAAATCTGTCAAATGAATAATCATTTTAAGTTTCTTCGGAGAAGCATGTAGAGTTGAAGAGTTCCAACTGCATGCACAATGTCCCCAAAACCTAATTTCTGTTTTCATGCTGCATCTGGGTCTTTGTGTTTCAGAGATGACAAATGATTGTCTTGCTGTCTTGGGAATCTGCTGCAATCACACAATGTTACAGACAATGGAGCTACTGGTTAGTAAAGTCAGTTTTTACAAAATGAATTTTACACAATAACGTGAGGTTTTTGTCTTTAAATGCTGCATCATAGGGATTTAGCTGCCTGTTAACTTTCTCTCACACCTGTTCCAGGTGCAGTGTGTATCAGAAAAGGGGGAACTGTCTCTGAGCCGTGCAGGGCAGGCTGCACTGACAGAGGACGTCTTTGAAAAGGCTGAACATCTTTTTGCCACCTCTAATGTGTCCCTGAAGAGAGACGGGGACACAGTGAAGACAGAAATAAACCAAGAGCCAGGAAACCTTCCTCTGGCCTTGTGCATCGCTGTCAGAGGTCTCGGCTCCTTAGTCTGCTGTGTTTGAACTGAAGATGCCTTTATATCCACCAGAAACCTTAAATACTGGAATGAGGTAAAGGGAATCACATATATCAAGTGTTATTTATCTTTTTTTTTGGTTTGTTTGTGGGGGTTTTTTGGTGTTGCAAAATATTGTTTAAAACACTATTGCATTTTACTGTAATTACATAAATTTACTGGTGGTGGAACAGTTAGTGCTTTAGTCAGTGAACTGACAATCGGTCAGTGGCAAATCCTCTAAGATTTTGACAAGCAATTCCTTTAGGTCACAGACTTTGTTGGGCAAAACAACTCTAGCCACTGGGATATTGTGAAGGACACTTTTCACTGATTTCTGATTTTATAGAAAAAACGATTGATTAAAAATTTTAAATAACCTCAGTAGCATCACTAAAGGTTAATGCACACCTTCAAGCCAATGAAAACCAATGAAAAGAAAGTATTGCCACTGGCTGTGATACAATGTAGAATATCAGTAATTATTTTATGGAAGGGTCTAACGTTATGTCTCAGCCTTTTGTCCTACAAACTGTAGGATATCATGCATATCATTCCTCTGTTAAGTATTGTGAGATCAAATATTTATGAGTTTTCATTTCCCCACTCAAAACCATGCAATTGTCCTGCAGACATGAGTCTTTGAAGCTGTTAAGCTTCAAAGTACCAACTACAAACCTCAGTCTGAAACCAAACAAGCAAATTGGTTTATGAATTTTTAAACTTTTCATGCAATTTGATTGCATGTGTCTTTTGATTTTTACTGTGCCTTTAATTGTGGAGTATTATTTCAGCATTTATATTTTGACTTTGTTAGAGAACATCATTGACAATCATGAATATTGTTTCAGCTTGCTACCTTTTTTATCAGTATCCATTTTAATATGTTTATCTCCATGGTGCAAAAAGAAAAACATGACCTTAACAGCAAGATTGTTGTAACCATTTCCTTCTCTACCAGCTTGCGAACATATACTCAACATTTGTCAAGTAATTCTGCCAAAAGAACAAAGGAGATTATTAGAAAACACCAGTTATTTATTTTACACCTGAAAATACATCTTTTCTGAAATCTTGTAAAATATAGCTTTATAAGTAATTTATGAACTTTATTTAAAACAGTTAAGTTTTTTTAGTAATATCACATCAAAAGGGATGGTTCACTGAGATGCAGTACCCTGTTCAAGAGTCCTGTGGAAAGTTTTTCTTTCTTCCAGACAAACACAAACACAGCACCATATCCACTGGTCTAACCGTCCAACAAAAAAAAAAAACAAAAAAAAAAAACACGTACGATCCAAATGTCCCACAATCAACGTAATTAACGTCTGTTGTGCTTGAGTGAAGGAGAAATAATGGGTAAACACTATGGTATTACTTCCTGTACAACATCAAACAGTGACTGGCAAGACATGTTCCATTTATGAGGTTAAACCGCAAAGACCCCAGGACACTATTCTAAATGAATGACAACTTTGTAGTGACAGATGAGATGGCGTACTGGAGGCATATGCACTGTAAACTGTAACACTGAGGTATTATTCTTTTCAAAGAGCAAGCCCTCCTCATTTTTGCAGAATAAATACACTTAACCTATCTTACATACATATGTAAAATTAACGGGACATGGCAAAAACTGTTTTTGCTTTTAAAACATCCTGACACACGGGCCAGTGATTTCTTCCAATCCATTTGAATGGAAAACATTTAAATTGTTTTTTTTGCCAGTAAGTACACTTCCTGTGTGTTGTGAGTTGCATAGTGTGTTATTAAGGAATCTGATAATTCAGATCAAGGTGACTCTGATGCAGCTTTGAGCGAAACCCAAATTCACACAGGGCTCATGTCCAACACGTGTCTGTGTGTGTGCAGTACAGGGTTGTGTCCCCTTTCCTCCCAGGCCTAGTAGCTCCAAAAGCCTCGTCCGTCGAGGGTTAGGGTTAGAACATCAGTAGACCCAGCTGACTGGAACCCACTGCGGCTCTATCAATAATCGCTCTACTGCCTCCTGCAACTTGTCAAAAGTCTTGTCCAGATTGTCATTGACAAAAGTCAGGTCGAAGTAGTGGCTATACGCCCGTCGGATCCTGGCACTCTCGTCCACAGTCTTCTTCAAATCGTTCTCCTGGTACAGAAAGAGATTCAGCGCATTATGATGATGGAGGAATGGGACAACCACTTTCAAGTACTGGCCAGTGAAACTCCCATCATCATTTTGAAGTGTTTAGAGAACCTTAAAGCCACTCAAAACTTACCGTAAGTAGTTTGGTAGTAAGTCCAGCATCCACTACAGCTTTGTGCATAGCTCTCAGTGTGTCCAGCTCAGGAGCAGCAATAAACACCACAAATGGCATAAACTCAGCAGTCTTCAAAACTTTCAGGGCCTAGACAGAAAACAGATTGCGACAACCAAAGCTTGAGGTACAAAATAAAAAAACCTATACACTGAGAGTGTGTGTCTTAAATTAACCTGAGGATTGACATCTAGGATGCAGGTGCGACCCGTGTCCACCACTTCGTGGATCGAGTCGATCTTGGTGCCATAAAGGTTGCCGTCATACTCTCCGTGCTCCAGGTAACGGCTCTCTTTGATGTCCTTCTCCATCTCTTCCCGCGTTACAAAGCAGTAGTTCTGGCCATCTTTCTCCTCTTCTCTGGGACGCCGTGACGTGACTGGAGGTAAAGGGTGAGGAAAGGTGTGACATGTACCCAGGCAGGATTCCTTCAAGTAAAGACAATGCAATTGCCTCAGCTGTCTGTCTCACACACTCACAGGGTACAGTGGTTCCATATCGATGAGGATTCATGACTATAAGTCTGTTCTTCAGGCTTCGCCTGCCAACTCCCTGGGCTCCAATCAGAATAAGCGTTTTCCTCTGGAATGGCGGCATCTTGGCTACCTCCTCGTAGATCTGCAGCTCATAACGGTCAAACTCTGTTCAAAGCAATACACACACTGAATTAGTACATTAGTGTCAACAGTGCACTTATGACTCAACACTGTCAAAATCTCTTACACGTAAGAAAAATAGCACCAGTGATGATACACACCAGCATTCTTGGCAGTGAGGTACATCATTTTTTTCTTCTTTTTCTTTGCAGTTCGAGTTCCGCAGAGCATCCCTGAGCCACATACAGAAAGTGTCAGGTCACCACATGGTGGTGCTAAAGCCAAGAGATGTTTGACTGACATGATAAATGAGAGTAGATGGTATCATGGTGTGAAAGACAACATGGCTAGTAACTAACCTGTACCGGAAGTGTCCCAGTCTCTTCTCACAAAAGCTTTCCTCTTCTCCTCCAAGAACTGACTGGGGATGAGACCAGTGGCTCCACCAACAACTTTACGTGCCTAGATGGAAATCACAGTAGTTGAGACATGATCGGTTTAAATAATTCACGCACAGAAAGAATACCATGCACCCATGCACTGGTATTGTTCAAAAACATATTGCTCATCATCTTTAGCTGTCTCTTGCAATTTTCAACAGGCAATATTTGTACCACACCCCCCCAATTAGTCTTGCAGCTCTAGTCAAAGCAGCACTGCGCTTAACCATCACAGCAAAATGTGCCGACTCACCTGCCACCAGTTGGGGTCCTCCTTGTTTACTACATGAAGGATGTCTCCCTTGGAAAAGGCCAGACCTGCCTCTTTACAGGGGATCAAGTTATCTGTGTTTGGGTTATAGTTGAAATGTGGCTTCAGAAAAACCTACAGTTCGGAGGTAAAAGACATACAAGACAGTTAAATTACATTAGGGCATTCACGACAACTGAAAAATAGCTTAAATCCATCCCTATTAAGGTGTACAATATTGTAATATTGCCACACTGACTCGATAATATTAATGAAACTTTTTGATCATCAGTAACGTGGCTGTAGAACAAACTAATAATATGTCTGATGACTCTTAAAATGCTTAATTTGATGTTAAACTGCAGTGAGTGCATGTCCACTTCCTTTCTAACACAAGGAAGATTTTTATGAAAAATAACATGTTCAAAATAGGGTTGCTGGCAGTTTAATGACCCAGGTATCGTTTTTTTCCCACTATGCAGGCCTAATTCTCAAGCTAAAACTCGTACCATGACTGAAACCCAACCAATACATAAGCAAACAGTAGAATGAGATCATTCAATCCTCCCCGGCACAAAGGTCGGTGTCTGACATAACCCCACATACTGCTCCTCAGTGTCAGCTGCTGCGTGTGCCTGTTACAGTAAGGAGGAGGGGGGTTGCTCCAGTGAATAGAGTGGTGTATGTCCCAGATAGTGTGTGAAGTAGTATTAATAGACCCTCTGAGGGCTCAGTTTTCAGAAGCCTGGCATTCTGAGATTGGCCAGGTCAGGCCACTCTCACCCTGACAGGTATAGTACAACTCCTTACTCCCTAACTCCTGAACAGCCTCAGCACTGCCGTATCCCTGTACTGGTACGGCACGGATGTCAATAAATATTAGATTATCACATGAAGAAGAACTGAAAATAAATTTTAACTTTCCTAATTTCCCTCAGGTGAGAAAGTTAGACAGGAAACATGGAGCATCTCTCTTCCTCACCTGTGGTGGTGCCGGTGTGTCTTTGTAGCTGGGCAGGACCTTGAGGGTGATGCTCCCACTGCAGTCCCTCAGCAGCTCCTGGAGTTCGTGGGGGTTGCTGCCAACCTCGCGACCGTTCACCTCGCGGATTATGTCCCCTGTGTGCAGCATTCCCTGCCTGTCAATCGAGCTGCCGTGCAGGATCCGTGCGATCACCATCTCTCCCCGCTCCACACGGAACGTCACCCCCTGAAAGAGAGTAGCAGTGATTCAGTGTTGTACATCCACACTTCATAAATCATAGCCGAGGCCTATTTCATAGGTTGGTCAGTGTGGTTTGTGTAAAAGAACTCGCTCATGTTGAGGTACTATGTTAAGCTGAGTCACTCTCTCCTCACAGGTGGCCAATAAAAAGAGGACATGTGTAAAGCACTTCACAGCCTAACAGGAGTATTACGCTTCCTCAGCGGAGCTGTGGCTGATATAAATGCCTGGCGAACTTACCAGTGGCTCCCCAGCTTTCTTCTGGATGCCAATCATCCTGACAGCATCAGCTGGCATGAGTGAACTAGTCAACTTGGCATCGCTGTTCACCGTAGCGTGGGGCATTTCGTAGCACTTTGCAGCCACTTTGTCATGAGCCTCGATCAAAGACTGGTGCAAAGAGATCAGAGAAGGACAGAGAGAAACAGAGACACAGATAAGGCTGGCTCACAGCAATTCTGTAGGACATCTTAAAATACATTTCTAACACCTTTTTCTCATTAAGAAAGACAGCAATCACTGCTACCATGTGGTTCATCTAGCAAAATACTAAAAACTAACAGTGACTAACAGTGACACGCATTTAAAACATTAACATGAAAGAGTAAAGACATAACTCACTTTGCTGTACACATTCCTTTGACAAAAACCTTTCTAAAAAGACGCTTTCATGACTGTAATAACAGAGGATTAATTGGTAAATTGAGAAGATAAATTAGTCTTGTTCTTACCCTGGCAGCCACAACACCGAGTTAGCATTGGTCAGAGACTACAAACTGCATCAGCAAATGTGAAGATTTACTGAAACAGTAGGTGACACAGTCTTCTCCCCCTCACTTTACCCACATAACTCAGCCTGCTATTGGCCCGAGGAAATACACCCCCACCCTCCCATGCCGCAGCTTGCAAATGGTCGAGAATATAAAGGGCGACAAAGACACAGAGCTGCCTAACAGGCACTTCAGAGAAAATTAGGCAATGGTTGGAGTAAAAAGCTCTGACATCCATTCCCACGCAAGTAGAACACAATCTGGACCATTCATTCTACTAATCTCTGGTCTATTCTTCCCCATTTAAACCCAGCAACAATTGTATACAAGATGAATGAGGCCTAAGGTACCTTAAAGTGAGGCTCCTGGAGGATTCTGGCAAGTTCTGCAGCAGCAGCATCTTTTTCGGACAGTTTGTTGAGGGAATCCAGGATCTCTGTGACCAGCTGAACATTATCGTCCCGCACAGCTTGTAACTTAACTTCCTCAAGACGCTCATGGGCCTACAAACAAACAGAAGATTGTGCTGAAAGATATTCATCCCAATAAGAGGGATTTTTTCTTCACCAAATTAGGAGTGGAGAAAAAAATCCCACCAATTCCCTTTATTTGCTTGTCTATAGGCAGCTGCTGCCCCACTGCCTGGAATTTATTTATTTTGGTAAAACTGGAAATTGTTTTGACAACTTGAGAGAATTTGAAAAACATTTCAGCGTGATTTCTTTCACCAGCTAAAGTGAGTACACAATCCACATTACAAATGAACGAAACAGCACGACACCCTACTGTCAGGCAAGTAACAGCTATGCACAAATTTCTCTGTTCATGCGGATATGATGTGGATTAGTTCAGTCTCATACTTTTTCTGCAGGAAATCTTCGGATTGGTTGTTTTATCCTGCTGTAGATTGTGATATTTTCACATGAGCACAGACAAAGCTACTATCCCACCACCCACAAAATACAACATCATAAATGTAATGAGCCCCTCTTCTCACTGATTTTAGCGAAAAGCACTGATTGGGGTCAATTCCATGGGGCACACAGACAAAATAGGACAGGATGGACGCCAAACAGTAGGGTGCACAAAAGGAATAAAATTTTGTATCTCAATACTGATATTCTGTGTATATCAATATAACATGTTTCAGGGAACTGTTGAGAAACTGCTGTGCTATGTTGGCATCACTGAGGAGAGGGTATAACAGCCTGCTGCAGGCTCAGGGAAATGAGATCATATTGTTACACCTCAGCTGATACAACACCATATACCAAACATCACTCCTGTGCCCACATGCTGTGTGTCAGATTATAGTGAAACACCGTCAAGTGTCATATTCTTCATCAAACTACCACTGTGATACACAGCACACAAAGGGAAATTAGCAGTTGTATATACAGTGTCTATGATCACATTCAAGGGGCCCTATTTCACATGACATAAAACCAGAAACTACATATGGGCCCATCTAATTATCTAATATCTAAGGAAAGCAGTGCTCTATTTGTTAGAAATGAGGACAAGAGCCTTTGTGACAGGTTTTCTATAGAAATCATTCTATTTATAGATAGAGTAGCTGAACCTGATGACCTCAATCTGCATCAGAGATTTTTTTCTGTTATGTAAGCCATTTGTTCGCCCTGCTGTCAACCTCTTTTAGCATGTGAAAACATGATTTAACTGGTATTTAAAGGTACATTTTCTGCCTACTTCAGCAAATACTTGAGTTTTCTGAATGTTACACATTCCTTTTTTAACGTTTATATTAAAACTACAGGAGCTGTGCTGTGCAACCCTGCACACAGTACATCTGATGCTTGTTCCGCTCTTCGAATGATGGGCAGCGTTATACCTCATGCTGGCCAGGAGATATTTCCTGCAAGTAATTTAAACCTTGACACCGGAACAGTGGGCACACAGCAAGATTAGTTGACGTCACATGGTAGCACATTACAAGATGAGGTTTGTTTTCAGGCACACATCCTTGTTTTAGCTTTGCTTTGAGTTTATTTTGTTTTCTTTCTCTATTTCCCACCCCAAATAAGCATTGGCTACTTGGCTGAAATAGGCTGCTGAGTCTCGTTTGGTGCAACTGTCGCAAAGAGTTAAACATCATCTTGAAAGCATGGTGACATGTGACATTCTTATAACCTTCATTCCCTCTGGCTCACAGTGACATTTGCTCCTCCTCTCAACTACAACTAAAGATTGATGATGAGATTGCGACTGTGTGTGTGTTTATGTGTGTGTATGCTACAGAGCACTGGAGTGAGCGTTTGTGTTACCTTGGCGAGGGATCGGACGATGGGGCTCTCCATGATGCCTCTGAGGAAAATAAGGTCAATATCTTTGGCTCCTGTGCCTGATGGCAGGTCTTTCAGGTTGTCCAGTACCTGCTGCATTGCTGAAGGGAAAAAAAATACACATCAAAGATTGGTCTAAGAAAATCCCAATCGTACCAATTTGAGCTTGATATGCTGCTTTGTGAAGGCAGACAGAAATGTTAGTGACAAAGCTGATTGCCAGTAATAATGGAAATAATTAAAATTCTAAGCCAATAAAAAAAAAACAGATGGGGAAAAAAACCCAACAAAACAATGTGACTATAATAAGAGCTTACAAGCCAAGAACAATAAGTGGACAATCAATCAATGGGCC
This sequence comes from Toxotes jaculatrix, assembly GCF_017976425.1. Classification (NCBI taxonomy): domain Eukaryota; kingdom Metazoa; phylum Chordata; class Actinopteri; family Toxotidae; genus Toxotes; species Toxotes jaculatrix. The sequence continues at coordinate 13,368,817 of NC_054401.1, read as the reverse complement.
AATTCACAGAGAACATCCCTCATTTCCATTGCAGCAGCAACAAGCACGCAGAGTCACAAAAGAAGTGTTCTAATAACAGATCTGCCTTGTAGAATTAGGTTTGCATAAAAACCATGAGACATAGCTAGTAGTATTGTTAACCAGTCAACACAATAAAATTAATAATATATTTGTTTTTTGTAACTATCTTTCCAATGAAATAGGATTTGTCACACACCGTGTTTTTCTTTTTAGAGGAATAAGTAATCTCTTTGCCTTTTTCAGACAGCCTGAAAATAGATAATAAAATGTTCATGATACACTTATAGAAATAAATGTAGCCACTATGGATCAAACTGAGACAGTTTGTTGTTTTGCAAATGCATCATATGTTAAAAATGAGGAGACTTTCTTTTAGCTGTGTGTGGTTATTGTATTTCACAAAGGAACAAATGTGGACGTTCACAGGCAGCAGCAAACACACCCACACAACTATGTCTGGACAGTGGGCACAATACCGTTCAAATGGTAATCAGATGTCAAAATTTCGCGGACAACATTGCAACAGTTCCTGTGCAAAAGACTAGTAAGGGCTTTGACTGTAACAGCTTACCTGAGCCAGAGTTTGCATTGGCCACAGTCATGTTTATTATTCCTCAGCTCAGGACGGTGAAACTCTCTAAACACGGTCAAAAGCCACCCAACTGCCCACTTACAGAAACCAGAGCAACTGGAGGGCTGCAGAAGGTAGGAAACTTGCTCAAGTCAGTATATCCCCACACAAGCCATGTCAGGAAAAAAAAAAAAAAAAAATAGAGAAGCAGGCTGAGACATTTGCCAATATGTACTGCTACAGAGCTCATGTAGACACAGAGGCATGAGACACACAAAATAGCACAGAAACATTTTTGTATTTTCTTTCGTGGTTTATGCACATGTTAGCACAGAGAGTGCTTGTGAATTAAGGGAATGACAAAGAGGGCTATTGAATGACAAAGGATGAGTCTCCCGTCCTTCTGGCTCAAGGTTGTGCCAGCCACACACAGAGAGGCCCCTGGGGACTCGCTATACAAACACGCTGTCCCAACAGAGTGAGGCAAAAACAGATCTGCCTGCGCCTTAGTAGGTAGGTGGACAAACACAAGCACGGACTTGCTGAGCATAGACCGCCCCATTGAACTGTAAATTGTGAACTGTATAAACATCATAAATGCAGCATTGCAGGCCATCTACACAATGTCAACAAAGACAGCAAAAAGCCAGATAATTATGCAGAGCCATAAAGAAAAACACAAAAGGCATTAACTCACCTACAAACGGTGTTCAAATCATCAGTGCAGCACTCCGACGAGGAGCCCCACGTTTTCTACAAAACACTCATCTGGTACCTGTGGGCTACAGATAGAATGGAAGGGGGGGCATTACTTTTTTTATTAGATTAAATTGTCCCAGACAGTCAATAACCCTTCCTCAGTATTGATAAAAGTAGCAAAATGCTGGTTAAGTAAGCTCCTTCTCACCCCCAAGGGTGCCTTCATTGCCCAGGCATTCCATGTTCATTCAGGAGTATTGTGATGCAGCCATTCTGATTGTTAAAGTCAATCACATGACCAATGTCTGTTTAAAAAGTCTCATTAGTACTACTATGTCAGATCAAGCTCCAGAAGAGTGTGTCTGTGGTATATTAACTGTGTTCTGTGGATGTAAAAAGATCAAAACTCAAAGAATAGTCTGTTTAGTATTATACACAGCATACTCCGTGTGAAGAAACACACATGGTTTTCAGCTATTTGTGTCCAATATGTCCCTGTTCTCAACATTTAAAATAACACAAAAGGTTTCCAAAACACTGAAGTACATCAATAGCAATTAATAGTGTTCTTTAGCCACAATATTCCTTATAATTAAAGAATAATGCTGAGTTAAAAAAATAAAATATAAAATAGGGGGTAGGCTGCTTTTAAAGCAACCACTCTGCCTCGCACTTTCTAAAAACATATTTTTAGACACGTAAACTTTGTCCATACACAACTGAGGATGATGTTATAATGCACTACATTAAGCAATTCGTTTTAGTAGAGCTAAAAGCTACAGCCTTTTGGGCAATTACACTATATCTGGCGTGTCTTATATTTAACGCAATATTTATACAGGAAGGTGGCCTATACTGCCTGTGAGTTCAGATACAACAATAACATATGACAGTCACTCGTTCTGATCGCGTTCAAAACCTTCAGAGATTAAAAGCCAGTCTTGTTGAATGGGGTTCCGTATAGGTAAGAAGCGCACAGGCTGGTTGAGACAGTGTACACCGCCTCTTCCCGTCCTATATGAAACACACGAGGAGCTGCCTGGTGGGAGGTGAGCGCTCGTTGCTCAAGTTGGCATATAGGCTCGTAACGAATAGTTCTTAAGCCAAACAAGGTCTCAAAAGTTACAACTAACACGGATGTTAAATCAAAACCAGTCTCTGCAAGAAACGGGTTGGCTGCAACCGGTCTGACATTTGCTGTCACGCCACACGCGCACTGGGCACGTGTAGCCACTACGAAAATGAGTTAACTCGGCTAAAACGATAACTAGCCATTGGCAGCTAATTAGCAGTGGGGAAACTCATTTAAACGTTACTACACAACGATTAGGTAGTAACCGAAATATAATAAACTGTAGCTACATGCTGTCAGATCCTCATTAGCGTTAATTCCACCGGCGCCCGTCCCATGCAAACTTAGTGCTAGCCACTGCTAGTTTGCAGCTCTAACAGGCAAGTTAGCAATGCTAATGATTTCCAGCAAGCAGCAGTCTGAGCATACACGTGTAAGAGCATTTCCAAACTGACAAATAATAACGTTAGCTCAATCGAACAGGCGAGTCGGCAAAATTAACCCAACTAACTTCGTTTGTTAGTGCTTTCTCGTAACGTAGTAGTAGAAGTGCAGAGGTAGCTACAACCCATTAGCCAGTTAGTTGCTAACAGCAATATCATGTGGCTCAAACCAGCTAGCTGCACTTAGCTGGTAGTACAGTGAGAGCCAAGAAACTACAGGGTCCCGTGATGAGACCGTCGCTTACATGTCAGGACAAATGAAGTAATGATACTTTACCTGATTTAATCAGTATCACACAGTCACGCTTTCACGATTCCCTTCATTTCGAAGTCTCGCAGATTACTTGCGCAACAGTAACTTGTTAGTGCTTTCCCAGTGAGCCTGCCTGCGCCCCTTCCCTCAGTTCCCCGTCCACACAGACTGCGCTGGGCTACTGACATCCAATGCCGTTCAAGTTATATCGAGCACATTGAATTCCTGCAAAACCCACCCATATAATTTACTGTAAACCTTACTCTGAAATAAGCACCGGTAGTTGAGAAAAGGTGTGTGGAGGTAAACGGCAGTCATGGTTCCTTGCAACACTGTTTACATATCAAATCCAATGACCTCTAAATGTTAAAAACCCTCTGGCAGCTTTTGATTGTGGACTGTAAACACTCACTGTGGTGTTGTGAGCTGATAGACTAATGCAGCTATTTGGTCAACACAAATTCAAATAAACAATAGCATTAGCAATAGAATTTGTTACTCTATTCACTTACAGTGGAGTGTACCAGTAATAACAAAATACTCGTCTGCCTATGGCAAAACATCATTTATCATGCCAGGAGCTGTTATTGATCAGGAAACAACATATTTAAGAATGAAACTTTGTGGCTACACTTACCCCATTAGGAAGATAAACTGTAGGTTTTGTTGTCGTTAATGACACCTGTGATACAATATCCCCACATCTGGCCAGTAAATAATTTAATTTGTGCCAACCATCAATAAAATCAAGCACCAAGCAATACCCCATTCACCAAATCAGGTAATTCAGCTGTAATTAAGCCTCCTCAAAGAGAACCAGAGTTGCCAGCTTTCATAGTTATAGGGAACTAGTAGCTTGGACCAGGTGTCATAACAGAGTTAACCAAATTCTCAGTGTTACGTGATTCTCTTTTGATGTATCCAGGTCACTTGATGGGATTAAACTGTTAATCTGTTCAGGCAGGGTGCAGGTACATCTCAGCAGGTTTGAAATGACAAGTAAAATAAAATGCAACACGGTAGTGTACTCAGTTTATAAATAATATCTATTTTACTCCACCCCAAATGGATTATTAGCAGCAGATATGAATTATAAGGAATTTGCCTCACTTGAAAAATATTCACAATGTTTAGATGCCAGTTCACCAGCAGAGAGCACTGTTACTCATCACGCACAAGACATTGTTCAACAAACTGTCCCTACACTGCAGATACTACATGGTTTTAGTAGTATTACTTGGTGCTTGTCGAGCCAAAGTGAGAGGATGGGACTACATGTTAAAAACACGTTTTAGTGACGCACTGGCAACATTACAGACCAAAGCAGTTGCATTTCACAATATTTATTCCATGCAACACAAGTTCATTTCATGTCAGTAACAGACATGGCAGCAGCTTTGAAGTAGTCAGCTTCTATATCACGGCTCCAGTGGCATCACCACAGTGGCAGCTCATCATATCTGTAATATAAGGGCGTCAGTAAAAAAGTGTGTATTTGACGTTAAACGTTAAAACCTATGTAGATGCTATTTTTTTTGTTCCCAATACACATTGATCAGGAGTTAGAATACACCACCCCCACTTACTGCAACCCTAAAATCACCATAAAGTACAATCAGCACTTCTTTGACACTGTGTGAACATTAACTGAACATCATCAGCTCTTCACAAGAATAGAATAGCATTACACTAGATTGCATGGATGTTTGTGTTATTTACAGTATCTCATTGTACATGATTTATTATGCATTACCATAAGTTATATTGTGAAAATGCAAATTTGTGAAACAGCTTTACAAAATGTGTAAAAAGCAGCCTTTCGCTGTAATTTTAGAATAATTTACCTGACATAGTTATATCCTGGAATACTCTCTGTGTTCTCCCTCACCAACACATCTGAAAATACAGTATCTGGCGTGTCTCTTTTCCCATATCTGCATATAAAAAAAGACACGCAACACATCATTACATCTTTGCATTTACTTATCATAATTTTCTGAATCTATAGTATTTTATAGAAATTCAAGAACTAACCTCTGTCTTGTAATGAGGTTGATGTAGTGTCTCAGTGCAGAATAATATTTGGCGAGCTCCTCAGGTGGTGCTCCTTCCTGAGGACTGGCAGGCTTGGCTGGATATGCATTTATGCCAGAGTGAATGCAAGCCAGCAGGCAGAGAGCCAGAACACTCAACGACATCACAGCGCTCAAGCGAGTCCTGGATCACAGGGAAAATTAATAGTCAAAAACATAGTACATAGTAAAAAAAAATATAATTATCCAATAATGTCACAATGCCAAAATCTGAACTAGAACCTCAATATTGGACTGATGCTCCCATAGTTCATAAACCATAATAGCTATCAGACACATAAATAATCACTGACTTTCAATCAAAAATTGAGCTTTTCAATGAAAAAGTGAGAAACAAAAATTTGGCTTACATTATAACGTGAGACTTAATACTGCTGTACTATTGGTTTTCTCGCTGTTCAAGGTACCTCTGTCAGATTCCCAACATTGCCCCAGTTTTATACAGTGTGTGTCGAGTGGGGAGGGAGGGTAATTTCATTCAGTTTTAGGGCACTCCTGAGAAATATCAACTGCCCTATTAGTTTAGTAATCCTTGAATTGCAAGGCAGTTAAAATAAATAGAGATTGTCAGTTACATTATAGAAAAAAGACAACATGTCAGGTGTCAAATAAAACTAATCTTCGTTTGTTTAACATTTAAATATAAAAATCATAGTACTGGCCCTGTTATTTTGTGGAGTTTAAGTTATCAAAATGTTGACGGTTTTAATATATCAAAATGAAGTACATTACAAATTCACTTCAGAGTTAAAGTGTGCTTTGAGGATCCAATTATTCATGATTTACATCACAACAAAATTCTGTTTTACAACATGATCAACTCCTTTGCAACAAGCAATGAGTTTATTAAATATAAACTCACAGAGGCCCACATAATTGATTCCTTTTAATTTGCAGAGTGGTCATTTTATCTTCAGTTACTGTCTTTTCTACATTAAATAGGGTAAGAAGTTTGGAGAACAGAAAAGAGTATATTTGATCACAGCATATGTTACCCTTTTGTAGAAAAAGAAAGGTTCAAGCGGAAAGTCTAAAACCTTTATTTATTTTAGACAGTCCACTTAAGAGTCATAACCCGCATGGCAAGTTTCATTAAAACTGATGACGCGCAACCTAAAGTGGCTGGTGATGGTCTGTTGTTTTCACATTAATTTGAAATATGTTAGGATGCCCCAGGTGTTGATGTTTTAGTTTAAAGACTATATGCAGAGGGGGTCTGCGTTAAGAAACAAAAACATTCATTAATTTTGCATTCATAACCTTAAATATGTAATTGAGCTGTTAGAAATAAAAGACATGATGATATCTGCAGTGTCTTGGAGTTAATCAATTCAAAGGTTCTAATTCTATGTGAATGCAAAACAGCAGCCATACAACTCCACCTTAAACACTACCGACTGACGTATAGTTGTCTTAAGATAATAATAACTAAAGCATTTTGGCCAAACCATCGAGCATAGCTCCAAATTACACCAAACCACACAAGAAAGGGCAGTAAATTACACAGACCCGTTAAACTTTCAATTCCAGATGATAGAGGGCACAAAAAGCTTTCACCCTCTAAATGGTAAGATAACTTTAATGACAACTATTTTCTTTGAAGAGCACTCTGCTGAAATTTGACAGTTGATTGGTGTTGTTGTTTCCTATGACAGTCATGTGAGAGCTCTATTCCAGAGCCACAGTCTGCTCAGGAAAAGTACTTAAGAACTGCATATTTTCAGCCTTATAGACTGAAGAATCCAGATGTTGTATGCTAAAGTGACTCATTTCATTTCAGCAAAAAAGTGTTTACATTTTACTTCAAAATTTGTGGAGACCAAAGCAATAACACACAAAAATAAATTGGGACTAAAGCAATAAACACATTTTTAAAAACTTTTGATTACATGTACACAAATAAGGAATTAACTTTATACTGTGTATACATTTTTTTATAAATTTAAGTGAAAACAAGTGCAATGAAATAAGTCATTTTGAGCCACCTTGTGTACCTCAGGCAGATACTGTGCCACTGCTGTTTCTAAAAGCTAACCAATCTCACTGTTCTTCTCAGTATCCTCCACCACAGAGTATATATCGACTCCTGCATGGCCACAAATGGCTAAACAACAGTTGGTAAAATGGCTATGGCTAGTTAATGAGAACATTAGCCGCAGTAACACAGAACTTAACTTTTTCTTTCACTCAATTCAATTGTCCCACTAGTGTCATTTTGCTTATCCACCAGAAAGCAGTTGGTTTAAAACAGTTTGAGGCACAAACGGTCCAAAGCTTAAGCAAAAGGTTGCATTAACTAGTTTTGTACCATTTAGCCCATGTACCACCATTATCCGTAAAGAGCATGCAAATAGTGCAATTCAAAATAGCCATCTGACTGTCTGTCTTTGGTCGAACCATAAATATTTAAGTATGATCCATAATTTCAAGTCCACGTTGCGTTTTAGTGGGGTTTTTTGATGGGTGTATTGCAGGAAGCTCTGTTAGATGACGCTGCTGTGATTCACTAGTGTTCTTCACTAGTGAGTCACATTCTTCATTTCCAGACCATGTAAGCATAAACAACCAGAACAGTCACAGAGACATTCAAATACTGGGTCCTGTCAGGCTCCATGCAGGCATCTCCTGCCTCATTACATTTTTACATTTAGCTAATGTTCTGATCCAGCATGACTTACAGCAAGTCAATGAATCGGAATGGTCACTTGCTAGGAACTTATGAGGGTGTGTGTGCACTTATAGTATCTTAGCTACTGTTTCTGTGTTTGGTTCAAGCTCTGATTCTCCATAAAAATGCTCGTCTGCAGGTATTAGGAGCTTAGTAAAAATGCACTTTTTAACCGGTGTATTTTAATGTGATGTCAGGACAGAAACTAAAAATGTAGTACAGATTAGTATTCAAACACTGCACAGTTTCAGACTGTAGACTCTTTGTGCTGATCGACCCATTTGTATGTTACCAATTCACTGACCAATCTTTGAGAGCAGATGAGTGCTGAGTGAATGCATGTCATGACTTTGGCCGAAAACTTCTCTTTTCCTGGAAGAAGCAATCTTTTTGTTTGATTTGACTGAAACCATCAACGGAAACGGCTTGTTTCGATAACCCCACACAATCATGGCTTTGGGAAAATGTTCCAAAAATGTTTTCTTTGCAAACAACAAACTGCCCAGTGAATTGGACCCACAGGTGGAAGATGACAATATACCTTAACCAAAGCAAAGTGCTTCAGTACAACTTTGAAAATCTGGTAATTTGTCGTAGTTTTTGATTCTTTGGCTCCCCTACATTTTAGATGTAAATGTGTCAAGTATCAATAATTTAAATAGTCTTAAAAAGGGACTATTCTTAGCAATAAGTACTTTTACTTATAAACTAATATTTACTGTGCACAATTTACTGCTAGCACTTTAACAGAAGACTTGTAGGCCTACTTCTAAAAGAACATTTTTTACACTGTGGTATTTACTGTAATATACTTAAGGATTTTAATTGTTTTTAATGAACTAGTTGATTCAAAAGTTAATAAGGCTCCGACTCAAAAATCTGAAACTGCAGCTTACTTACAGAAATTCTCACAAATTTACAGCAAAATTGGTTCTGTACGTTCAGTCTGTATAATTCCAATCTGTACATCTGTTTATATAGTAACAACTCCCGTCTACCTGAGGAAGTTATTAATACAAAAAACAGTATAACTGCCAAGTTGTCATTAATGATCAGCAGTGACCCAGCAGCCACTTGAAAGGCATTTAAATGCTATAGTTTAGTAATTATAATTTCTATTATTGTTATTTGTTTTTATTGTTATTGTTTATCACTTTACATACAGACATGGTTAACTGTTTGATAACTTGTATATTTACCTGCCTTTATGAAGAAGATGAATCTTGACAGAGCAAATACCCACGTTCCTGTAAATGTGGCTGAGTAAAATTCACAGTACAAGGAAATATTCAGAGAATAATTTTAAAATCTAGGATGTTTTTAACATAATTTATTTTTAACCATCAAAATATGGTAACTTTTTTTTGACATAGCAAAAAAACATCAAACATAATTTGCAAATACGATATGATGCCCTCTCAAAGTCAGATAGTATGAAAAAGCGGTGTATGCAATTAATCAATATGATGGAGAAGTAATTCATATAGTAAAGCTTCTGCATCAGAGATTAATCCGTACCAGTCCATCAGTTCTCAACACAAAATGTGTTGTTTTATTGTCCAAAGATAATTAAAATGTCCAAAAAAAAAACTTTCATTTCTACTCCCAGGGATAGGAAAGGATGAATCCAACATTACAATGAAGAAGTAAAGTCTGTGAACGACTTGATGATTTGTCTTGTGTCATCACTTTGTGACGTCAGCATCATATACAAAGTCTTCTGGTAGTATCTCAGCAGGCATGCTCCTCAGCTGCTCATCATACTTACGGAGAGTCCAGAGTTTCTCTAGTTCATAGATGTCTCTGGTCTCTGGCATCATGAAGTGAACAACCATATTACCTGAGGCGAAGACAAATGGACACTAGTAACTATAATAACACACAACAGTTTACAAAAACGGATACTTAAAGATAGGATCTCTGTGTTTCATTTACCAAAGTCAATACACATCCAGTCCTCTGCATCCTTCCCCTCTATCTTGACATTTGGATCTCCATCTTTCTTCAGAAACTTATACTGGAGGAAAAGCGTCATTTGTGTAAAATTTAAAAACCAAAACCGGTTGCACATATTAACATCTAACAAAGTAAAAAAAAAAAATAACATTACCACTTTGATAGCATAAAGTGCCATTGCTCGGAGGTGTCTCGGTGATACACCACTGACGACAATGAAGTACTCAGCGTATTTGATCTGGTCTGGAACTTCAATCACACAGATGTCCACTGCGTTTTCCTGACGCAGCAGAGACACCAGCACATCAAGACTGAAAGTCTCTGAGGGTCCTGGAGAAAACAGGGGTGAAACATATTGTCAGACAATATTCAAGCAATATAAAAAAAATAACGATTAACTAATTTTTCAATTTTTCTTTTATTTTTTTAAACAAGGAAAAGGCCATTTAACTCACTGGCCATTTAACAACATCCAATCTAGTACTTAACTTTAAAATGGCTTAAAAGATCAATAACTACAGAAACAACTGCCGACTGACTTTCTGTCTATCAAGGTAAATCTATTAATCGACTAATAATTTCAGCTCTAAAACTAAGTACTTACTTAGACTCGGGGCTCGACTGTCACTGTCCATCTCATGTGAGTCCTCGGAAGACATATCAGTGCCCTTGTCTGAATTAGTACTTCCACTATACATCTCTGAATAACATCTTTTTGTGTCTAGATGACAAGTGAAAACTTGTTGAAAACGACGACGCTGACATGAGGCTAAATTCGGTGTGAATTGTCGAGTGAGACAGAAGCTGTGACACCGAGCTTTGGGAATCGGGCAGACTCTTCTAAAAACACCCGTTTGTTCCGCAAAAACGCTTCTTTTAAACGCCGACGATACCAGTTTATTACAGCGATTGAGAATACTCATGATGTTAGCGCCTATAACATTATCAGTGTCAATCCACGCGCCTGTCAAGGGCTAAGCTAAAAACAGGAAGTGAATTTCGGCCTTGGCTTTTGATTGGTTCGTTCGGCTTCTTTTGTTGGTTTCTGGGCTTTGCCTGAAATAAATGAAGAGCGCACCCTATCGATCATATAGGGTATTGACCTCAGAAATCAGGCCGGTGATTTTGCCAATCAGTATATGGTCTGTGGGTGTGTTGTATTTCACAAGGCAGGATTATGCATTAAATTCCCTTGTGATTTAGATTTTGACTCAGTCTGGTGATACTGCTTTAAAATTGTGAAACATAGCCCCAGGATGTTTTAGAAATATGTTTCAGTCATGCATGTTTGACATCTGCAGTGGTGGAAGAAGAATTTAGAAAGTATAAATAGCAATATCACAGTGCAGAAATACTCTTTTACTATACTTTTATTTTAGTAAAAGTAAAAAGTAGTCTACTCTGAATTTGCAAAGTAGCTAGTAAATGGAGGAAAAAGTACAATAGCTGCCTCTGAGTGTAAAGTAGCAGAAAATCATCTGCTTTATTACACAATCTGTCTTAGCCTATTTCATGCCCTTAAGTTATCTGGCTATACTTGCACGTCTTGCCTTGTAAGTTGCCCCCCTGAGCCCCCCTGAGCAGCAAAATTCTTTTTAATTTTGCTCTTTTGAGATAGCAACTGAATTGGCACCGTAGCTTTAAAGTTTCATGAGGTAAATTACTTCTGCTGTGTCAGATGGGTGTAGTCAAATTATGCACCTGAATAATTGATGACAAATTAGCAAGATAGTGTAAAATTCATTCTTTGCATTTATTTCTGTAGGAAAAAATTCTGAATGAAAAATCCTAAAAATATAGTGTTTTACAAAATCAATACCTCTGGCCTGAACAAGCTTTAATGCATAAAACTGTATACATTATAAAATTTCAATAAATCCATATTAAATTCCACCTGAGGTAAAATCTCATTGGTCAGTACATTGTCATTGAAATTACAAATTCAAGTATGTAAACAAAACATTATCGTGCCTGTATAGATTAGAGCAATGTACATTTTTGTACATTTTGTTCCCTTTGTTCAAAAGTAAAGCTGTGCTCACATTAGTCCTCATTCATCAGCACAGTCAGAGTCCATTAATACATTCAGTCTCAAACCCACAGGAATATGGTCCGTGAGGCCAGCCAGCTGGGTTATAAACGTCACCTCTTCAATTTCCTAGATGGAGACAAAAGGAGAGTGTGGTTTTCATGATGCTTTTTTCTTTTTTTTATGGCATGTTGTGTTTTAACTTTTCTATTGCACCTTGTTGAATTGCAACTCCACAGAAACAAAGGCAATGGAGAAGAAAGAGTAAAAACATAGAGGGGCGCGTACTGTTCGGCAGTGTTTTGAAATAGAGTTTTCGCGATACAGGATATAGTCAATCCGACGTCCCACCCACGACTGGCCAGTCTCAGGGTAAACCAGTGGACAGCCCTGTGCAGGAACAGGAGGGGAGACATACTTCTTTCTTAGCTCTTCTGTTTCCAAAGTTCTACACAGAGACAGAGAGAACAGAGAGAAGAAAGAGCAGATGTTCATGTCATCTGTTTACATTGCATTAGTGGTGCTGCGCTAGAGACAGTGAAACTGAGTATACCTTTGTAGACTGTCTGGGGTATTTACGTCATCTTCATACAATGTGGGCTGTTCCAGTAGAGTACCTTTGGAAGAAAATCATTGTAATACCCAATCAATGTCAAAATATACTGTACTATGCAGCATTTACTGTAGTTGAAATGATACGAACCAATAACCCAGGGCTTCTCTTTTCCAGGCCCTGCCCTGCAAGGATCTCTGTATTCCTCAAACAGACAATGATTCTGTTCCAGGGTGTCATCTAGACAAACAAAAAACATTAATAAGCACTAAATTTCAAAAACTTGAGGAGAAGGTGCTTTCAGGAAGATCAGCCAAAAAAAACAGGAAATTGTCAGAGATAAAGACACACCAGGTGAGCAGTTGTCAAAGTTGAAATCACCACAGAGCACATCAAAAACAACATCCTCATCAGGCTGTCTGTTGGCAGCTTGAAAATCACCAATCCACTTGGTTACCATGTCCAACTGCTCACAGCGAATTTCCCCTTCACCTGATAAGAGAACACAGAAAGACTATGATGAACATGCTTCCTTATAAGAAAATGCAAAATTTTCTGTTCAGTTTTCTGTGACGACCAAATCAGGAAATGTGACTTGCCCTCCGGTGCATGAAGGTGTGTGCAGTTAAAATAGCCAACCACTTTCTTCTGTTTCTGATTCTGCCCGATTAGCACCTGAAAAAATCATTTTTCAAATTCTATTTTCACCATCTTAACATTATTACAAATTCATGACTACTTAATATGAATTCTGCAAATCAAAAAGGACAACATCAGTAACTCATAGTGGCTAAATACATGATATTAAGTAACGTACCTTAGCAGAAAGGAGGCCTTTAGCAGCCAGTGCATCTTCCCCACGACTGTTGGGAAAGCAGTGGTACTGGGCCTTGAGCACCGGGAATCGGCTAGCTACAAACAGGCCGCTGTTGAAGAACTTGAAAGAGGAACATCTGCATGGTGGGTGGCAAGCATACACACCAATGTCATACAATATGTGGCCAAACATGGGTCTTAGTGCTTGGGTGAGTTTCTGTGCAGCCCTCTTATCAAACACCTCCTCTAGGCACAGGATATCCAAATTAGCTGGAAACAATGACGATACCTCCCATGGTACATCGTCATGCTGGCGGAGACCCTGGGAGAGTAAAGCTCGGGGTGCACTCCTCCGGTGACCCGCTCGGCCCTGCTGGTTGGAGTTCTGGTTGCAATTGAGGAGGGGAGAGGGTGTCTCAGTCGAGGGATCTTCTGTGTCATCACAGGGCACACAAACCACCTGAGTGTTGGACTTTGGGACTGAAACATGTCCTTCAGCTGGGTCTGAATGGTGACTCACTGGGGGCTGGCCCTGTCTATCTGTAGCCCCGTAAGTAGATGAGTTAACTGTGGGGAGTATGCTGCTGGAGGGGCTGAGAGTACCACAGCTGCTGGGCGAGTCAACAAAGATGCGGATATGGGGTCGACACACACCTTGCAGAATGCGCTGACCAATGGCAGCTGCCCTGTGCTGGGTGTGCCCCAGGTTGTTAAAGCGAGCCAAGCTATCAGGCAAAAGACACAAGTTGGCTGTGGCAAAGCCAAATGAGGCCTTTCCTACCAGCTCAAAGCCCCTGTGTGTCTCTGTTTCTGGTGAGGATGGCGTCTCCCTGTGGTAGTTAAAGGGTCTGCGGCAGCCCTGAAGAGGAGCCCAGAGCAGAAATCCCAGGAGGGCCAAGGGGGCTGTGGCAAGAAAAAGAATGAAGAAAATAATGGAGCCAAAGAAGACCTTGAGGGGGTGGAGGTAGCATTCCTGCTCCAGTCGCTGCGTTTTCTCCAGGGTGGTGGACTTGCACACAGCAATGAGGCGATCAAGAAACCAGAAACAAGGCAGGATGAATGCCCATCCCACAGCATGGAGGCCTGCAACAAAGCCATTAGGAAAGGGAGACACCCGCAGAGCCATGCCTCTGCCCTTTCTTTATGCAGCAATCTGTATGAACAACACTGGCACTTCCCGTTCTACCCTCATTCCTCGTTCCTCGTTCATGGGTTCCACAGGACACTAAGGCAGGAGAAAGAAATCAGAATTTTATATTGTGGCTCTGTTCCTGTGATCTCTATAAACATTCACAATGTGGACTCACAGGATTAACTGACTTTTATCTTTCACTGAATTCATGCCTGTACACGCAGTTGTGGAAAACATGAGGAAATTGACAACTGTAGTGGCATGAATGCAGTACAGTCAGAGGCAGTAGGAAGATCAGACTGGCTTACTGCACCCTTATGCAATGCATCATGATCACTTTTAAAGGAGGCAAAGAGAAAAACATTGTGTAAACTCCATATAATCCAGCTGCCACCATCTGCACAGTTTCTAATCACTGGGGAAAAAAAATCTGCAATGAAAAAAAGCCTGAACGCCACACCTTTATGTGTATTGACATTTTCATTATACTGTGTTCACTGGGTGTGTCAAAGGTAAAACCTACCACAAATATTTTTTTCTTATCTTGTACTGCTAAATTAGCATTTGACAATAACATCTCAACTGTAATACATTCACAACATGTGATACAATCCGAGGAGTCTGGACACCTGCGTTTACTGTGAAAAATAAGACTGTACTATAAACAGTTTTAGTGTGGATTTGCCCTTTAACGTTACATTCAAGGGTTCACTCCCACTGTTGACACTGGGCTCTGGTTCTTCAGCTAAAGATGGACAATCAGGAAGTTGGAAACCCTCAACATCCCGATTATCCATATAAAGACCCCATGCAAAGCAGACAACCATAAATTCTACCATCATGCAAGTTTTTAGCAGTCAAAGGAAGCGAGCTTCATGTGTCGTGTCTGTCCTGTCGACACTCACACAGGTAGGTGAGGGGAGTCTCAGCAAAGGTACTGTGAACGCCCGTGTGCAGGTATGCTAAGCTAACAGTTTCACATAACCGCATAAACGCAACAGAAAAACTTTCAAACCCACATTAACGTTGGTGCGTATGGTCACGACAGGTCGCTGTGTCATTGTAGCACATGGTTACTAAATTCCCACACTTTAAACATCCCTCAGAGTCTACGTGTGTGTTCGTTATCACAAATGAAAGCTGTCACCTGTCCTGTTGTTGAGCTAGCTTAAAACACTCCGCTAACGTGGCAGCCCTAATGGTCTTACCTTACTACGAAAACTAGGACAGTCCGTCTGAAGAACCCTCACAGCGAGCCGCCTGCTAATGTATTTCTTCTGTTACATTCATTTTATTAGTTTGCCACATGCTGTAATGAAGTCCACATTTGGGCTTAGGGGGGAAAAAAAACAGTTCAGCACTAATAGCCCACCCTGCTTTCAACCGCTGATCATTCTGGCGTTATTAAGCCACGCCCCAATGGCGGTGTCATGGTGTCCGGCCCGTCTGACACGTGATCTTACCTGAGGCGACCTGTTACAGTCTGTTCTAATCACTGAGTACTTCTTGATTTTAAGTTTCCCAGCTAATTAAGCAGTGACTTCTGGAAACCGTTTACCAAATGAACCAGTAGAAGACAATATGGGTAAAGACTGAGCCACACCATCAAAAATGCATGTTTTATATGACATCCTTATCATTTTTGGATTGATTGATTGATTAATGTATTATTCTTAGTGAACAATTTATACCACATTATCATGATTGAAAGCAATTCATGTTTACATTTTTGTACCCTGCGTGATAAGAATAAAGCTTCAGATACATTGTGGAGCAAGCTTTAGTCCAAATTTGTTTTGTTAGAAAGTGTATATTAATAAGCAAATACTTAAAAGTATGATAAAAAAAAAAATCATAGCCACACAAATTTTATCATGCAACATCATTTATCAACTCTTTTTTTCCATTTTGTGAATTGGAAATAAGCTTGTAAATGTCTCTGAATGCAGTCATCACTAGTAGAGAAGAAGAGGTTTTCTGTCCTTCTGGGCCATGCTGCAGAGGCAGGTGAGCACAAGCAGCAGGTCCTTCTGAAGTTTTCCCGGTGCTGTCGTCACTATCAGCTCCCTCAGAAAGTCTGGATTATTGTAGTCCATTGTCTGAGTGCTGTATTTATCAGGCCTCTCCTTCAGGATCCCATAAGTGTTGACAATAAATTCGGTGAAAGGGGGGTGAAGTGTTGTTTTAAAACCGAGCCGGTTCAACTGCTCCATGAGATCAGCATACCTCTGAGTGAGATGAAGCCGATAGCCCTCATCCACCTTCCCTGTCAGGGGATGGGTGCTAACCTACAAGAGAAGAAAACAAGCTGAGAGTTTCCTCTGAGTTATATAAGTGGAATTTTATGGTCATTATTGTTTTTCTAAATTAACTCATACTGGGATGAGTCATGGTTGAAGCTTTCTTGATCTCTTTGGATTCTAAAGTGATATTTTTTTCCTGAACTTTCTAGAACCAGGTTTTTGATTAAAATAATAATGATTATAAAATATCAGTGAGCAGTTTTTACCTGAATG
Organism: Toxotes jaculatrix; assembly: GCF_017976425.1. NCBI lineage: Eukaryota > Metazoa > Chordata > Actinopteri > Toxotidae > Toxotes > Toxotes jaculatrix. Next base: position 13,351,995 of record NC_054401.1, on the reverse strand, counting down.
ATCTTCTCTGGCAAATTGAGCAGTGTGAAACCGTAAAGCCTCTTGTGGCCCTGGAAGACATAAGAGAGAATCCTCCCATCCAGTTGGTAAGCAATCTCTCCCAGCAGCCTGTCTGGAAGAGCAATGAAATAACTAAAATTAGGAAAATGTTTCTTTCTGGGAACATTACCATTACTTCTCAAAAATCTTTCCATGTTAGGTATCACTCACTTTTGACCTCAAGAGGAACATCAGCCTGGCAGCTTTGAGACTCTGCTTTCTCACATGTGTCTGTAAACATCGAGCTTTGTATGAAAGACTTGAAGTCGACAGGGGACGAGGTTTGGTGTTTGTGTTTGCTTGCGGATTGTTGCAAGTCTTTTCTGAACTGTGCCTCATCAGAGGTGGTTTGCCACAGACTGGATGGTTTTCTTCCTGATGGTGAGCAAACTGATAACAAGAAAGCAAGATGTTATTCTTGTCATACATACTGCATTTATTAAGACAAGCAGTCTGTGAAGTGGATACTTTAATGACACAACCTGTTTTAACGTCTTTAGAATGGTACCCATTGTGTTTTAGAATTGATCAACTGATTTTATATTATTTATCATTTTATATTTAACACAATATCTATTTTAACACGTAAGATATTAAACAAACTCACAAAATAACCGATTATTTTGATGATTAAAAAAAGAAAAAGTTACAACCAGAAATCAGAATATACTGCCTGGACCATTTCTTTGGAATTGTGTTGCTAGGGAACAGTTTGGATCAGTTTTGTCCCTGTCAGCTGTTACTATGAAATGCTACAACTACATATAAATCTGGTCTGTTTACATTTGTAACACGGTGAAAAGGCCTATATTTGTATATGCTTAGTACTATTTTATGTTACAAAGACAGGAGATTACTTGACCAAAACAATACAAAACTGCAAATACTTATAAAAACAGAGCACTGAGTTTACAAAATGTTTTTCATACCTCATTCTGGTTCCTGTTGTAATTATTAGCAACTACACTGACAACTCTGAACTGCACCCTGGCTGACATCTAGTGGCAAAGAAAAACACTTGCACTACCTGTTAAATCCTCCAGAGTAGAATTGTCAAAGCTCTGTATCCAGGCTCTCAGGTCTCTGTTTTCCTTGACTACACTTAGCATCAACTTCAACTGATCGTTCTCCTGCCCGAGTTGTTCATTTTTTGACAGCAAGGCAGAAACAGTTTGCTCCAGGTCCATTCTGGGGCTCCCAGTTTCACAGCTGAGCCCCAAACACACAAAACTTTCTGGATCCTGACAGAATCATATATCAAATCACAACAGAACACAATTCTTTGGTGAGACATGATTCTGTCAAGATGTTTTCACTCCACACAAAAGACAGAGATCAGGCTTTGAAAAGAACCTTTATATTTAACTATTAAAAGTTCTTCTTTACCTTCGAAATAGTTTGACCCAAAAAAAAAATCCCCAAATCAGAGGGCACACACTAGCTTTTCAATTGTATCATACAGCCTTTATAAGTGGATGGAGTATATCTGGTTGTCATGGAGACAGATCTGCTGACATTCAAGCTCAGCAGCTGCTGGTATTTCATCCAGTGCACTTTTTAGCCATTTTCACATGTGGTGGGCTATAGGTTTAAGCATAAAAGTTCATTCTTGACCCTGGAAATAGTAGTTTGACAAGACAATCCTGACTCGAGATCCACTTACTAGTTTTTTTTCCCGTGTTTTGCCCGTATCACAAGGTCTTCATCTACTTAAGAAGCCAACCCGGAAGAGACAGGTGAAATGGATGAAATCATAACTGCTCACCAAGACAGCTGAGCAAACTCCTTCTGCTGATGAAGACCGTGTGATAAAGGTGAAAGCTCTGAAAAAAGTAGGTAAGTGGACTTTTTATTCTTTTGCCAATTTCATTTGGCATAAGAAATCATTTTCTAAACCAAGACGAAGTCTTTTACCAGAAGACATATCACTTCATAAAACAGACAATGTATTATTATAAAAAAAACATTTGCACAACATAAAGCAAGAAGAAATCTCAGAATATGTGATCGATGAACACTACGAGACAAAACAGTTCACAGAAAAATTAGAAAAAATAAAAGTCAAGATTATGGGAATTCACTTAAATACATGAACTCAAAACAATTTCTGTTGTTCCTCCTGCTCAGCCCCCCCTTGCTCTTCCAAGGATAGCAAGAATATAGAGGAAGATGTTGATGATGTCTGTGTACAAGGTAAGAGCAGCAAAGACGTATTCCTCTGGACTCAGGGCCAATTCCTTGTTGCCAAGCAGCAGCTGCGTGTCGACCGCCAAGAACTGAAACACAGAAGAAATTCACAATGGGTCAAACACTGAGACCAGTTTTCCCTAAATAAAGATGTAGAATACCAGTCAATATCTGAATTTTAATCATTTTGTGTGGGCACAGGTTAAAGGACTGGTTCACCCAAATTATGAAGAGACATTCTGGTTATAGTTATAGGAAATTTCAGCCTCTGATATCTCTGCCTACACCTCAAAACAGTAGAGGAGAATGAAACTGAGTTAATGGTCCTCACAGCAATTAAAGATTTCACTTCAACAGCAAGAATGTGCCTTTCCAGACACACTGCTGTCATCACCACCATATACAGTAAAGTGGGGAGAAAACAGTTTGTTTAAGCACTTACACAGGTGAAGAGCAATGCTCCCAGTCCAGCATACACAATGTGCAGAATCTTGTCACGGATGATGATGCAGAGGATGCCGAAGAAGATCAAGACAATTAAACAGACAAAAAGCACGCCGTAACAGGAAGTGAAGTCGTACTTGGTCTGTGGGAGGAAGTGGCATAAAAGTAACCTCAATAACAAAGTGTGATTGGTGTACATGACATAGATACAAGACGCAGGGACTGACAGATACAGACCTGAAGAGAGAAGATGACCACTGTGAAGCACACAACTGCCGTGATGCCCACCGCCATGACCACTGAGTCGGTGTCATGAAAACTGGCGATCATTCCCACCATGTAGGACATACTGAGAGTCAGGATGGACTAAATACAAGAAACACAAATACATCAGCACTGCTGCACATGTTTGAGTGGAGTGCAATTTCAAGGCATGAATAAGAAACCATTTTGCAACAGTGATTTGTGAGGCTCTATCTGTCGTGTTTTGAGCAAGGAGGCAGCCTTATCTCTCACTTTACCACATCAGAACAAGTTGGAAGGATTATAGAAAAATTAAAACTTTGCATTTGTTTCCCAAGACAACAATAACTGAAATCAGAAAGCATGGTACTTCCTGAGCTGTAACTCCTTCCCTCATTGTTTGTCATTCTGAAAAAACAAAGACTGAGCAGACTTACCAGCGCAACCAGGTTCCAAGGATGTTTTCGGCGAATGCTTCCACAACAGCTGATTGCACAAACTGACGCAAAGAACACAGCATAGGACACAAAGTAGGTCCAGGTGTTCACCATGACAAACATCCTGACCTCTGCCACAAAGGTGAAAACAGCCACGAAGGCGAATGTCACCATCAGCTGAGCAGTTAACACCAAGAATACCTGGAATGAAGAGTGGATTTTTAGGCAGAAGACACAGATGATTTTTCTAACAAAGAATGTCCATTTTAAGGGGTATCTCAACTTGCATCAATGTATATGATCCATTCCACCAAGAAGATTAGGTTCATGATTGTGTTTGTTTTTCTGTTGTTTGTTCATCAGCAGGATATGTCAAAAACTTGATTTCAGTGGAATCTGGTGGAAAGCATGGCAACTTGCCAAAAATAATTTTGAAGGAAATTCTGTGAATTCTAAGGGGTTTTTTTGGACAATAAAATACCAGGAATCTCATGATTGTTTGTCACTAAATGTATATTTGAAGTAAATCTATGTCTAAATGCAGAGCTAAAAAATTGAATTATTAATATAAGAAATTTGAAGAAATCTGCAGACTTAGCAGCAAATAATGTGGTTTCTACATCTTCAACCAATCTGTCTCCTTACCTTTCGAATGAAGGCTCTTCTTATGCTCTTGTTATCTAATCCAAAATCAAATTCGTCATTCTCGATGAAGGCTGGTGGATCCTCCTGGTTGGTGAAAACATCATCTGAAATTGGCACCAAGAAGAAACATCACATTCATTAAATTATGCTACAAATCTTATTCCACATAAAATATAACACAATGTTATAAATACTCACTTTCAAAGTTGCTATTAAAGCCCTGTCCTGGTGGACAATATGGTAAAGAGGACGGACTGGGACCATATCCCATGCCACCTTGGGGGTTTGGAGCCATCCCAAAAGCTCCAGGAACACCTGGTCCAAAAGCAGTTGGTGGAGGGAAAGGGACAACTCCAGGAGCAGGGCCTCCGAACATGTTTGGGCCTGGCATGTTCATGTCATATGCAGGAGGAAATGCTGGCTGTCCGGGAAGAAGAGGCGGAGAAGGCCCCCCTTGGACGGGAGTGTATTCAGTCTTCTCAGTTGTCATCTCTGGCTTGGATCAGGAGCAAAGACTGAAGCGTTGTATTATTGGGATAGCTCTGCAAAATATAAAATAAAAGGGAGAAGCCGTCTGTAATGTTATGTAATGTTATGTTATGTTATGTTATGTTATGTTAAAGAGCTAAATAAACAGCCCTGACAAAGACGGTTAACAGAAGTTCATAGTGCGAAACGCAGTTACGTCAAAGAGGTCACGTGACGGTGCTGCCTTCCGGTGCATATCGAAATTGATAAGCATCGACAGATTTCTATGTGTTGTACACATTTATAGCATTAAACCCGCCACCAATCTGAGGCTTAAACGAGTGTTAAGGCTCCGGGTTTGACACCAACCCATCATTTACATTTTACATGTTGGTATCACATTCCAACGCTCCGGAGCAGACTCTGGGGGAAGTGGTCTGTTTCCCCTTACCTTTACCTGAGCCTGAGCCTCAGCCTGAGCCTAACCTTATCTAAACCCCCAACCAGTCGTGTTTTAGGATGTTTAACCTGACACCAGCTTTGCCCTAACTCTCCTACCTCACCAGGTATTTCTGCCTATTCCCGTAAAACGTTTAGTGATTAGCTGCCTTCAAATTTCCCCGAGGTTCGCCGAGACTCGCGAGAATTAGCTTCTAAATTTAGGCCACAAATTCCACTTTCAACAAGGAAAGGGCAATTTAACCCACATAATCTACATTCAACTGGCTATTTGTAACAAATTAACACAGATGAGTAAAAATTTGGTAAAGAACAAATTACGAGTGTTCTAGGAAATCGTTAGGTTAGGTTACAAACACAAGCTGACCAAACAATAACATTAGCCATCTGGAAATGCAAAAAAAAAAAAAACAACGTTAGAATGGTTAAAATCTTTAAAGGCTACTCACGTCGCACAGTCAAATTTTTTAACCCAGCAGGCTTCCTCTAAAATGTTCTGTGATTTTTTATGGTCGCAGGTTCTCACACTTGTATAGATGTTTTGTTCACAGACTGCCAGGAAACCGCTGCCTGCCCCTCAGCTCCACGGGCTGTGGAATCCAATGCCGCGTTCAGGTCACATGGGATAGATGGTACACGGGAGACCTACTTGAGAGCATATCTTTATCAACTACCTGACGTTTGTGTTATCATAGATTAGGTCGTGTGAGATTTTTTTTTTTTTCAAAGCAATAAATAACAGTCAACGACACACTTTGACTGATTAAGGTGTCAATGTTTACTTGATTTGCATGTGATTTGAACGCGACACTCGTGTCTGTCACTTGAAGGAGGCATTACTAAACTCGAAAGTGAAGTGCGGAAAACATCACAGGCCACAACCGCGACGGGGTCGAGAAAGTGGTATCTTAGCTACAAAATGCTTGGCAAGGAGGAATGACCCTCATTAACCAGCAGGTGTCAGGAGTGCACAGTTTTGGTGAGAAAAAAAACTGAGACAGCAACTAGGGACAGTACAAAACAAACTTTCATGCAACTGCCTGTCTTCTCCTCCGCCCATAGCTTGTACCCCAGGTCACATTAACAAGTTTCTATACAGCTGTATAGAAACATAAGTGGTGGAGACTGTAGTGAAGGATTGAAAACAGGTGAACAAAACTAAGAATAGACTGTAAATTCTCTTGACAATCAGAGGGCCCTGAGACCATGAGTGTTCATTTCAGCTGTTGCCGTATTTTGGAATTTCCTATGTAAATAAATCAGAATTTATAAAACAAGAATGTCTAATATTTTAGTTCATTTACAACTTTTTATTTTACAGTACTGATGAGGGGATCAACTAGTGGTGGTGTAATGTGGGAAGAGGGACCTGTTTACTATTTTGGAGCCACAACAGGTCAAATTCATTACACAAACACCTACGTTGAATTATAATATAAACAGAAGAAAGCATCAAACTCCAGCAGTATTTCAAGTTTAGAACAATTTGCAAAGACGTGTAATTCATTCTAGTGACTCGGGCTTTCTGAGACGCAGGATGCATGTCCTTGCCAGTTGAGTTTCTTTCTTTGTTTTGAAATTTACCACAGAAACTTGAGACACTCTCCTGCTGACAGTGGTTAATAAATGTCAGATTATGTGACTTTCATATAGTGTCTATGGTTCACATCGTAGTGGGACTACTAACACAACTTGTGTTGCCCCAGTGCACATAGACTGCATGAAACAGAACACTAGAGGCAGTTTACTCTTCATGGCAGTTGTTCAGATGTACACATGCATCATTTTACCATCTGCTACATTTTTTTATTCTTTATCCATCACTGTTACCATAACGTGACACGATTTCATCAAACAGATGAAAGAGTGTGAGCAAAACCAACATTACACAGAACACAAAAGGATAAACACAAGTTGAAGGTGAATTTCCTTTTATTTCACAAATTAAATCTTTGCATTATTTTTAGTCATGCATTACAAAATGCAAGGTGAGATGGGTGATGCCCTCGCCTTAGAAAACATTTAATGTCAAAAGACATCAAATGTAAAAAAGAAAAATTAAAAAGTTAACAGCTGTCACACTGTCCTTCGAACTGGTCAAGTATAAAAAGCGACATCAAAGACTTACGGATATATTTTGGACAACATTAAATCTACAGAAAACAGAAAAAGCATTGGAGTTATTGCTACCTTTCCACTCATATTTTGTTCTTTATACACAGTATACCGCATTGTTAACCCAAGTTTAAACATTCTTAAAACAACGCTTGCTCTTGATCATGAGAAATGCAGCAGCACATGTGGACATGTTCTATAACAGGCTTCATACTAATACACAAACACAAATAAAGGGTTTTTACTGTAAGGCTCCGTAATAAATACATAAATAGCATAATTTAAAAGGCACATTATGAAACATTTTTTTCAAAATGAAAGATTCACATTCAACAATGTTGCTTCCCTTCTGCTGAGTTTACTTGAGGTGCAATTTAAAGGGAAGAAAAGTGAGTGCTTTTACCAGCTTCAGCTGTCAGCATTCTGTCTTATGTACTATCAAGAAAATACACTTTAAAAAGGAACTAGTTGAGGATGTCTAATCTATCTCACTCCAAACAGTTATTTAAAAAAAAAAGAAAAGAAAAAAAGAACAGTCTTAACAAAACTTCTCTATCAATGTCTGCATAGCTTTACCAAACAAAATACTGGTCCAAAACTATGAAATACTGAAAACTGCAAGATGACGTAACATACTGTTCTCATATGTATGCAAGTGTTTTGGTTTAATGGGGAAGTAGTTGGGAAAGGAACCTGATTATAAGACATAAATGTAATTGGGAATTTTATACAAATTCCACTAAAACATATATACATAAAATTCAGCAATGTTTGACATGAGGTCCAGTGAGTTTACTTCCATTAGCATTCAATATTTTACTACTGAATAAATATTAAATATTCATATATATTCATTAGCAGCAAAATACTGATCTCACTTGAATAAAATAATATAAAAGTAATTCCTCATTGCTCTCCACATTTTGGTGATTTTCTTCAGGCTCTTTGGTAGAAGGACTGCTAAGATAAAACCTGGGAGTGACGACCATCCTTCAACTTCTACTGTCTTCCCCCCTCCTAACTTTTCCCTCGTCAATGGAGGGGGTGTCCTCCCCTGCTTTCCTCCCATAAGGTAGTTTTGATGGTTTTACTGCATGCGGTCTGTCTGGAGCTGCTGAGGTTGGTACTGGCTGAAGGCTGCAGCGGCAGCAGCAGCTCCTGGGGTGGCAGCAGTGGCGAGTGGCTGCTGGACAGCGTATCCATACCCTGCTGTAGTCATGTAGCTTGTTGGTGCTGGCGAGGCCGCATAAGGATATTGCTCATAGGCAGCTGCAGCGGCGGCAGCAGTAGCAGCAGCCGCAGAGTACTGAGCATACGTTGCTCCAGTATAGTCAAGGTACGGGGAAGTGGCAGCAGCAGCTGTTGCCGTAGCAGCAGAAGGTTGTACATGAGGGATCACCACGCTGGGTTGGACAAAAGCCTGAGGGTAGACGTAGTGGGCAGGGATCCTGTAGGACACAAAGACACATGGGGTCAAAGCAGAGCCACAGCCAGTCATCTGTCCAACGCTGAAACAAAATTCTGGAAAACTGAAAAGCAGGCGCCACAAATACGTCAATCCAGTCCTCAGACCACAGCAAATCCATTCATTAACAATTGAAAAACCCTACCTAGAAATGAAAAGTTAAGGAAGCAGCAAAACCGCAAAGAAACACAAGCGCAGCTTTTAATTTCAAAAAAAGCACCTGAATCTGAAACACAGTAAGGCATTAAGAGAAAACACAGCCCAGCCCTGCACCCAGTGTCTCACTGAAAACTGTAAAACTGTACAAAATGCGAGCTTATCGCACAACACCACAACATATCAAGATGAGAAGTGGACATTATTCTGTCCACATACTGCCACACCAACACCACACATACAGGCATGCCCACACATGTTAATTAGTCCTTAAACACAAACAAATTGGGCAAAAAATAGGCTTTCTGTGCCTTCAAAAATGAGCAGCTATTAAATGCAATAAGTTGCTATGCAGCTGATGTAGCTGCAGAGTTACAGTATTTTAACAAGTGGGTGCTTGAATGTATAAAGTTGTGCAGAGGCCTCCATTTAACTACCTTAAAGAAAAAAACGTGGTGTCATTTCCATTGGAAGAGCAATACTCTGTACATAGACCTGGGTATAAATGGATAAATACAAGCCTGGGTATCTGGGTAAATTTGGTCCCACTTTAAACTTGTGTTAAATTCACCCTCAGTGAATATATTGAGTAGCAGGTGTGAAACTGTTATATCTGTCCAAAGACAAGTGCCCCCTCCCCCCTTAGTCATACACCCCCACACAAACATACACACGGCAACTTGACTGACAAGGGAGGCTGGAAGCATGCTATTTTTGCTCCCCTTGTCATCTCCAAAGGACAAGCTGATCTTCTCCTTCAGTAACACATGGCAGGGAACTTGTCAACTGTAATGGCTGCCTTCGCCGCTCTACCGTCTCAGTGACTTTCCTGAATTTATTTACTGAAGGTGTCCAAGCTGATCAAGAAATGGTGCTCTAGTTACAAAGTGGGATGCGTGATCCACGGCTGTAAATAAGAGCTAACCGTTTTGTGCTGCAGCTGCATAATGATCACAGTAAAAGTTATGTTTGTTTATGAGTCCAATCACATGTATGGTTTTCAATTTGAAAAGACAAGAACTAACATGCCGTTATCTTTTCTTTGTGATTTGACCTTGTTTGAATATCAACAGTCCAAGTGCTAAAAGGGCACAGCTGACTTAAGCCATGTCTATTGAAAGAGATGGGATGAACATTTTGTGGTCCTGCGAGTCCAGAGCTAAATAAAGGTGCTTTGTAAATCACCAGGACACATGGGTAATCCCCAGCACATAACCAAAAGGCTTCATGGGCACATGGCTCGGCCCCACCTGTTGTCCACAGCCGAGCGGCCCTGTCTGTGCCATACATTATTAACAGCGCTGCTGAGTGAGTCCCATTTTCCATCTGAATTTGAGAGGCCATGGAGATCACTGTAGCCAACAGCTGCTGCCTGAGAGAACGGCTAAGATCTCTGTCTCCAACCTACAGTGCAGTCAACATTTGTCTATACATATAAAAAAAAAAGGCTACACTTTTAGGTTTATTGCAGAGCTAAATAATGAATCCATTATCACATATTTGGTTAGGTTGCTTTTCTGTGGTGAAAACACTGTGTGTGTTGTAACTCCCCCTACACATGTTAATTTTATTGTTCAGTGACAGTCGCCGGGGGGATGAGAAAACTGCTACACAGAGGAGGGTTTTGGTTTATCAGAAAAAAAATATGCTCAGTATCATGTACCTGTGGATGTAAGCAACAAGTGAAAGCAATAGGGTTAATAAAAACAACAACAACAACAAGAACAACACAGCATCATGGGTAAGGAAACAGAAAAAGAACTCCCACATGCAAGCCAGTGTTTGTTTTGTTGCAGGGGATCGATTTTGAAATAAACACACTGTGAGTGATCATCAGCCCCCTTTAGACAACAAAACACGATCAACTCAATGTTAACTAAAAACTGGGGGGGAAACACAGGCTAAAGCACAAATCAATCATTAAAAAAGGGGGAAAAGAATCAACACCCCATTGCAGAGTTACAACTCCCTATCAAAACTCACAAAGTCTGCACAAAAACCTCCTGCACCCCCCACCTCCCCCACTGCAAGTAGAAATAAGCACACAGTTAAGCTGAACACCACATCATACTGAAAACAAGGCACACACCAATCTATGTACTATTGAAAACTGAAAAAAAAAAAGAAAAAAAAAAGAAGACTTCCATGCATCTAGTCACCATTTCAGTTCGTTTGTGTATGTCAGAGTATACAGGTAACACTTTAGTGCTCTGCCCAATGCAGACTCAGCTATTCCTCAAATCATCATGTCCCTTCATCAGCTATTTTAACCGTTACCGACCCTGTCAGATCAGAGAGAGATAGACAACATGAAGTCAAGTCCTGTAGTGGCTGAGGGACAAGTGTTCACTTCCTTCACAGTCAACGCCAAGCAGAGGAGCACACATCAACACTCACATGTCCTCATTCAGGATTAAACAGGTGGAAGCAATGATAAATAAATGTTTACAGCTATAAAAACTGATTATATAACATCATAAAAGACAATAGCACATTTTCCTTTTCCATTTTATACAGAAGATTTTGTGATAGAAATGGAAGCTCTGCAGCTTAACATACCCATAAGGTCTTTGGATGAATGCTGGATGGATCTGAGGCATACCGAATGCAAATCCTGGATTGAAAACAAATTATTATTAAACTCACAGTCCACAGTAAGCTGATGTTCTCCAAATCATCTACTTTTTCTAAGTTATATTTTATATTTGTATCGACTTCTAACAGAATGCTTATATTAACTCCATGTAGCAGTGGCAGTGACTTTGTAAAGGACTGCTGTATGCTTTTTGCATGCCACACTGATTATCTAAGGCTGTGAAATTAGGCTGTGTGAAGTAAGTCCCTCACCTGGTTGTATGACCCTAGGCTTGGCCCCCAGGTAGGCCAGGTTCACATTGGCTTTCCTTCCATCTATAATGGGATTGGGGTCCTTGCAGGCTCGATCAGCAGAGGCCCGGTCTGCCATGGTCACCTACAAAGAAAAAAAAAACATTTTCCATTCACCTCATGGAGACGTGTGAGTGTACTGTATGGTCACAGTGATCAGATGGCACTCAGAAACTATGCATACTTTGTTTTTGGTTATGTTTGTTTTTACCATGTACCAGCACTTCCAAGTGTCGCCTGTTCAATTCTGCCGACCTATTTCTAACCTGGCAGTCACGCAGTGCAGTAGCTTTGGTGGGTGCCCATAGTCGCTTCAATTGACCTTAACATCGACTGTGCACGTGTACATGCAAATTTAAAACGTCAGCTAAATAATATCAACAGGTTGTTACTTACGAATCCATAACCTCTGGATTTGCCCGTCTGCCGATCAGTGATGACCACAGCCTCCTCGATGTCTCCAAACACTTCGAAATATTTCCTGAGACTTGAGTCCGTTGTGTGATAAGGAAGACCTCCCACAAAGATCTTGGTGAAGGTGGTGTCTTTCTGTGCCGAGTGCATCGTGCGTCTTTGTGTATGTGTGTTTAAATGTGTCTATAAGTAATTTCCTATAAGTTTTAAGGTCAGATAAAATAAAGAAAAGCGCTCAGATGTGCCAGGGTCAGGGAGAAAGTCTGCAGCATGGACGGGCAGCCCTCCGGTAGTGTGACTGTGGATCTTTAGAAGGAGGAGGAGGAGAAGAAGGACACCTGTTAGTTTGTCGCGGGAGGCTTCCCAGTTGTCAGAATGTGACATAGATACTTAACTCCACCCAGATCCAGACCACCACTCCGCGCTCAGGCTACCTACTGTCGACCAGCTGCTAAAACAGTGGCAAGGACACGCTCTGCAAAACAAGCATAGAAAAATCTAATTCTCTCTAATCTAATTCTGATTCCTCATTTGCTCAATAAAGTGAGAAAGAAATGTGGGTCAAGGCAAGTTTGAAAACGATTTTAGACTTTGAGACAACATGGGAGTGGGTGTAAAATAATGATTGCTCAACAACAGTGGAAAGGCGTGCAGTCAACATTAGATTGCACATCACTACCAGGGTTGTTGACAGGCTTTTGCAAGTAATACGAGCCCACAGAAATAAAATAAAATTAAAACAAAACAAAACAAAACAAAACAAAACAAAACATATATATATAGTATCTAACTGCTCTTTTAAATGTCTGAAAATGAGTACAATCAGCCTTTAAAATTCTAAATATATAGTTCAATTAATTCGAATGTGACCAATTAGGGCACCACTGGCCAAATTATTAGAAAACTTTCATGGATCATGCAATAGAAAACTACACTGATTTGCACAACTAATAGTCAAGACTTGAAAGAATAAAAGACCTTCTGTATAGAGGCACATCTCATACATGGGGCAGTCCATGGTGCCTGTGTCATCATGTTTACATGTTTGTGTTGTTTATCTTTACATCAGCCCCAGACAGGATAAGTTCCAGGGGACCATAAATCTGCCAGTGGCAAGAGACATTTTTGCTCTACATTAGGTAACTGGGAAGTGGAGCAAACATCACTGTTGACATCTCATCCAAGAGATGTAGTGAAGTAAACACTGTTGCTATGACAGAGGGCATGTTTGTGTTGTGTACACTGCTTTGACAAAGTCATTTCTTAACATAACCTAAGGTAAGATATTGTTAGCTAAATATACAAAATAGCTGTTTTCAAAGAATGTATGAGAACATGGTCATATTTTACGTAACAGCAAAATCTTCTGCAGATCTATTTCCTGTTTGTTTACACTTTAGATATGCACTTATTAAGACGGTCGCATTAGGACATGGTATTTTTTGGTTTAGGAAACTGGAGGATGGTGTGAATTGCTGCGTCACCTTGTAGATATTAAAATGATATCTTGTTTACACTGCAACACAAGAAAAAAAAATGGAAATAGAAAAAAAGGTAAGAGAAGAGTAGATCTGAAAAGAAACTGTATTTAAAATGGGACATTACAGCACAAAGATAAAAAATATATATATACATTTCCTAGAAATATATGTCAGTGAGGTGAATAAATAATGGGAAATGTTTAATCCTTGCACGTTGTGAAGATGATCAAAAATCCTTCACAGTATCTCTTTTGGAAGCACAAGGAAACGCAAGGGATGAACACATTGTCTACCCAGTGTCTGCTTTACTAAAATATTGTGCTTTACTACTAAAACATACATAATACACAAAAATGATGAATGAATAAAGAGTCAACACAGCACGCTGATTGTAAATGTTCTATTCTAGAACATTTTGTACCAATTAAAACAGTTTGAGATACATTATAAATACAATTCTGTACATTATAATAATGTAAATACTATGTTCAAATACATTTCTATTTACAACTCCTTATGAGGGAGAGCAGCTTTGTTCTCTTCTTTAAAGTAAGGTCTTGGGTTTCTTTCATTTACTTGAAATAACAGCTTGAATATATAACTATTTCTAGTTAGTTCCACAGTTCACCACTTCCATAAAAACTTAGGTTCATCAGACAACTTTTCTTTGTTAACTAAACTACTTTTGCACCGTTTTCTCTCACCTGATACTGTCCATCACCCAGTCATCCAATCCCCCAGGTGAAAATTTGCATTATTGAGTACCTTGTGTTATACATCAGTCAGTTAACATATAAAATGCAGATGGACAGTCAGTTAAAAAAAAAAGAAAAAAAAGTATTCAATCAATCAGTCAGCGAGGCTGGATGGCATTTTGAATGCCTCTGGGCTTCATGATATACATACACAGGTTTCAGGTCCATGAAGTTTGTTATTGTTTATAAACTCAGTGAACGTGTCAAGGAGTCCATTGAGCAGTCTGGGGTTTATGTGCCTTTCTTTGTGGGAACGGGGAAATAAGGCATCAGTATATCCGGGCCTCATACAAAGCCAAGCTGCTTCGTCCCATGGATTAAAGTGATGACGCGTTTCTTCAGTCAGTTCAGTTAGAAAACATTTCACCAGTCCAATACGGAAGACAGTCTGTGAACTCTCCAAGAATCCTTTCCAGTGCAAGCGTTCAAACAGCAACAGTCTCATGCTGGATGGGGATTATTTCCTCCACAGTGTTACAGTACTTCAACAGGATAATTTAATTAACTGCATTCAAACACTGAAAGCCAAGTCAGGTTTTGCAGATTTGTCCTCTGTTCAGGGTATGTGGCATTACTCCTAGAGATATGGCACTAAGCTTTACTTGGACACATAGATATATTGTGAATACCTCCACAAATGTACATTACAAAAATAACATATTACTCATAACAGCAGATATGGAACCGTAGTTCTTTGGTTACCCCTGACATATCATATTAATGTAAATATTGATGTTTATTAACAGTAGTACATTCTTAATCTTCATGTCCCAGATTACTCCACTATGAGCCTCAGGGGAGGATGCATTGTCTTATAAAAATATTATATATACTTTTCAGAAACCAATGTAATAAAAAGTATGTGGGTAGTATTTTCATATGGACTCCCAGTTAAAAGTTAAGTTCTCTATCAAAAATATCGCCATATAGAAAACTCAGATATGTGCATAGAGAAGTTTCAGTGAACAGTAATCAGGATATACCTTCATGAAATGCACAGGTCAGCATTTACGCTTCAGGAAAGCAGACACACCTACAGAATATATCAGCTCAGAGACTTGATTGGTGAAAGGGATGGAAGGTAAGGAGCCATACTGAAGTCAGCCTGCGGTTCATCCATACGCACCGGTTCTGAGGATCAATGTCAGGTCTCTGCTTTTCCTCAGAAAGATGGTCCTGCTTTGGATCTTATCTGATCAGAGTCTGGGGTTCTGTGTCCATGGAAGGAGGTCCTCTGGTGAGACGAGATGGCTTGACAAACACACCATGGCCTGGAGGGCAGCGGAAGTACACTCTGCCCTGGACAGTCCCATTGTGCTTACCTGTGGGAGGGTGGAGCATAACTGATTTAAGGACTTGTGAAGCATTTTCTCCTAATAACCATGAATCAGTGTCTTGATGACAACACATTGACAGGATGATTAGACTTTCCTTTTTTGTATAAGCCCTCTTCATTAGCTTCACCATTAAAGCATGTATTTTTCATGATGTGACACATTTCGAAGGGAATATGAGGTTAATACAAACAAAGCTGTAGAGGACTCCTGACTTTCACCTACACCTCTCTTTCGTATTTTGTAGGACCAAGAGAGGATTATGACAGACAGGTAACGTGTGGTTTTAGACTGAAATATGAGCTGAGTGAAACATTTAACATTGGAAAAATGAACTTCTCAGTGCTCTCTGGTGGACAAACTCTGTGATAACACCATTTCTAAATTATCTAAAAAATGTTTTAAGCTAAAATTGCTCTGTTGTCTGCATATATTTGTTGGGCTCTACGAACATATTAATATTTTTGGAACAAAATCTTCAAAGGGACTCACCCACTGCCATATCCAGCTTCACACCAATCCAGATCCCCTTTGCAAACTCTACGCCTCCAACATAGTGGACTGTACCTCTCCTCTTCCCCACCCACACCTGCTCCCCAGGGGCCATCCAGTCAGGAAGCTGAGCTACAGGGGTGCTCTCATCCCCGCTAGAGTCCCCTGAGGGCTCGGCACTGCTGGGATTAGGACTGGGGCAAGGACTCCCGTGGGGCAGATCTCCCTGAGCTGGCTCCTGGATCGGAGGTTCTCCTCCTGCTCGTGGAGCTGGGGCAGAGGATGGGGCTGTAGACGAAGGGGTGACTGGGGATGGTGATGCTGGGGGTGGGACTGATGCAGAGGGAATTATTTGGGCTGGAGATGGTGCCGGGACTTTGTCAGGTGCACTTATTGGGGTCCTGACTGAAGTGCAAACTACAGTTGTGTTAGGGCAGGACACCGGTACACTAACAGAGTCTTCATTATTAGTACATTTGCTTATTGCATCTTCAGGATTGGATGTGTCGATAATACCACAGACAACAGAGGTGTGTCGATCGTCAGTGTTACATATTTCTACGTTATCTGGTTTCTTCTGCTCCAATCCCTCCTGCTCCCATCCCTCTGTAAAATGTGCTAAATCACTCTCTCCAATACTGTCATCAGCCCCTTTAAAGTCAGTGAACTCCTGGCTGGTACTGAGAACACAGTTATGAGGAAGAGGGAATGTTTGCTGCTTGTCTGTGCAATTAGGAATACCGACAGGTGAGGAGCCCTGAGGGTGGGTGAGCAGATCCTGGACCCCACCGGCTGAGAGAGGAGGCGGCTGGGCATCACTCCCTGCAGAAACACTTTTGGTTTGGGTGCTGCCTCGTCCAGCAGGACAGCCGAGGGGGTCATGGGGGTCTCTGGAGGTGCAGCTGAGGTGGTCAGAGCTCTCACTGGCACTGAAAGGCATGTCAGACAGTGTGGCATTGGAGGCACTGTGTGAAAAGTAGCCACTAGTGCAACTGCTGGCAGTGGGGCTTCGGGACACCTCTCTCTCGCCGCTCCCACCTCCACACCGGCTTCCCTTCAAGTCAGAACGGGAGGATAGAAACCCCTCCTGGCTCTCCAGAGTGGCGTTGTAGATCTCAAAATTTGCAAAGTCCTCTGGAATATAAGGCTGGAAGCTGCTGTGGTCCTGAGGGCCCCGATCGAGATTTAGAGTCATGTCCACATCTGTCTCCTCGTCCTCAGAGTCCTGTTGACCAAAACAACAGCAGCAGGACAAAAGACACATCCCACCGGATGTGATGTCAGCTAGAGCCTTTAAAGAGCAGTAGCCTGTAAAAACACTTTTTTTTTTTTAAAACAACTGAAAACAAAGAAAAAATGGCGTAGAATGTGATAATGGAACATGAAAATGATGGACAAATCATTTGTAATGTGGTTTTATTAAAATTGTATTTAGGTGTTTGTTGCTGTGCCACTGTAGTCACATGTCTGTACCATCAACAGTGTGCACTGTTCACACTAAAAACTACCCCTTTTTAAACACTGTAAGACCCATTGGGGCACATTTCCAATAGTTCAGAGTATTCTCACTGCACAGAAACTGGTTCTAGTACTATAATGAGCAAAGTAAACTGAGTTTTGTTTGCATTTATTTTGAATTACTAATATGAAAATACCTTAGAGCAATTTCTCTTCATAGGAAGAAAACAATTTTTTTGCAGACAACACAGTGTTTTCTCCACTTTATGCCAGTATTTGGACTGGACATGATGGCAGTAGGAACTACAACTATACAATAACTGTGTAATTTCGGTTTCAAAATGTAGTTACATAAGCTACTGCTTATGTAACTACATTTACTCCAATTCTCTGACAATTAATAATAAAAAATAATTAATTAATAATAAAAAAATATTTCAGGAATACACATGCTGCCAAAACTGTAAATTTGTGTTTTTAAAGTGTGTGACTCCAGTGGCGGGCTTTACACCTTGTGTTTGTATGTGACTCTCAGCAGAAATACTGCCAGTTTATAGAAAGACTCATTGTAAGAACCATTGGAACACATTTCCTGGTTGTGTGGTTGAAAAGGTACACGTGTAATCCTTAAAGCAAAGTATTTGGCAGTGTGTACACGTGTAAGTGCAATGCTTACAGCAGTGTGAATGTGTTTCCTGTCAGTCTGTGTGCGTTTAAAACTGTTACAGTAACCCTCAAAGCGGTGTGTGTAGCACTTACAGCAGTGCGTGGCAGTGTGTGGCTGAGCTGTCTGCTGATGGGAGTGGAGGTGGGGGTGGAGGTGGAGGTGGAAGGCTTGCAGTGGCCCTCGCTGCCTGCCCTGGGTCGGCGCCAGGGACAGGGAGGGGGGAGCAGTGCAGGGCTGTCCACACATGAGCGCATGCTCTGCGGATGGGTCAGAATAACAGCACACACTTCACACACACACACACAGCATGCATGGAGCTGGGCAGGCCATTTATACAGTTAGTTGCATGCAGTTTAATATTTAAAAAAACAGTGCTTGAAGTGTCTTGAGTACGTGTGACAGTACTTTTTATTATATTAAAGCATGCTTTTAGTTTTTTGACCCTTACTTTCTTTAATCCACTCACTTCTACAGTCTGTAGCAAATGTCTAAACATTTTTTATCCATACTGAAACTATACAGTCAGAACTCTTCCCTGTCTCTTTTGCTTTAATCCTGCTGCTTACTGAACCATCTTCACAGCATCCCTGACATGAACTATATTTGTAAAGTACCAACTCTTTTAGTCCACTTCAAGCACAGATGAAAACAAATATGCAAGGTTAGTTTAAATTGTCGAAACAGCCACAAACTATCTGTAAAATCCAATCATCACAAACAAAATCAGACATGAGACTTTACAGTGTAGCCTTGTCTAATTAAGTGTTGTGGCTTTCCCCAGTTGAGGCCATGCTCCTGCGAGTCGTGCCCTTATATTTCAGTACAGTGACATGGAGACAGTGGATGGCACCATCTTATTTGTTTTTCATCCAGTCACACAATAGCAAAGCCATTTTCTTCAAAATCATCAGGGAGCTTTGGGCCATTTGTAACATATTTATCATGTTGTGTCAATGTAAAATGTTAAAATGGTGTTTGACAAACAAAACAAGGACATGTGGGACTGAAGAAAGATTCAATGGGAAAGGGAACAACATGGCAAAAACAAAGACATGAATGCTTCCCTCTTGAGCGAGAAATAATTTAAGTCCTTCCTCCTTACCTCTTGTCCCAGCAGCGGCCGGGCCTCCAGGGCTTTCTTTGCCTTGTTCTCTTCTTTGACAGGCAGCAGAGACTTGAGGAACTTGGGTGGCTGAGGGGAGAGGACTTTGAAGGGGCTGGAGTTGAAAAAGGTAGGACTCTCTGGAACCAAACCTGTGTGGGAACATGCAGTTATAATGTAACAACACAAACAAGGTTTCTTACTCAGAAGAAGTCAGGACACCATCCAGCTGCTGCACATTTTGCATGTTCTGTACTTTACCTTGGTTCTCCTTGATTTTGATGGGTGTGCTGCAAAGGGAGCCATCCTGGGGATTGCAGGTGGAGCTGTCCGCATGATCGCAGTGGTCCTAGACAGTAACATTTAGGCCAGTTTCATGATATAGTTTAAGTAAAGTTGCAACTAAGAGGCTCTTTTATGCTGTAGAACACTTTTAACTATCTACGGTCTTGGGACCCAAATGGACAGCCCTTATAAATAGATGAAGAAATTTCTTTTGAATTTTTAAACTGGTTTTTATTATCAAAGTGGCAATTAGGACAAAGAGCACTGGTTTGTTCCTTACCTTACAGTCTTCATCCTCACAGCCTGTCAGGTCTGTTTTACTACACGAAGACTAGAGAGCAAGAAAAAAACATGGCATCAGTGTCGTCATATTTTATAACAGGTATTTCTATGCGGCTCATTCAGTAGTTGCATTGAATGATGTGTTCATTACATGCTGTACATTTGGTGTGCTGATACTCCTTCTCAGGTGTCTCCCTTTAGTAGCCAGTGTTTCCTTCACTGTCACAGCCTGCGAGGGGGAGTGGGACATGTGCATCTTTACATGTGACTATATAAATGAATTCTTTTATCACTAAATAATACTTCATACCACTGTATACAATACCTGGCGTAGCCTCTCTAGACTGAGGATGTTCTCCACTTCCAGAACTCCCCGTGTGTATTTCTCAATGTAGGTTTCTCCATCCTGAGTCTCCTCACTGTCACCGCGAGCAGCCATGAGGGCCAAGGTTTCCCTCTCCTCTGGCTCCTCTGATGCCTGGAAAGGAAAGAGAAAAAAAAATGTACTGGTTATTTGAAACCCATTGAGAAAACAGTCTGTTGGATCCAGTGGCAGAACGACATATTTCTGAAAACACTTTAGAAAAGTTGTACCTTTGGTATGTTAGACACGATGTCATAAGTCACACCACAGGAGTAAAGTGTGTTCTTTAGGGACATTCTTCTCTTGAGGCTCTGAGTGAAACTCTACAATTAAAGAAAAAATGGTTTGAACATTTAAACCAGATCCACTGCCGTCCACCACATCTCTGGGGTGACCTCAATCTGATCCCCATTCACCTGTTTGTTGTAGATGTTGACAGCAATCCTCTTGCGGAGCACCAGCTCCATAGAGGCAGGGTGGCTGAGCTGCACCGTGGCTTTGATGATCAGGTAGATGCGTTCGTTAGGAGACGTGACCCGGTTGAGGTGCACAGAATCATGGATGGATGAATCCCAGGAGCACACTGCTGACACCTGGGAAATTAGAGGGGTTGTGTTTTATTGATACAGCTCCACAGTCGTCTGCAGAGAAACAATCTGTGCCATCGGGCTCTAACTGCACACACGGAGACATGGATTTACAGTCATGTAGGTGGGCTGTAGATTTGGGTTTGCAGCAGTTGGCTAATGAGCGGAAAACTCACCATCTCATGACACAACAGCACAGTAAAAGTGGGAGTGTCAACATCAAAGAAAGAGAAATTAAGAGAAATTACTTTTCTTTTAAATGCTTGCTATGGATGATGCCATGCAATTACATGACTGTAATTGTTCAATTATGCACATAATTGTAGGAAAAAAGACGCTGTCCCCTTTCTGCAAGCAATTATCTGTGGAAAAAGAACTTTTAGCAGAAATTAAAGCAGTAAATTCAACATAACACAGAATGGAGTAAAACAGCTGAAAACAAAACACTACAACCAGTTTGCAGTTGAAGAAGCCTTGCAGAGGATGTGGTCATCTGACAACCCGCAAACTAGGTACCTCTGAAACTACTGACTGCAAAAAGAACACTGACCCACTTCAAGCAGCACTGCCAAGAGACCCACACACTTATGCTCATTTGCCTTTCGTAAGAGTTTTCTGCCATGCTGATAGAAACAGAAAGTGGTTCTCTGAGTTCCTTTTTTGGCCACCAGAGGGCAGAAAAGTCAAACCCATTCCTCACCTCCTCATCACTGTGCCTGATGATGGGCAGATAGAAGAACTGGCTTCCATGCTCCTTAGGCAGGATAGAGTTAACACCTGCAGCATGTGGGCCGGTCAGCTGTTCGTTCACTGTCAGATTATCCGCTGGTGGTGGTATAAAAAAAGAGTTAGGGTTTATAAAGCCTGAGGGTATATCTGTGAAATATTAGCTGACATAAAAGACGTGTCTGCCTCACCATTCAAATCCAGGAAGAGAACAGGGATATGAGCTTCCATTCCTGCAGGTGGGGTCCTACAAACCATTGAATATGACGTTAATGTTGAAAAAAGCAAAGGGCTGCAAATGAAGTGAACGTGATGAGTCACGTTTATAGTTTTTCTTTTACCAGTCTGCGGGAGCTCCAGGGATGCCACTGCTAGGTGCAGGTACCAGCACTGCATTTCTCTCCTCAGTCAGTCCAACCCACTGCTCCACCAGCCGAGCTTCGCGCTCAATGTCCTCCTCTGACTTCTCTGGAGTTATAAAGTGAGGAAAAATGAGGTTTAATCACAGCACACTAAAATAAAAATTTAAACAAAAAAAGATAGTCTAACCTTGAGCTGCAACACAGAGCCTAGGACTCACCATGTTTGTTGATGATTTTCTTGATTTGTTCGTCAAGATACTCCCGACGTTTGATCAGGGCTTCTGACCAGCGCTCTCTAACACAGTTGAGATCTTCCTCCTGGAAGCAGACAGAGACCAGAATCAGTGCCAGCTGGCTCAGTGAGTAGAGGATCTGCTGCAGGCCTCAGTGAAGTGTTACCAGGGGATGGCAAGGGTGGCCTGGGCTGGCATGTCTGAAGAACATACGTACTTCTTAGCACCCACGGCTAGTATATTAGAAAAGCCAAGTGAAGCTAATGCTGATCAAAGTTCCCAAACCAAAGGTGTTAAAAAACAAAGCCTTCAGGTCAGTATTTTGGGTTCAAGAAATAGTTATGCTCAAATTTGAAAAAAAAAAAAAAACAAACAAAAAAACAACAAAAACATAAAACCTCCCTTTAACCCCTTTACAACTCACATGTAGCCACAGCCACCCAAAGTCCTACCTGGATCCGCAGCAGATCGCTCAGTGAGAGCACCGCAGAGAGCAGATTCCCTTCTGCATCGTCCAAACTAACCAACAAACCTCAAAGCCAATGACATTACGCTTTTGACGTCAGCACACGTCCACCATGCAAAGTACTGTAAATCATGCAGCCATGCAATGCCCATGTGATTAAGTGAGGCTTATTATTCCTGCAGCTCTTCAGTGGTGACAAGCAAACAGTAGCATTAGTGCACGCAACCTGAGGGGAAAGGCAAGAGAGAGTGGGACGAGATCCCTGGCAGACAGATTCCTTGCTGGGAGCTCAGCCATGGGTGGAACTGTATTTTGCACGGAGGGCTGCCAGAGAATGGTTGGTGTGATTGATAATTACAGCGTCAGAAATCATCCACATGTGCAGCTGCTGTTTAATAAAGCACTCCTTTAGTTGGTAGAGGCACAGCCCTCTGCCTCCTGCCTCACATGCCCTCAGCGACAGGCCTAGTCGTGAACACATAATCAGTTGGTTTCCTTCATGCTGCAGAGTGAACTACATGGGCAGCAGGGGGGGACTGAGATGTTACCTGATAACTATCCATATCCTCTTCCGCCTCTCTCTGGCAGGAGAGAACACACTCGGTCAAATGTGGGGAACCACAAAAGTCCCAGACACGAAAGCTCTGAGCAAACCATGTAACTTTCTCGGAATATCAGTGATGTGATTTATGTCCATGTTTGAGTGAATGATGTCTTTAAAAACAATAAACAACCCCAGATTTTATTCTTGCAACTATATGAATATGGAAAATAAAAAAATAAATAAAAGGCTTGATAAATTTAGAATTCAGCAACCAGTTACTTCCTGTTTATCAGGCCACATCAGTACATGTTAAATGAACTAACAGGGCACTAATGAGTTCGTGCATTCCTTGGCCTGCCTTAGACAGACTGCCAGCTACCCAGATGAACCAGTCATGGCATGAAACCAAAGATAGACTAAACATACTTTGGCTGAATCAGCATAATATCATGTATCACTGGCATGAAACGAGCATACACTTCCCAAAACACTGTTCTGCTTTAAAACAGAGTCAGTTACATACAAATCATCATCACCTATTTCTTTTAACACCATAGCTTCATAGTTCATGTTCATGTGTGAACAGTATGTGAATATATCCAAAAAATTTGTGTGTTCCACAGACCTGGTAGCTGTCGAGAGGTCTCTGTAGTTTGGTGGAGCGAGCCGACACACAGCCAATAGAGACGGACAGCAAAGCCTCAACCAGCAGAGGCAGAGTGCCTGAGTTCTGGACTGGTTTCACACACACCTGCAGCCTCCTGGAGTGACCCTGCTTGGACAAATCCCCATAATTCAACATCAGAGTGCTGCTTCCAACGCTAGACTCTCAAAACACTTCACGTCTGTTCATAATTACATAATTACTTAGTATCCTGTTAAGTGTGTGTTTGATCTAGGGCAGCCAGTCTGACCTAAAGGGAAACTTTTCCATTCCTTTTCTCTGACCTGTCGGAGTTGGAAGACTCCTCCTGTGCTAATGTCTTTTCCAGAATGCAGCTCCACAGATGAGTACTCTCCCTGCTCATTTAGCTCCTGGATGGAGATCCAAAGCTCGATCCTGCGAGACACCTCACTCCACCTTGAACAATCATCGGCCAAGATTAGTAAAGTATGAAATGTCTGTGTCTGTGCGAGTCTGTATGTTTAAAGGTCTGAGTGAAACATGTACCTGTCTCGGAGCGTCTGGGTCTTGGCCTCTAGTGCGTCTAACTCCCAGAGTGAGCGTCCATTCCCAGCACAGCGGTGACCCCAAACTTCTATGGCCAATGCTCCGTCTGATATAAACTCTAAAAACTCGTCCGTCACATGCACAACATAGTCCTGCACAAAGACGAGATTTGGTGCAGTGAAGATGATTTGAAAATAAAAGTTATTAACAAAAGTCTCAAGCGTTCAGTAAGTAAAAGAGTAACAATATCAAGCTGAAGAAACCAGCTGCATCTTTTTCTTACCTTGCAGTGATCAAACTGGACAGTGAACTGGGCATCTGGGCTTCGAGGGGAAGGTCTGTCTGGGCTGACCATGGGAGGAGCCACGGTGGGCTCGCCGTGCTCCCAGAAGGTGTACTGACAGAAGACAAAGTTGGACAAGTTGAGCGGCAGACCTGTAGCCTCTCTGATCCGCACCTGCAGCAAGACAAAGAGAAGGGATGAAGTTACTCTTTTTTTGTATGTTGGTAAGTCTCCCAGTGAAATGCAAGCTCATTTGCGAACAAAAAGAAGATGCAATACTATACCAATATCATTTTTAAATGACTATTATGGTTAGAATCCACTGACAAGTGGCTTTTACCCTGCACGTTAGCCTCTTGGCCATGTGGACGATCTCCCCGTTGTTGTCCATGACCTCGTAGCAGCTACTCTCGCTGGAGTTTTCGGATGAGTCGTCTCCGCCGGACAGGCGCTCTGGTAAGGCACCACTGACTCGCATCAGCTCAATGTGCAACCTGCCTGCTACCTGTACAAAGGAGCAGAATATGGACCTGGTGTGTAAGTAATACTGGAAAGCTGCACCATGAATATCTCTGTATAAATCTGTTAATGCTGGTGTACCCTTACCTCTCCTTGTTGGCTGATGATGGGGACAGCATATTGCAGTTTAACATCATGGAAAAGGCACTCCAGAAAAATGTTGGCCACTCCTATCAGGTTGTGGTTCTCTTGCGCCTCGTAGAATGGATCACAGTGCTTACTGTTTGCTTTGTTACACTGAAAAAAAAACAAGGGAGCACAATTTATAATTAAATGAACTTTTTTTTTTAATTTCCTACTGGTCTCTTCCTCTTTCTGGTTGTCTGTTTCTCACCATCTCTTCTGTGCCTTCCCTCCAGTCCCTGTAGTGGTCTCTCATGTCCACCAGTTTGTTCTCCAGCTTCTCGATGGTCCACACCTGGGTCCCCTTCGCTTTCCTCCGCACCTGGATGGCCGGCTCGCTCACTATCGCTCCACGCTACACAAAAACATGTTTACAGATTTAGACACTTCTAGTTCTAGTTCAATACATATACACACTTCAAAAGGTTCAGCCCAAAGACTTAAACAGATGAGAAGAAAATCAGGACCAACGTGAGACCATATTCTTTTAAGTTCAGAGGTCTGACCTTGCGATTGGCGCTGAGGTTGGCGGCAGGAATCTGAAGGGTGACCTGATAGTCAGTCAGTTTGTTCATCTCTTCTGCCAAAAAGTTGGCTTCTCGCACCAAGGTGTTGGCTTTCACAACCTGCTCCCTGAGTCGAGAAAGACTCTGACGAAAAAGTTCATCCCTGTCACACACAGACACAGACACAGACACAGACACAGACACACACACACACACACAGACAACAGAACACAGGGATCATTCATTCATGAAGATGAAGACCTGTCATTATATTTTATGTACAGTCTGCCTGGATTGACATAAGTAGGTCTACCATCCTCGTGTTTACGAGTTAATGACTGACTGTTCAAGTAGAAACACTGATCCCTGCGTCTCAGATACTGCTCTTTCTGATGTTTTCACAAACCACAGCAGTCTAATTTGACCATAAATGGGAAAACAGTTTTCAGTAAAGTACACGACATCAAGGATGAATCCAGCAAAAATGATGCGTAATAATGTGAGGTGTTCTTTTGGCAAATTAAAAGTTCCTTGGGACAAAATTCTGCTCTGTTTGGATGCCACAGTGCACCACAATAATGATACTGACCCACTGCATGACTTCAGTGCAACATTTTCCAAAGAATACTTTCAGCAGGATCAGGTGTCACATCTCATGATAATTATAGGAAGATAACAACTTGACTTAAAAACTAACTTAAACTAACAGTTTCCTGTTCAATTTTGAAGTCCGATCTCAACTCCACAGAGTATTTTTAGGGTTAGGTGTAACTTTATATTCCTAGCATCCTGCCTCACCCATAAACCTGCAAGAACAGACTGAGTCAGACTGAGTCAGCACTGAGCACATGGATTTCCATGTGAGCATAACATTTAACTGACTTCATGCTATGTGTACCTTATAAGGAGACTACTGAAAATATTTCATGCATCTCTGGTTAAAGCAAAATACTCAGAAATGACACATATAATATAAACAAGAACAAGGTAAATGGCTCCCTGCAGTGTCCAGTTTGTGTATCAGCGTGTGTGTGTGTGTGTGTGTGTGTGTGTACACGCTCCACTAACCGCTCCTCCGTCCACAGTCGGAGCTTGCTGTGTGATGTGTGTGTCGGGAACGTAAGGCGGTCACTGCTGCTGCGGTGGTGCTGTGGTGTTTTTTCAGGAGACAGCTGTTGCCGCAGAGACTCTAGCTCTCGCTCGTACATCATCCTCTGCTCCTCCAGAGCCGTCCGTTTCTCCTCCAGGTACTGCTTCTCCAACACTTGGACCACATTCTGCATGGGATCTACACACACACACACAGGAGAGAAACAACACATTTTACAATCAAAACACTGTGCGAGTTTATGAGTGGGCTTAAAGTCAGCTGACAGAAGATTAATCAACAACAAATTTCCTAATCAAGTACTTTTTATTTTCATGCAGTTCGATTGTCCATCTTCTCAAATGTGAGGATTTACTGGTTTTCTCTGTTTCATGGCAAATATTTATATCAGCTAGCGATATATTGAATATATTTGGCATTTTGACTGTGGGTCAGAGAAAACAAGCAAGTTGTTTTACTATGCTATAACAACTAACTGCTTGTTAGTCGAAAACATGCAATATTTCTCTGAGGAAATAATGTCAAATTGTTAAAATTAGATTTAGGCTTTCGTACATCCAATGGGATAAACAAAGTATTGTTTTACAGTAATGGTATTTCTAAAAGATGTTATGGTTTTGGGCAGAGCAGCTGGAACAAGCTGAAAGTTCTGAAAACTAAGCGGAATACACATTGTACAGAGCTGTGGAATGAAACCCTAAAGGATCATGTAGATTGGTATGGTATGATTATACTAATCATACCATTGTTCCCAAGAGTCTTCATCATGACCTCCATCTGGGCAAACTCATAGCTGTAGTCCTGCTCGGAAGAGGCCTCGCTGGCGGTCTCCACATCTGCCTCGACGAAGCTCTCTCTGGGAGAAGCTCTCTCCAGCTCCTTCAAACGGTCCCGCCGCTTTCGCTTAGGCAGATTGATCCTGCGATATGGCACGACTTCCAGTCAGTGACTCTTTAACTTCATGATGGCTGTTCACACATTTAAATGAAAGAACTCATACCTGAAGAAGTGGTTGTTGCCCCATAAAATCCGGTCTCCGTGCCACAGGTGCACCAAGGAATCAATCATTGTTCCGTTCACACACGTTCTGTAGAAAACACATAGGTTCATGATGAAATTCTTTTAATGAAGATGTCAGATGGTATTTTAATCTTTAGCTGTAAACAGGGAAAAACAAATTGAGAAAGAACAATCCCTTTGTGGTGGGAGGGAGACGAGGCTCTGATATCAAAGCGAGGAGCTCAGATCATAGATTCCTGTACAGTGAGGTCATGTGAACCACTGAAGTCCAGTCATCCATGAAGGAGAGAGACAACGGACAGAGAGATTCGCAGAGATAAACAGACAGATAGAGAGTAGTTGGAGGTAGTTGTATAGTAGCTCACCTGGCATTCCCTATGGGCATCAGGGTGACATCACCATCTGGGCAGAGCTCCAGGACACAGTGCTCCGACTGGATCCCAATCCCAAAGAGCTGGATATCCTGAGACGTGTCTGCGCCCACACGTGTGTGCTCCTACACACAGGTGGAGGACAAATTAAGGAAACTATAATGACAGATCTGAAAGTAATTACGACCCCTTCCTTACTCCAACTTTTTGGCCATAACCCTAAAAGCTGCAAACAAGCAAATTGCAGAAAATAAAACTTATTAACTCGGGGGAAATCACAAATAATACCAAAGCGAAACCAGGCCTACGTGAAAAAAACTTGTGTCTGTTTCACTGCAGAGTGGGCGTTGTTGAACAAACATCCCAGCTTCAAGAGGATGTCCTACCCTGCGGCAAACTAACCCAATTCACATTGCCATAGTCATTCCACGCTGATATGCCAGGCTGGCCTGCAGAACCCAGACAAAGGCCTGTTGTTCTGCAAGCCACACAGGCTGCTTTCTCACATGCCTCTGCTCTTACAGGTCCATCTAGCTGGTTGCTTGTTCCACTTCAGTGCTTTGCAAAGTCCAGACCTGCTCTGACTGAACTCCTCTTTGCTCTCACACTGTCATCTGGATCACTACAACATGTGTGCTATGCTTCAGTTGAGGGTAAATATTACTGCTGTGGTATGTGGGGTACAGAAACACTGTGAGGTGTTTCAACAATATGCTGTCATAAAAGTGAGTAAGTGAGTTTGAGACTAGCTGGGTGTATAATCCTTAGATGCCTAGATTTGTATAAAGAGAGACTCCCCAACAATGAATGTGTATACAGTTTGCAAAAAATATTGCAGTGGTGAACTGTATTACCTTCAGGTAGTAGACCAATAGCTCATTTAGGGCAGGATCAGCATTTAGATTGACGAGGAAAGACTTGTCTTCACCCACTTTAATCCCAGATGTTTCTAAAGAGATGCCCATGCTCTCCAACTGCTTCTGACGCTCCTGTAAACATAGATGTGATACTGTTTATATAAATTTGCTAAATTAAAATGGAGATTTCTGGTGTCTTTTTATGACACATGTGCATACAGTGGCAATCTCCTCCGTCTTTCTTAGTTTCTCCTCCCAGGTGACAGTCATCTCCTGAATAAGTTTCTCAGACTCCTCCAGTTTCTCCTTCAGTTCAGGAGCCTTCATGGACTGATGTGAAAAAAAAAAAGAAAAGCCAATCAGAATCAGTACAGTTTGGACCATCATGTGATTGATGACAAATCTGGCATGAATTCACTCTTAATTTGTGAGCCTCCATGGTCCACCCAGTCCCTCCTCTCACCTCGGCCTGAGAGAGCTGAACTCTGAGCTTCTCCACCTCCTCCCTGAGCTCTCTGATGATCCGAGCATTGGGGTCTTCATTCACCACGGCATGGTTGACGATTCTCTTGGCTCTGTCTGCGTAGCGAAGAGTGGACAGAGTCTCCTCATAGTTGTCAGCCGCTGGACTCACTGTAGCTATCATGGCTGTCTTGCTGTTGCCGCCAAGGTTGTCCTGACAACAAAAAAAGCAAGAAAGCATAGCTGTTAAATTTTTTTCCTTCAGTCTGCGTGCAACACATGAAAAATGTGCAACAAAGGGCACATTTTTTCTTGGTCAGCTTCACATTTCAGCCCACCTAGCACTGTTATATGTTATTATAATGACCAAGAGAGAAGGCTGTAATAATATGTGGGTCTAACCTTCAGCAGCCAGGTGAGGACTGAGTCTCTGTAAGGCACAAACTTTGCCTTGCCTTTTCCAGCAGACTGATCAGCCAGAGCAGAAATCACACAGCCTAATGTGGTGAGAGACCTAAAACCACACACACACACACACACACACACAAAAAAATCCTGTTAAGCCCTTCAAGTGTTAACCTGTCAAATGACTGACTGGACTTTATACATTTGTGTGGCTTTCATATTAAACATATACCAACTTGTTTATATTGCTGCCTTCTTTGAGCCTCTCTCCAGCAGCTCCAGTCTTGGAGACTCGCTCACTCCCTGCCAGGTCAACCAGACTCATCTTGCTCACTTTCTCCCCTGAATTCTGTTTAAAATCACAACATGAGCAGGGAGCCAGTCAAACATATGATAAAATAAATAAGATTTAATAGGAAAAACACAAATGAGTTTTGGTGTCCTCGAGGAACAGTTCACTGTAAAAGTTAATGAAAAGCAAGAAAAGACTGACCCCAGACTGTAGATCATAAAGTGTCTGTGTGACAATGATGC
Source organism: Toxotes jaculatrix (assembly GCF_017976425.1). NCBI lineage: Eukaryota > Metazoa > Chordata > Actinopteri > Toxotidae > Toxotes > Toxotes jaculatrix. The sequence continues at coordinate 13,321,540 of NC_054401.1, read as the reverse complement.
TGAAGACAGCGTGTGAGCGACTGCTCTCCTCGTTCATGTTGGTGGCTGCAACTGTGCGCGATTTGTTCCCCTCTGACATTAACACCTCGATGTCCTAAAAAGATAGAGAGTGAGGTCATAAAAAGAGAAAACCTCCACTATTAGTCACTGTTGCATGTAATGTTTTAGGAAGATTTGAAAAAAAATAAATAAATATAAAAACTGGATTTAGGCAAAACCAGCAAATGCATCATTATGATTACAGCAAAGTCAGGCGGTATTCACAAATGGCTGTATGCCATGTGATTTAGCTGGGTCACAGCAGGCAGTGAGCCAAGGCTATGGGAAAGCCACTGGACTAATATCAGTCAGAGCAGAGCAGAGAGGAAGAGGGTGGAGATGCTTAAACATAATTAAGGAAGGCCCTGCCAAGGATAGGCATATAAACTACACAAAACCCCATGACTACATCCCACATCAGGAATATGTGTCATTACACTTTCTGCACTTGGGAGGATTTTAAGCTCAATGTTTTTTCTGAATTTAAACCAAAGACTTGACGACTGGGGATGTGATCTAAAGGCATTTCTGCTGGATGCTATAAATCATGTCTATGTGGACATGAAACATGAGGCCACGCTGGTCAGTGATACAGGGTGGGTTCAGCGCCGCAGCACGATGACAGAAGGGTGAAAGACACACCTCGAAGCTGGTCACAGCCAGCTGAGACAGACCATCCACGTACGGACCAAGGACTTTGTGTTCCCGAACTTTCAGGGACTGTCGGCTCCTTAAAAACATAGAGAAGGCAACACCATGAGCAAAAGAAAGAGAGGAAAAAAAAGGGAGGATACTTACGATTTCCAATTGGGGACATATGTTCAAAAAGACAGAATGAAGACAAATTTGAGTTTTATTATGCACATTTTGGCATTCCTCTTTCTCTGACGCCCTTTCCTTATAACACTTCTTGGCACTCATGGCAACTCAACACATTCTCTTTTTGGAGAAGCTGAGAACATATCTTCTGACCTTGGGAGCAGGATCAGAATGAATGAAAACTTAAGTGAACGCTTCAGGGTTTTTAGAAGCTCATATAACTTAGTTTCCCTCCTCTGGAAACATGAATTCAAATTTATTGCTGGAAAATTAGAAACAGCCTCCCGTAGGTATTTGGTCACAATTCTATTTCTGAAAAACATCTACAGCATAAACATCTCTAACATCTCCCTTTGTTGTATTTGTTATTCTTACCATTCTGTACTACTTGTGGAAATGAATTGAAATGAATGGAACGGGTGGCATGCAATGTTGAAATAACTCTCCATCAACAAGCAATAAAATGTTAACGGGAGTCTGATGCCGAGTTGTCACATTAAAGTTTTTTGTTGTAAAATGTTTCCATCACTCAGTACAACAGTGTGGCTCACTGATGTGCTTTTGGACCACAATGGAGGTCTATGGCACAGAGGGATAAGTTGTGTAAGGCTTTAGCAACACAGACAACAGTTGTTAGTAGGACTGATTTATTGTTGGTTTTGGTCTTGCATGAGAGAATCACACGATGTGAATTACATCCATGTGCTGTGCCAAAAACTCTAACTCGGGGAAAGTAGGAGTCTCACTAGATGGTGCACGTTTGTATACTGAAGCTCATCTTCACCTGGCTGTCTGCCGAGTGTCGAGGAGAAATCCTATATTTCAGTAAGAGTCACTGAATCCCTCTCCATGGCTACAGAATGACTGAGGTTCGCAGAAAGCAGGTCCCCTGCTTCCATTCTAGTAATCTACCACCCACTGCAGCAAACAAGAGGATACAACCACTAAAAAGTCCACAGCTACCAACTCACAGTGGGAGACTCTACATCACATGTCTACACTTCAGCTAATGTTTAATCCTAAAAATCACAGAGACAGATACACAGGGAGATCCAGAGAGTGTGAGGCTGGTAATATAAGCCAGAGGAAGTTGCCATCGAAATGCTTCTGGCCGCATCTTCCCACATCTGCAGCACACAGAGTACTGCACTGTAGTCCCTCTCCGGGGCTCGGCTCACAGGCAGCTCTGACCGCTCTCCTGCTCCCAGCTTCACTAACAGATGCCCCTGAAACACACTCTTTCACAGCTCGCCCTCCCCTGCAGTCTGTCTGCCAACCCACATCAGACCATGGAGGCAAAGAACACAGCAGTGTCAGAGGACGGCGCTGGCCGCTGTTCTGCAGGAAATGACTGGGTTGAGCTTCCTACTCACATCATTCTGTCGCCGTCCCCCATTCAGGCCACTAGACACAACAGAGCTACAAACAGATATGCAAAGCAGCACAAAGTGGCAGCTGACGAAGAGGACACGGCTCATGCTGGAGTTGGAGTGAACCAAGACTATGAGGAAATTACACAGCAGTTTGTGTAACCAGTTGAGTCTGTCACCCAGGGCCAAAAACATTACCACAGCAGCATCAACTCAAAACAGCAAAAATACAAGACTACAAATCAGACTCACCCTTTGGGATCCAGCAGGTCGCGGACCTTCTCATTGTAGATCTCCATGTAAGACACCTCCACCTTAAAAGTATGGGCCTCATTTGTCTCCCTGTGGACCCTCTCAAACAGAGAGCAGCAGAGCCGAGGGATTAAACCGGGCTGCTCCCCATTCCCCATCATGGAGAAGGACTTGCCTGAACCTGGATGGACACAGCAGAGTCACACGTGATTGTATCCCCTATAAAGAGAGAGGGCTATACAGTGCAATGCCTCAATAATGGTGAAACTTAATTTGAGTTTTTTCCATCCCTAGAGCCATCATGCTAGTGTCACTAAAAATGAAGCTTCTTGATTAGACCAAGACTACTCAGAAATGCCAGAGCAAATACCACATGCCTCTGTATTTCCCATCATGACTTAAGTGCTGCTTGTAGCATGTACAAAACATTTTTTTCTTATCCATCGCATGACTGGCAGGCACCTGTAATACTGGTGCTCCTCTCTTCAAACTGTTACATAGGTTTGTCTCCTCAGTATTTCCCTCTAAAAGAGGAAGTGGAATAAAGAAGCTAATTTGTTCCAGGGTAAGGAAGGATATGAGTTAAGTGATTCACCAGTGTGATCAGCAATACAAATCTTCCTGTTCTTTAAACTCTTTACGGACACATCTGGAGACAACTCGGCCTGCAAATATACTTAGAGACTTAACTCTGAGAATAATAGAGGCAATTCATATATAAATCGCATATATAAATCATTTAAGGACTGCACAGTCTAATGGATTTAGCAAAAAAGAAGAAGAATGAATGAGTCAGTGTAGGTTTCATGTGGATTTTCAGTTACCTGTTTGTCCATAGGCAAATATGCAGGCATTATATCCCTGGAATGCATTTTCAAGTATTCCCTCTCCAAGGCACTTGAACACCACCTCTTGACCTTTTAGACAAAGAATCAGAGTCACCATGGAGACTATGGTAAACAGATAAACCTTTCAGTTATATACGAACTATTATCTACTCGTCTTTGGCCGTCTTCATTAATAATTAGATATCAGAATTGTATCAGCAAGGGCAACCAAACAGGAAACTATGTTTCCTAAAAGGTGACAGATTCCTGTCTGGTCGTGTGGAAAATGCCGGGCTGTGTTGAGACATCTCTTCTGTTGCTTGCTGTCGTGATCCTACTGAATGGGACAGCTGTTTAATGAGCTAAATAAAGCCTTAGCCCAGGCCCTTGAGGCAGCCCTTCATCGAACAGATTGCCTTGTCGGTTCAGCACAAAGCAGATGTAAGCATCACATTCCCAACACAAAGTGAGAGCGCTAAGACAAGAAAATATCCACAATGATTATGTAAATCTGCCTCGGACTGGCAGTAATAACCTCTTTTCTATAGATGTTACAAAAAAAAATGGTAGCTGTAACCTTTTCTGTGAAGCAATCATTAGAGAAGTGAATGGAGACTGAAGACATTGAATTTACCATGTGAGTGGGTGCATGAGAAGTCTAGCGCTGGTAGACTATTACACAAGCACAATATGAAATGCTAATGAGAATATCCTGCAGTATTCATATTATTATTTGTTGTACATGTCACATATCTTTGACTATATAGCACTAAACTGCATGATGATTTTATTGTTTTGAGACAATACAAAGACAACTACCTTGTTAGTATATTTTGATGTATTCACTCAAAATGCAAATTACCGTATGTGCTCACACTGCGCTTTGCTTTGCATGATGCAAAAACACCTTCCCATTATGTAGGGAGTTTCCCTGCACTATTACTGCACAAAGCTCAGCAGGTCTTGTCTTTACATGGAAAATGATTTGAGGAGTGAAGGATCAGTTTCAGCACTTATGACTCACCAGCATATTTGGGAACGTTGGACTCGTCCATGGACCAGAAACAGTGGTCAAAAGCGAACACCTGCAGAGGAGACAGCACAGGGAGTGTAAACACACAGCTGTCACACCTGCCCAAACATGTACAGTACAACACTTTCTTAGTAGTGGTCTCACTTCTTCTGAGGCACAAAAACAGGCTTATTGTGTTCTACCATGCCACCCTGCAGTAAATCACCACAACCGACCTTGTCTGAGTGAGTAAGATGAAGCCTAAGCCGAGTACTGTTGTTCGTTAAGACCACGCCATGACTGTCTGCACAAATCCACTGTTAGCTGCCCCGTGTTTTGTCATCGTGGCTGGAGTTAAATGAATTCATAAATCAGGGTCAGCGCTCCCCAGAAGAAATTCCAGCACCCAGTGACCCTCGTCTCCAAGGAAACGGGGCAGTAGCTGTTCCCGGTGGTGCTGGCTGGCTCTGAGCCCTCAGTTCTGGGTCTCACAACACAGACTTCAGCAGCAGAGGGTCTTTGTGTTCCTCAGGCACCTGCATCAGCTCTGGACGGATAACGCACAGAGAGGATGCTCTGTGGGAAAAGACCAGTGGCCTCATTCACCAAGGACCCCCATGATCCTCCCAGACAGAACAGCTCCTGTTACTGTATACACTTGATCCCCAATGTGGCTACAATCACATTTTTCGTATTATTTATTGTCTGTCCGCTTGTTTCAACTCTTCATTGAAGTTTTATCATGTTAAATACTGATCTGGTCGTAGTTATTTTCATAGTTTTAAACAGCTCTTTGGTTGTTTTAAGGTCCCATTAAGATGTTTTCTAGGATGAAATGCAGGGCTGTATTTCAAGTGAAGTGCACTTCTATTTAATTCTGATTTGGTGGCATTTTTTTAAATTTTGTTTTTATGCAACTCACTGTTATTGCTGCATTATCTTGGCCCGGATGATCTTGAAAAAATAAGAGTTCTATTTTTATCCAAGTTCAGCCACTTCCCTTTTTTTAAGATCTCAGGCACAGCACTGCAGCACATTACCAATCCTGGCTTTCAGTGCACTCTTGCTGCTCTAAAAAGCGATTTCCCTGGCATAAATACCCCAAAATAATCAAACTCCCCGGCTATTGGCCAGGGAACCACTGGTTGCACAGTCAGCATGGGAAGCACTGAGATCACTGAATGCTTTGAAACCAAGACCTCCTCCAGTGACTTCAGACAAGTGAGTGGGTGCCATTCAAAGGAACAAAAGTGCCATCATTCTCAATTAGAGCTGGTTTGGAAACTGGGGCTTCTATCTCCTCTGGTCTGCCTCTGTCCAGCCTGAGGGTGTGACTGCGCTACAAATTGTTCTTGATTGGACAATTACTATTAATCAGCAGTACAAATAATGATGAAGCTGAAAAGCACAAAGCCCTTTTTGTCATTTCTAGGATGAAAACTGGTCAAACGCGATTGGACTTCAGCCTCTGTTTTCCCTTTAGAATGTGGGGAGACTAATTTGAGTGCCACTATAACTTAGCAGACAGCCACGTGCTCATCTAGCTGAAGGGTATTACAGGGTAACTCAGGTTCACGGGCCCCAGGGACCACGCACGCCTGTGGCCCATGCTAACACTCTCTGGTCCTGTCAGCCACCGAGTGTACGGAGCACAAAGCAGGTCCCTGGTGTGTGAAACATCTCTGAGCTAGTCACCAGCGTGTTGTCAAGGGGGGAGGTGGGGGTGCACTCCAACAATGCAGCTTTGAATGCGCACACACACTGCCCCAGTGTCAGCGCTCATCCCTCTCTCATTGTAGAACCTTTGTGGGTGTTCACGAGATCTTAGAGCGCTGACACATTCACACGGACATCTATCCGGCTCCTGCTGACCAACCAAACTGCTAAAAAACTCATGTCCCTAGAAATAACGTCCCAACAGTAGGTAGACCTGTGCAGGATGCCTCTCAGCCCCTCAGGGGAATAAGCGTTTGCCCGTGCTGCATCTTGACACTGGATTATTTTAGTATCTGTGCCAGCACAGTGAGCGAGAAGTCACCACAAATGGCTATTTGCACTAAAATAACTGCTTATGCTGACACACATCAGCTCTTTTTTTGTAGCAACAGAGACAGATGAAATTTACATACCTTAGGTTGTTTCCTGTTGGATGAGAAGGGCAATCCATCATAAAGAGAAAAAACCCACGGGTGAGCCAGAAAAAAGACAGAGAGAGAGAGAGAGAGAGAGAGAGAGAGAGAGAGAGAGAGAGAGAGAGAAGGAACATGGTTAGCCTTGAATACAGTTTAGCAGACAGAACATGTTCACACTCAGGAAAATGCAGCTGCAACTGTCACATTAGGAAACTTCTCATTGTGTGTGTTGACACAAACAACTTTTTTAACTGAAACATCTGCACTGAAACCAAAAGTATTTCTTTTTTCAGTTTTTTTTTGAAACCTCAGACTCTTCTCTTATTTTCTGTATTTCAAAATTCCTATTGTGACTTTTTCATTCACTCCTCCCCTCATTTATTCACTCATTGATTCACTTCCACACAGTGGCATGTCCTGGTGGTAGGTGCGGTTGTGATTGGGTTCATAATTGGGCCAGTGGAGCGTGAGGAAGGGAAGAGATTTAGGATTCAATGTCCCACTGACTCTGTTGAGTAAATAGCTCTTATGCGTGTGGATTTAACAGGGAGGCCAGGTTGGGGAAGCTGCACTCAGCATTACCAGCTGCCGGAACTAAGGACAAAGGATAGTATATATATGGCTGTAAGCTATGTGGGATTATTCTCTTAACTAGAGAGGGAATTTCCCAAAGAAGAAAAACACAACACCAATTTAAGATCCAACAGCTCCAAACAAATGTTACAGCCATTATAGTATATGGCAAAAATATCATGCATGTTGCAGTATGATGCATTACAACATGTACACCACCCTAATGCTTCTACATCTGCGACAATCCTGTCCTTCAGCCGTCAGCAGATCCCTTCTGCAGGCCTCTCCTGGCACAGAGACAGAGGTGGGCATCACCTTCACACAGTAACTAATACAGGGCGGGAGACTGAAACACTGCTTTAGGGAGACTGAAACACTGCACCAAAGAGTCTCACACAATCTGAGCTGAGTCACCAACAACAGCACAGCATGAGAGCAGCACAACAATATCCACACTATAGCCTTTTGTGCTTTTTTTCATTGTCTTAAATGCGTGCTGCTATAATGCTTTCTAAGAAAGCAAAGATCAAAAAACAAGGTGACTCCCACAAAAGCAGGAATTATGAATTGCTTTCCACTGAAGAGCTGCAATATTCTTGTCTGAGAGCCATGAACTGAGTTCAGGCTCATTATGATGAGGGGCAGAATGAGAGTGGGCAGAGGAGTAAAGGGAAGAGGGCCTCCTTTGGGTGCATACCCTGAATCTGAATCTGGGCCACTAACAACCACTGAAACTGTCTTAATCAGAACAGACAAAGACAGCAGCAGGGTCCCGTACTCTGGTCTGTCCCTCCATACGGCACAGCAGAGATGTAATGTCCATGAGGAGCTATAGCATGAGATGTGGATCAGCATCAGACAGCAGGGGGCACACATATAAGACTTATTAAGGACAGACTAGGAGGACTGGTGAACAGGTCCCAATGCATGTTAACTTGAAAGGTAAAAAACAAAAATCTAATTCTTCAAGCTTCACTGTTGCTACAAAGTTGAAATGTTAACAATGAAATACGCACCATATAAAGCATAAGAGAGGGATAAAGACAGAGGACAAATGCATCCCTCTGGAGAACAAAAGGACAACAGACACAAGACCGGAAACACAAAGCCAGAGACACAGACACATTGAATTCAGAGACAAAAGACATACAGCTATGAAATCCGTGCAGTCTAGACTCTATAGCAGAATCTCTGCATCTGCAGCAGAAATTAAGCAGTGGCAGAGTCACTGTAGTGGATTGGTGGCTCTTGCTCACTGTGTTATCTACTGTATGTACAGTATATGCAACCAAATCTGGTATGGTTGGAATGCTGAACAAGACAATGGGGGGAACTGTTACGAAGATGCTATATTTAGGATTTCATAGAACTATCACTTCCTCACAAAGTCTACTAAGAAATTCATTTCATTCTAAAAACTGACTGAATTTCAGACTCAAAGTCGATGTTACAGACTCTTTCCTTGTCTCTCCTCCTCTCATCACAATGTTAAGACCTGCCTCTCAATAAGTTAAAGCATATTAGGCTCCAGTTCTCCTACCCTGCTTCAGACATAATCTCTATAATCTCCCAAGAAATCTGTGTCCCTCTTAGCAATTTTGTATCTTGCTTGCAGAAGCCATGTAAGCTATGTGCTATCTGTCAGGGATATCATAACTTACATTTGGTTGTATGTGACATAATGCCAGAATTACGTCCAACAAACTGAAATTCATTTGGATACACATGATTAATTAAGCCGTATTTAGAACGTATTTAAGAAATGCCACCGACAGCATGGTCCCAAATGTTGCACAGTACAGCTCCAAGCCTGACTCAAGCATGAAGCCCACAGGCCATTTGCTTAATACTGACCATTTATGTCAAGTCATTGCTCGAGGGCTTATTAAAGGCTGTGTTGTGTGGTTGTACTGAACAAATGTGTGACACACATGTATGGCACAGAAGTGCCAGATAGCATCAGATTATTCCCCCCTCAGAGGCAGATGCAGGAGGATGCTGCAGCTCCAGCAGGGCCAGGCTGAGGTCTATAAGTCCTACTAGGGGCTTGTTGTGTGCCTTAATGTGTGTGTCATCAAGGGCATGCTCAGGCTCCCATGCCTCCAGCTACCTGATGCCAAAGCACTCATGAATGATTTCAACTTGGCCAAGGACGGAACTTGGCCCCACACACTACTATGACTCTCCCCCCTGCTCTAGTGATCTCGTGTTGCGGCAGACAGATTAGAGGATCTTCTTTATAAAATCCTTTTTTTCTTTTCACTTTTAGTCAGAAATACCTAGTCACAGCCAGACTGGGATCTTTTTCTAAATTCACTGTTAAGACCTCACACATGAAAGGTGAAATCATGGCATCTTCCTGTGCCTTCCAGCTCAGATCCATGCATGTGCTGGTGCCCAAAAGGAAGGTATGAAGAGTGGGAGAGCAGCAGTGGAATCCCCCCTGTGGTTATGGAGCAGGATTAAGGCCACTGGGTTATTATGCCGCAGAAAACTGCACTCTTCTTGCCCAGTGGGCAACAAACCAGATTAATGCACTGTATCATCCACCCACTGAAGCATCTATCTACAATTTAAAAAATTACATTGCATGCCCACACTCACATAACTATCAAACAAATAGAGATTTAATTTTTTTTTTGTATCATTTAATCTAATCTGACATCCCTTCAACTGACAGACCGGTGTGAATTTGCTACTAGACATAATGTAAGCGGTGTTATCCTCTGAAATGACCCCAGAAAGAGTTTCAAATCATGATCACAATAAACAAATCCAGATCTGGAAATGGACAAGTTGTAGCTCCACATTTGCCATTGCAAGAGGGATATGTTGTCAGATTCATACTGTGTGATTTACTGGGCTTTGCAACAGTTTCTGATGACATAATCCTGCTGCTCAAATGGAACATGAAAATCATGTTCCTCTCAAAGGGGGGGACGTGAACCTCATCACCCCCCATTGTGAGGACATTTACAACATGTATTTGTCTTGTGCACATACACACTCACAAACATATTTTTTTCCAGGGACAACCCCCACAGATTCAAATTCCTCTCGTTGATCTGTTGCTAAAACTTTGCCTCCCCCACCCTTTTAACCTCCATTTAACCGCACATATGACTCTTTCCCCGGTTTGGCTCTTGATATGCTTCAGACAATTACAATTCAACAAGCTCAAGAGCCAAACACAACGTCCAGAGCTGTGCGTGTGTGTGTGTATGTGTAAGAGTTGGGTTACAGCACACTGTGCTCTCATAGGCCACAAGCTAACATTTCAAATGGTCTTCCAGTATGTTTAGCACAGAACACCCACTCAAAGCAGAGGTCACCCTGCTGCGCAGAGAGACACACAGGACAGACAGGAATATGCCGAGCAGAGTTACAGTAGATGGGAGGGGAGTTGGGTCTCTCGTCTGACCAGTTACATTTAAGATGAGTCCAAGGAAGCATTGACCAGGCTTTTATTAGCATCAGTGATCCATAAGTAAACATGGCAAGTGGTTGAAGTCATAGGTTTACATGCAAGACATTCAAACATATTTCCAAGAGAGCACTGAAGGATGTCTGCTGGCTGAGGATAGAATCAGACCTGCAGGACTGATCCAAGCTACTGAGACAGCTAACTCTGACTCCTGTTACACAAACCATTTCTGGAACATCTTCCAATTCATTACTTAATAGTGGATCTGGAAAAAACCTTCACATCTTTTACTTAAGTAGAAGTAACAATACCACAATGTAAAAAGTCCTACATTAAAAATCCTACTTAAGTAAATGTACAGAAATATTATCAGCTAAATTTACTTGAAGTATTACAAGTAAATGGGATCATTTTGCAGAAAATATCTGAAGCTGTTGCAGCTGGTCAAGGTGGGGCTAACTTTAACCACTTTATATACAGTTAGGAAGTTTAGTACAATGGCGTACAACTTTGTGGTCGCACCCCTGCAAAACATCACAAGATGAATCTGAGGGGTCGAAAAATGATTAATGGGAGAGGAAAGAATAAAAAACAATGTTCAGATATATCAAAATTTTAATTTTTTAAACTTTTATCTGATCTCTGCTTTTTGATCATTTGAATATTGGATAATTTGCATTGTGTTTTTAAATTATTTAATGTATGTATGTAAAATTTTCATCAGAAAAGTAAATAGAAACTACAACTGTCAGATAAATGTAGTGGAATAAAATTATTTCCCAATGAATCTGAAGTGGAAATATCAAGTAGTATAACATGCCAAAATGGAAATACCTATGTAAATTGCAAGTACCTACAAACTGTGCTTAAAACTAATGCGTCCATGGATCATCCTTGTAAATGCTAAAATTAACTTCATATGAAAATATTTGGGGAGGCTGAGGGACATCACTCATTAGGTCATCAGCCCAACTCCTTTTCCAGCATAAATTTTCTGTATCTTGGCAACAGCAATTGCTAAGCAACGGAGGTAAACATGGCAATGAGACAACCTACCAACCTCATGAGTCAAAGTTCCAATATGAAAGCCAAACTCAGGATCTCAAAAACAGCCTTAATGAACAGCTCAGCCATCAGCGGTGCACATGATGCTCATACCAACGTCTGCGTGGGACCTCAAAGTTTCCATAACAAATGTTAACAACACAACATATGATGCGGACAGGGTCTAATTTAATCCTCTCCGGCATTTCTGACACCACTGTGTGACGAGCTGGGTCAGCAGGTTGTGGGCCAAGAGTGTGTGTATGTGTATGCTAAAACACAGAGAAGGATACTGACCACATCTGCTCTCACGCCTTAAATCTGGTTCGTTTCAAAGGCAACAAACAAACCAGAAAGAAGCGAAGTTCATCAATTTGTTCAATATGGAAAGGCTTCCTCCGAAGAGGAAATGAAGTGACACATTTACTACCAGGACACACCTCCTTTGACCCTGTCTGCTTGCTAGATGTCACTTATCTGAATAGATGTGGCATGTGGCTGCTCAGGACAATAGACAGCAAAAGCCAGAGTAAGCATGTTCATGTGTAAAATATATCACAAAAGTTATTAAATGCAGCTGGAAACATGCCCAATGTTTTTTTACTGTAATTACATGCTTCAGAATAATGAAATCTAATAAGCTGAGTATTGCTTTCCAGAGACTAGTTAATAACTTGTTTTTTAAGCTTTCGTTAATGTTGCCTGGCTCCACTTCGCCCAAATAAGACTGAAAGTGAGTCCACAATAAACTTATCCCACCATGAAATTAAATTCATGTAAACATAACAGGCCGGCTTCAAAACTTCAAAAAGGCCTCATCTGAGAGAATCATGTGAAGAGGAAAACCAGAATTGTTATGGAAGAAATGTCTGAGAGTGGATTTTTACATAGGCTCCTCTAAGAATGAGAAGCCACATCTGAGATTAATGAGGCACAGGCTTGACAAAGAGAGAGGACGCCATCTTTTCTCAATTCTGTATCAAGATGTAAACAATGTCCCACCCTCTAAACAAACAGGGAACAGACCTTGAGGGAATACAATCCTTTTATCAGCAAAGCACAACACTTTCTCCTAATAGCATGCCTGAATTGGGTCTTGAAGAGGAGAGTTGGGTTGATTGTGTGTATTTCTGGCCAACTAACTCTGAGAACAACATCTTACTGAATGGAAAGGTTGATTATTGGCACATTGAGAGCAAAATGGAAAGACAAAGGGAACATTCCTGAGGGCAGCCATTGGACAAGGCAGCATTGTCATTTAGTAAAGGCTTGTTTTGTAAGTTTTGGGAAGCATGATGACACGTGGTCATGTGTGACTTAAGAGAAAATGTGACCACACTCCAAAACTTCAACATTACAGGAGACTGCCTTGTTTACTCTACACCTTTATTTAAAAGATGGAAGCTTTGTCGTTTTTGACATCTCTGCACCATAAGTTAGCTAACAAACAAACAGAAAGCATTAGAGGCTATCTGTAAAAGCCTTAACCCAACACATGTTGACCACATTGGGCCGGTCTCTGGCAGTCACCAGGGGAAGACTATAATGAAAAATGCAACCAAAGGTATCAAAGTTCACCTGAGCTAAACAAACATATATATTTTGTTTAGTTTTTACAAACAATGAAGTATAACAACAAAACTTTTGCTGTGTTACGAGGGTTAATGTGCCGAACTATGTCTTGGTGGGGAGCAGTTGCCAGGCAACCAGTGGGGACTCCAGAAAGTTAATGCTCTCAGCCAAGAAGCAGTCTGGCACATAACCACTCGTAAAACGGCAAACTGATGACCTTACACTTGAGCTTTTGTACAGGCTACACAATTGAGATAAAACATGTTAATTAATGAGCTTTTGATTTTAAATATCTTTCTTTGCCATTTAGGTTCTAAGGAGGTAAACATGGAAGACCTAACCACTCATCAATCTCTGAAAATGCTTCAAAAAAATACTTCATCAGAGAAACTCAAAAATGGGAAGTACAGTGGAAGTAGCACCGTCCTGGTGGATGACTTAATTGAACCTCCTCTCCACAACGTTCAGATAACAATACCCATGCAAGCAAGATAACACAGTCAAGTGGAGATAAACCCAATTGAGCTTCTGTAACCATTAGTGATAAGGATGAGATTAGAGCGGAAATTACAAGCCTGGTTACAGATAGATGCATAGAAGCATGCTTCACTCATCATATTGAAACAGGACTGCAGAGCTACAGAAACATGGGGATGAGGAAAAATAAGAGATATTTTTACCTTACAAAGACACGTTTTGCTAAATACGTATTTTTTTTTAAAAAACAACATGTTTTTAATCATCTACAATGAAAGGAAGACAAAAGACAGCAACTTCCTCTGACATAAACTCCAGTGTGCCCGCTCTGAAAAGTTTAGTTGCGGTTAGCTTTTGGATTTTGCAACAACTCTGTGTATCTAGACTGAAATACACCAAAGAATGGGGTTTGCATAAGGGAGATTTTCCAAGACTTGATGGCCCTGTATTCAATTGTTGCATGTTGACCGACATGCTGGGGCATGACAGATGTAATACAGCCCCATTGTGTGAGTCCAAGGGTATTTTCTTGTCATGATGCTCCACAGCTCATCCCCTGTGCAGACAGCAGCCTCAGGTATTTCTCTGCTTCTCCACCCCCAACCCTCATTGTGTCTAAGGAGAGCAGACTGGTGCGTGAAAGCTAAACTACTTTCCCAGATTCCCATTTCAAATATGCCATTCGTGCCAGGTTAACAGGTAGATGAAAGATGAAACTTGGGAAACTTAACCTGTTGCCCTGAAGTCAAAATCCATGTTTCATATGCCCACCACTGAGGTTACTGTTCATTTCTCAGGGAAATAGGAGAGGCAGGTGAGGGTGGGCGGGGGGGAGGGGGGGGGGGGGGGGGTGGATCACGAGTGTTGCTATAATGCTCAGCGGTGCAAAGAATGAGGCTTAGCCATCAAAGGAAATCCCTTAAATTTCTTCAAATTCTTTACGTGACTTACGTGTTTTTGCGGTGCTGTGTGGTCAGTGCAAAACCTGATTAAAACACAGGCACAATCTGGAAAGTTTTCAGTGTCTAATTAATTATCCAATATGGTATTCGCTCCAAGTTCACGCCACTAGAGAATTAATTTCTGTATTTCATCAGACTGAAGCCATATTTAATATTTTTAGGTATTGAGCAAAACTATCGGGGTAAAAAGATCTAATTTGTTATGCCATTTCCCCCCCTTGTTAAATCCTGCATTTCAAAATCTATGGCCTAAGAAATGAACAGGAGTTGAAATTTCAGATATGTCTACATAAAAATATCTATTACTGATTTTTCTTTTCTGAGGCTTTGCCTGAGAATTCCCATGAGAAAGAAAAAGTTCCCATGATCTTGGCCCTGCAGCCATATTTGGCATGCTAATACCCACTAAACCTGACACATTTCCAACACACAGGAACAGGTGTCTTCAAAACAAGGCAAAGTCTTAGTGATCAGGGTATCCCCTTATGTGGCTCCACAAGCAGCAGAGAGGAAAATTATATGGTTTAAGAAAACCATGGCAGCCTAAACACAGAGACCCAAAACACACACAGCACTAGCACTGAAATGTTAACAAGTAATTATATGCCTCAACTACACTATAGAATAGAAATGTGACATAATAAAACCAAGGCTAAAGCCAATGTACAGTTACAAGATGTCTCGTAGGAATTATAATTGATTAAATTGCTCGATTTCTTTTAAATAGCTTTGGCAGAATACAAACTGACCCTGCACAAACCCAGTCAGAGCAAAAGTGAATCCAGGGCAGGGCAAAAACATTTTATATCAATGTCTAAGTACATGTAAGAAATCTCTGCCTGACTGATATGACATCTAAATCTGATATGGAAACTTCAGCCGAATGAAAATGTGAAATGTGTTTGTGTCTCGCTCAACAACATGGCGACAGGTAGCTCCGGAAAAATCCAATAAAATAAAATACTGGAGATGTAGTCACTCTGGATCTCTGTACAGTTAACGTCATTCCATTGACCTCTCACCTACAACAGCTTATTGTCCGATTCCACATATGTTAGCTTTGAGCGTGATTTGTTTAATTGCCTGGAACGCTGCCATTGTGTGGCAATTTCTGTTCTGACAATTACCTTAAATACAGGTTAATGTGCAGAGAGCGAGCTCATTACCATTTAATGCTGACTGTTGGTTACATGGAACAGCAGAGAAAGTGTTACTCTTTAACAAGACTGGATCAGGGCCATGAGAAAAGCCTTGACTGTGGCACACATTTGCCTCCCATGACTTCATTCTAAGCAGTCACACTGTGGACTTCCACTGTAGCCTGAGGAGTTGTTTGTTCGTTTGAAATAATCAGAAAGTATATTATTTGAATGATAAATCAAAGAAACAAGCAAACAGGCTTGTTTTTTTTTTCCCAAATGAGCATCCTTTCAGATTTATTTGCGCCTGTGGGTAATGAGGTCAGCTGTCTAATCATGTGTGATACCAACAGCAGAGGAGAGCAAACGAACCAAGCGCAAAAATGAAGAAAGCTACTTCGGCCACGATGGGTGAAACAGTAATCTCTGACCGTTGCTGACGGGCATAACATCTGAATGGTTTCACAAGCATGCAGCCGTCATTTAGCCTACATGTTGTGTGACTCCAGACATGTCCTCATTTACAATCTGAAAGCGTGTCAGATCACCAACCAGCAGAAACTGCAGCTTATTTGCTGACCTTCAGTGTGCAGGCTGAGAGCGAAACATTAGAGGATGCTTTTCTCCACTTTTAGCCACGACAAAGCGAGCAGCATCCTACCATTTCAAACAGCCGTGGTGTGGTCTGACTCCACTTTGAAAGCTACATAACTTAAATTAGTTCTGACTCCGGAGATTTACAGTGATGCCCTGAGGCTCGACATTAATCTGTTCTGTCTAATAGGCGTCTTCATGTGTCGAGCACACTCAGCCAGCTCTCTGAGTCTTGAAACTCGACATTAGACATGCAAAATGTAAGAGTGCGGTTATTATTGCGAGGTGAGGTGATCAGTATTGGAAAGTTCACATGAATTACATAACATAATATCATGTTGCAAGCAGGTGGGTGACAGACATCATGTCCTCAGCAGCAACAGCAGTGCAGCATTCCTGTCTGTCCACTGCATTTATTTACTGGCGTTTATGTAAAGAAACTGTTCACTTTGAATTCAAGTGAAAGTTTGTGGTGCAGGTTTAATCCTCACTGCTGTGTATATCATGGCCATGTGTTTTCAGACATTTGAGCAAGACTTGTAACCGGGAGGTTAGTGAACATATAGTCACATGCTAACCTTGAATGTTAATGTAACCATATTAGGAGCAGGGTGGAATAAAGTTATTACAATGACAGTGCAATCTGCATTCTTCTCTTACAGGCATTTCCTAAATACCCAGTCTCCATAATGTGTGCAGTGCAAAGACTGTTTCACCCTTATGCACTCAAACTAACCACAGTAAGGCAAAAGATGCCTTAGATACAACAAGCCAACTGCATTATACTGCTTGTAGTGTTTCTGTTTTAAAAGATATATTTGTAAACTGTTGGCAGTCTTTCAGCTTTGTTTACCTGTTCTCTCCTTTTGCATTTGAGGGTGGTGGGTGAAGAACTGTTTGGTTGTCCTCCATATCCACGACACATTTTGTGTTCAGTTCAATTTCTGCAGAGAGAAGTTTGTCGGGAGAGTAAAGCAGAATGCGGGGGTGTGAAAAGTGAAAATCCAAGCTGCTTCTAACCGTGTTTAAACTGCACTCGAGTCTGACTCCAGGCTCATAACTCAAGGCTGAAAGCAGCAATGGCGAAGAAATCAAAACTTTATGATAATGTAGCATGAATCGGAGGAGACAGAAATGCGAGTTTGTAAACAAAAGCACTTACCCCTGCGGTTCATGGGCCGAACTCTCACTGCAACTTTTACCTTTGTATCCGACATTTTCGTCCACTTTTCACTCCCACCCTGTCTATGCGCCGAGCTATCAGTGTGTATAGTCTGTGAATCCCCGACAAGAAGCCCGGATTCCTGCCTTAAAAAAAGGGCATCGGACTCTACTGAAACAACCCCAAAAGAGTCCAGACCTCGAGGAGAAGAGATGGGAATATGTTCATTTTCTCCCCTCCTTCCTTTATATCCATCCGGGTTCGCTTCTTGTGCAAATCCAGTACTCTGCTCCAGCCCCAGACAGCATCCCCACCGCCATCTTCCACTGGGAGCACGACTGCTATCCTCTGGCAGACTGGAGACGGCAGAGGCAGAGAGGGGGAAAGGAGTTACGCACCGCGCCGCTCATCGGGGGGTGAAACCGGGGGGACGAGAAATGCGAGGCGCTGTGACAAGTTGATTTATATGGATCGACGATCCGCCTCATGATAAGACAATTAATTTGAAGGTGACAATAAATAGAAGAGGGTTTAGTAAAAAGGAAGTTTAAATAGTCTAAAAAAAAAAAAAAGACAGTCACCCTCTCTCCAATCCCTCTCTCTCTCTCTCGCTCTCTCTCATTCACGCATAAACACACACATACACACACACAGCATTCTTTTCTCTATTTTTTTTTTTATAAACAAAAACCTAACATGAGAGTAATAAAATGCATAAAAATAGAATTGTATTGGCTCTTACAGCAGCAGGGCAGTAGCCATGTTTTTAGAAATACGAAGGGCAGGAATCCCAGTGCCCCCCTCCCCAACACAAATCCTTTTTAACAGTTACCAAACACACACGTATTTTTGTATTAAAAGTGACTTATCCTTTTTTCTCCTTGTGAAAAATAGTTACATTCAACCATGTTGTTGGAAATTTGAGTTCCAGTTCACCCCACACCCTCCACTACGGCTATCCATCGAACCAAAAAGAGTTTTTTGTTTGTTTGTTTGTTTGTTTGTTTTTTGTTTTTTTTTTTGTAATATTTAAAATCTAATTGAAGGATTGTTTAAGTGAGTATCCTCAGTGGTGACCACAGCTCAGGGAAACACCCACTGAAGTCCCATCTTTAGACATATGACCCCATTAAAATGAAGGAATTTCCACTTGTCCCACCCACCCAGCTTTTTATATATAGCCTGTGGTTCCACCTCTCCTCACATCTTTATGGCCTTGTGAACAAGAATTAAGTGATTTTTGTTGTTGTTGTTGTTGCTTGTTTGTTTGTTTTCCTTAGATTGTTTTATTTGAAGGCTTTTTGTGGTCCCCAAAAGTTGATAATATTATTTCACAAGAAAACAGCAAAATTAAGCAAATTAAACAAAAACAATAAACTAATGCAGGCTATTATGTATTTGTGCAGTTTATTTGGGTCAACAACAATGTGACAGAAACATTAGTTTGACATGATTGCACAAACAATACTACAGAAGGCTACAGCACTCATTATATTCTCATTTTTCATTTTCAATGTAAACATGTTTTTCAACATAGAACTTTACTTGTATTTATAAACAGTATTGCAAGGTCACCTCGTCACTTTATAATATGGTGAGCTACATTTCACATAGGCTACTCTAGGCCTGTTCATATATGAGCTATATCATGGGTCCAGCATCAGATTTAGCAGAATAAATCTTTACTGTGTGGTCTCCGCTGTCCAGAATTATGAGCATGTTGTTCAGTGACACCAGTCCAACCGGGCGGATAAGGTGGTGTCCCACAAGAGGAGTCAGGACTGGGCCATTCTGGAGCTTCCCTAAACTCCAAATCATCCCCTGTTGAGAGTCAGTCACAATCAAATCTCCATCTTTGTCAAACACCACACCTGACATGTTCAGCCTCACCGTGGACTGCAGGTTGAGGCTGAAACTGTCTGTCTGATAAAGGAGGTGGAAGTCTTTGTTGAACACTTTCAGCCTTGTGTGTTGGTGCCTCTTTGGTGGATGTGTGTCATCAGTTAAGTGCTCCATCACTGCAATGTTCCCAGTCACTCGACAGCAGACCACTGCTTTTGGATGCTGGAGGTCTGAAATGGACGCCTGATGCTTCATAGTAACACCATGACTATAGTCCACGTTTAAATGAAACAGTGAGCCAGCCTGGGTGTCTGAGACCAGGATGTGCCCACAGCTGTCTATGTCCACACCCCAGGGCATCTGGAAGGAATCCTTGACTGTCAACACGTGGTTCCCTCTGGAGGTGAAAACCTTCACAGCTTTATCCCCTGCATCAGTCACCACCACGTAACCACTAGGAGTCACCGCCACATCCAAGGGGTAACAGATCTCTCCACTGGCTTGTCCTCTTCGCCCAAAACTGTGCAGCTTCCTGCCTTGTGGGCTGAACACCAACACCCTCTTCTCACCATCATGCACCACCACTATTGTCCCTGAGGACCCTAAAACAGCTATCCCAGTGGGGTTGATTAGAGTCCCCCAACCGCCAAAAGCTGTGTAGAGGTGCAGAGCTGTTGATGTCAGACCTGCAGCCAAGTCAGAGGCTCCTTTTGCTCTGTGAAGAGGAACAGAGGATATGGGACTCCAAGACAACAGCAGCTCCTGGAGGTCACTAAGAACCTGGCAGTGGGAGATACTGTCAACGCTGCACAGCTGTCGACAGAACGGGCACTCCAGCTTCCTCAGGAGAGGGTGGGACAGAGCTGTGATACATTCCAGACAGAGTACATGGCCACAGGAAAGGTTCTGTGGTCTGCGCTCCCTCTGCTGAGTGCAGAACTTCTCAAAGCAAACTTTACACTCCAGCAAATTGATCTGGATCTCCCTCAGGATCCCCTCAGGACTCAGGCTGCCACAGCGCCGGGGACCAGGATTGAAGGCCATGACTGAAATATCCTGATGTTTTAAAAGCTAACAGAGACTGTCAGCTGATGAAGGCAGCCGAAGGTTCAGGAAACCAAAACAGAACGACCGGTAATTTCATAGAGATGGAACAAATTATGAAGAGAGGTCTAATAAAGCGTTGTACTGCAACATTTTTGAGCACACACTCATGTCCTGTGCTTTAGGCCCAGATGATCACGTGACATTTTGCACAGCACTGAGGGTCTCTGCTGCCCCCCTCTGGAAATCAAATTACACACAAGTTGGAGAGGTTAAGTGGTTATAGCCCTTTCTATGTTTGTGAACAATGCAGCCTGCTCAGAATACATTCAGCGGACAGCCTTCCCTTTTAATATATATATATATATTAAAATAGAAAGGTATTTGGCTGGATTCAAAGCCAGTATCTCCAACAGGTGTTAGGTGTTAGGTGTTATAGTATTGCACTGTGCCATAATACTCACTGTAGGGTGATTTGTGCTGATATTTCAAGGGTTATTCTTTCAGCGGACTCTGTAGAAATTCAGAGTCTGCTGTACCTCTGCTACTAATGTTCATGTGTTGGACTATATGACATTTATTGCTCTCTCTTTCCAAGAGAACATCAACCGTGCCTTTAAATACATGTTGTTATGGGTCAGCATGAGGAAGCTATTTCAGTTTCATGGTGTGCAGACAGAGTGAAATCTGATCCGAGCGGGGCAGTGTTTGAGTCAGCCAATCTGGCACTCCTTTGCTGCAGCACAGTGCTCTTCAGGGGTTGAGCAAGGTCATTCATGATTTCCTATTGTAAAGTACACAAACTGCCTCCGACTTATATGAATGGGACAGCAAGGACAAAAAGAATTGGTCAACAGAGTAATAAAGACATTTATTGTTGAAAGTAAGGTGTAAGTACTAGTGCTGCTGATCTATTCCAAAAAAAAGGGCAGAGCCCCTCAACAATAACTCACAAAGAGATTAAGAGGAGATGTAAAACATTTTAATGTTTCATTATTTCACAGTGAAAAAGAACAGCACAAGTCATTTTCAGCAGAATTGTTTTTGGCAAATGTCATCTAAATCCAGAGACAATGTACCATTTATAGTGTCTACTGTAGCACGGCAGCCTGGTCCATTCCACAGAGGTCAATGTCTGGATTGTCGAGGATTATGAGGGATATATCTGTGCTGAGATGATACCGACAGAGCAATTGAAAATAAGGGCAGAAGCATCAAACACAAAAAGGCAAAGAATTTAGTCTTAATACGAACTGAAAAAAGTTAAGAATAAAAAAAAGAACATGCAAACAGGCACAAGGGGTGAATTAAAATGTTAAAATTACAGCAAAAGACATAAAAATAACAATACTGGCATCCTGGTATATGGTGAAATACAAAGACCCATTGACTAATCTTTAACATTTTCCTACTAAAACACTTGATCAGATTTGACAGAGCCATGCAAATGCGATTTATGCAATAACAAGAAGGTCGACGGTAAAACAAAACCACCTGCACACAGACAGGAAGAGCCTGACAACACATGCAGGAATTTGAATAATTGCCCTCTGTTATCAGTACAGTAAAAAAAAACAAACAAAAAAAACCAACAGATAGCAGCCACAGATGGACAGGGAGAGTAAAATCACTCAAAGTCACAATGATTCACAAAATACTCAAACATTAAAACATTACAAAATGTACAGTATTTCCAAGAAAACATTCTGCAAAGTGCTTAAACTGTGTGCTTCGCTTTGTTCCAGGTCAAACACAAACCTCAGTCGAAGATCCGATCAAGCTAAAGCTCTCTTGCATTGAAATCCTGTTCACATTCAAGTTATAAACACGAAACAAGTGTGAATATCTATGATGGAATAGACCATCTATGACGGGTGCTAATAAAAAAGACTTTTCTGTGCTATAAAGA
Organism: Toxotes jaculatrix; assembly: GCF_017976425.1. Classification (NCBI taxonomy): domain Eukaryota; kingdom Metazoa; phylum Chordata; class Actinopteri; family Toxotidae; genus Toxotes; species Toxotes jaculatrix. The sequence continues at coordinate 13,299,347 of NC_054401.1, read as the reverse complement.
TAGATGCTCCAATTAAGGTGATAAATTCTACATAATGGCTTTTAACATTGAAAATGCGTTGAACCAACATACTGGAGCTGAGGCTGGTGCAAACCAGTCAAATGCACATTAATCATCGATGATATACTGTATTGTAGGATAAATGTCTGTAAATTATAGTCTACCAGCTACAATGATCATGCAGTCACATTTAGAATTGGCTGTTTTTACTGCCACCTCTTTCTATCACACACACAAAATACCACTATTTCTCTCTCGTCTCGCACGCGCACACACACAACACACACACACACAAACCTGTGATCAGTGGTTTAGGAGCTTTTATGACCACAGCACACAGTTTAATGTGCACCTCTATAGTCCAAGTCTCTGCACTCTCCTAATAACACTGCAAGGACCTGTTCATCCACTTAGTCTCTCCTGTCTACACTCCCTTCTACTATAGTTGAGGGCTTTTCTAGACTTCAATTACATGAGGAAGTGGTCGTATCTTAACCCCCTATTCAACTTGTGATCCTTCACACCTGGCTCCTTGGGATAAGTTCGGGAGTCGCCCACCACCCTCTGGCTCCAGTTCCTACTGGCCGTCCAGGCCGTTGATGGATTTGGTCCTTCCCGATCCCTTCCCTCTTCGCCTGGTAGTAGGGCTGTCTCCGTCCACCTCCGTCTCTCCTGAAACATGACGATCACATCCTAATGTGTTTCTAAAAAGATGTAACTGAACTTTTGAAACACTATTGAAAATACTAGAGGTCAGCCGTTTAAAGGATAACAGTTCAATATTGATGTATACTTGATAAATTACATTAAAAAGTCACTGTACCTTTAAATACTTCAGACACATGGTCAGCAAATTCTGTGTAATTACTGTCCTCACATTCTGAGAGGCTCTGTGAGAGGAGAGCAGGTTCAGACACATGACACACACACTGTATCATTGACTGGACATGGATCATAGAAAAGCTAACTGACCCCCAGCGAGAATCTTTAAAGGAACTATGCCTACAAGTTAATATTCACTGAGATTCCTCAAGAGAAAGTCAGCTGACTCATTAGACGTGGAAGTGTAACACTGTTGTGGATGAAAATAGTGGCAGGAGCTGCTTATTTGGTCTTTTTTTTTTTTGCCTGCACCACAAGGTTAAAAATCATCAAATATCAAATATCTCCCCCAGTGCCCTTTCACTGGAAGTGTTAAGGAAATATTACTGGGTCCAGCATGGAAAGACCGCTGCCGTGACTTTTACATGAAAGTGAAATGGATGCTTTTGGGAGCAACATATCCAAGAGGCTTTTGTTGTAACACTTGTGCAGGTGTATAAATCGGCACTGCCTTAGGGTTTTAAGCCAACACAAATACTAACTAGTTCCTTTCGCAAACACTCTCCATGACGTGTATCCCTGACAAGGCTAAGGTATTTTGAACAGCGACCAACATTAACTACTTTTTGTAATACATTATTTGATAGACATAACAAGGCCACAGGGACACTTAGTAAATCTAAAGCAATAATCATACCTTTTCTCTTGGACCATAAGTTTCAGCATACCACACCATTCCATATAGACAAAGGAATGTAATGAAGGCCTAAAACAAGTAAAAGATAACAGAGTGATTAATGATTCATGGAAAATACATAATCAATAACTTGCAGCCCAGACAATTTTTATATTTTTATAAAAAATTTTATGCACTGTAGAACCACAGTAAATCGCTTAGACACAGAAATACATGTGATTCTGATCTTACCAAACACAGTAGCCAGAGGATCACATAGAGGATCTGTGTTTTTGAGAACAAGTCCTGTCCAAATTTAATACATGCCAAGGCCTCCAGAAAGGCAATTGCCCTGGGAAAGAAGAGGAAAACAAAACAAACACATACAACTGAAACCTCTGACCCACCTACAGAAAACTTTTAACAAAGGAAAAAAAAAACCCCACAAAACTCTTCACATGTAAATATGCACTATAGTACAACTGATTTTGGGGGTCTTACTTAAAAAAAAGCTTTAGTCATGGTGACAATTTTAAATGTTTTTTTTTTTTTCTTTAAAGGTTTCACTTACCCAAACACCCAACACTGGGTCCCAACTCTCTTGCACTGTGTGTCTGTAAGGTATGCATAATACTGCCTAAAGCAAAAACAAACACACACAGTGCAAACGTTAAGACATTTCACAGTTTTCGCAGTTTCTGTCAGCTGCCAATTTTCTCAAACTGTGAAAACAAGCAACTGAACATATGCATATGCAATGTGCAAGACCTTGAAGAAAAAAATGTATCTGTCATCAACTGTTTCTAAGGATCAGATCCCTGCTAATAAAACTGTGTTTTTACCTCACTGTTGGAGCTGTGATTATACCAATGAACAGAATTCGACACCAGCTAAGAGCGTGGCTTGCAGGGAAGACGAAAATGTGCTTCAGGAAGAATGTGTTCAGTTCTGTTAGCTGTGAACAAAAAAAAAAGAGGACAGACAGAAGATAATACATGTAAATGCTATGCAAACATTTATTGTGTGGTTTGTAATTAGCAGGACAGGAGACACATACTTGTTGCTTTGGCTCTGCATTCAAACATGTTTCAAGTTACTTTTTTTTTTATCCTTTTATACATAGACCTCCAAATAAATAAATATGATCTTGAATATTTTTATCCAAATAATTGGTACATATTAATTTTAATGACTGGCTGAGGTCCAGGACTCCATAGATGAGCAGTATCTTCCCTGCTGATGCTTGGCTTGCTTTGGGGGCTTTCTGTCTTCCGCCATGTATTCAGCAAATAAAACAAATGCGCAGTTGGATTTAGGTCAGATGACTAACTTGGCCAATCAAGACCATGCCACTGTTCGGCCCTCACAATGAGTGCAGAGAGGCATAAGAGTTTTCCCGGCTTTGTTTTTAGGGACCATAAATCTCTTTCACAACAGACATGTTGATGTCATAGAAGCAAAAGCACAGGTGCAGAAAACAACATTTAAGGACGGCTCTGTTCCATTAACGTGTGCCAGCAAGTCATGCCAGTGAGACCGCATGGAAAGCAGTGCCCTGGAACTGGTCCACCTTAAAGGAATGCAGCCATTATTATTTCTGTTGTTAGTAGTTATACCAGTCAAGTCAAAATGGGTGCTGTGAACAAGGACTACTGACAATGAGCTTCTTAATTAGTGCTTTGTTAAGGGCAGATGCACTGAAAAGGTCAGCCTGTGCAATGCTGACCATTAGTAATAAAATCTGCGCCTTTCTTTTTTTATCTAAGTCAATTCCAGTAAACTAATCTTAGATTTTTTTTGTATTAGGGTTATTTATAATGAATGAATGAATACTTTGAGAAACTATATACATTTTTTATTATATAACATAAACTAAACTCTTGCTGAAACCAGTCTGGTTTTAGGACACTAGCAAACAAGATTCTCTTACAATGCAAGTCACACTTGATTTAACACGCTGGCAACAACAGAGACTGTTCATTTTGAGGGACACACTGTCCAAGTCCCTCTCATCCGAACTGGAAGATAATGAGAGGGAGGCCTGCTGCTGTGTTATTCACTCATTTAGCCTGAAGCCTGTGTGTCTGAAGAGCAGCTAAACTGTCACTGCAACCGAGCAGAGCGGAGCTGTCCCCCGTCTCTTCAGATAATTCTCAAAGACGGGTAATTACTATTTAAAGCCTCAAGAGAGTTGGGAACTGCCTGAGTGAGAGAGGGAGAGGGCATGACGATGTTGTTTCATCACCACACAAAAATGAGAGAAAAGCCAGCTTTCATCGCCATGGCAGCCAGTGGCTAGAAAGTTTGGCACCCATAGATGACTCTCCAGTGGAGAGCAATGGAGCTTACTCAAGTTCTCCATCCATGGTTTTCTCATTACCATAAATTGCTCCCAAGTAATCTAGCCTGTCTTTCACTCTTAAGGGATTAGCTGTTAATGTGTAGACAGCAGGACACTCATGCATTATATGGATCCATGCGGGACAGGTTTTAGATTTCAGCAACGGAGGAGTTAATTAGATTAGCCAGGACTTAGCACGCAGAGCACATCGGATGATCTCGGTCTAGTCAGCACTAAGTCACCATGAGATGGCAAGAAGGGATTTCTCATGGACCCACCTGCCAGATGATCATGAACAGATAGACGCCCATGACTCGCTGCAAGGAGGACTTTGGGTCAAGCCAGCGTACGTAAGTCCAGCTTGCAGGGGTGAACTGTAACGCGGCTCGTTTGATCTTCCCTGTGGTGGTGTGGATGTCCCTGGATGGGAAGTACAGGATAGGGATTACAAAGACTTGCAGACAGATTTACAATAAGTATTATGTTAGTGCAGTAGACACAGCCAGATGAAAGTAATGCCATCACATTAATCATTCAGTCCACTCCTCTCTGATGAACATGTGGAATCATATTTCAAAACAATTATTTATGCATCTTCAGATGCATCTGAAAATATTTTCTTGAGTGGAACAGAATTTATTACTGTGTTACAAATTAGTAAAAGCAAATTAATTGTATTAGTGCATATTCAGCTGAACGTACACTGGCTTGCTTACTCTGACTTTACGCACATATTTTTATAATGTGGATTAAAGTTATCAAATAAATATTTAAAACTCTTAAATATTTCTTTGATAACTCTTAAAACTCTACTCAAGTAGAAGTAAACCTATCTTTCATAGCTTACAAAACAGAAGATAATAAAACATGAAGGCCAAAGAATAGGGAACTATATAGGCTAGTTTTCCTGCCAATAAACTAGGTGTACTGTTACTGAATCAGGGCTGCTTATGTGAAATAGGCTTATAACACAAACCCCACTCCTGGGCATATTTGAGTTCGCACTGTTCACACAGACCTAGGATCAACGCAGAACTGGATACAATTTTAACACAGTTGTAGTTCATTTCCAGACTGCAAGGTCATACTTAATACTGGCCCAGTGGTAGGTCCTCATCTCCAAAAAGCGACACACAGTCATGCCAAGCCAGATGCCCCCTCCGTTACACAGCAGAATATCCAGAATCACCTGGTCCCACCAGCACTCAGCAAAGTTAGGCAGCAGATGCATGAAGAACAGCTATGTAAACAGGAGAAAAGAATGTAATGTAACCATATCCATATAACTGTGAACTTCTCAGCCTGCAATGATATTTAATATGTGTTATTAAAAAGTGTTGAGAAGGACAAAAACCCATCATCAAATTCCACCAGATAAACCACTTTCATCAGCAGCTTAGCTGACCTTAAAAAAAATCTCCATTATAAAAAGAAAGAGACAGAGGGAGACGGAGGTGTGTGGTGACAACATTCAGCTGGTGTGTTCCCCTGTACCTCAGTAAGCTCCCAGGTAATACTGATGGTCCAGCACAAGCCATAGCTTCGAATGAGCAGGGCTTTCATACCCCATCCCCAGAAATGGCTGAATGCAAAAATGTCAAAATGGCTTAGGATTCTCTCCCAGGTGATGACATGGCAGTTCACGGCATATTCCTACAGAAAGCAACACAGATAGCCTCATTAAAGTGACTGATAATCCCCTGGTAGTGAACACAACCAGTGCATGTAAATCAATCTGAAAATTATTTTCTGTGTAAGCCTAAACCACTCACCATTATGTCTGCTTCTCTCTTGGCATAGCGCAGGTTTGGGTCCAACCAATACATTAGCTGCTTCACCTGCTGCCAGTTGAGGAAGATGATGAAAACCAGGAACAGGAAGTAGAGGACACTCAGACCTTAGCAGCAGAAGAACACGACATTAAGAAGGGAAATCTAAGGTCCGAACAACAGCAGTTTTGCACTCAGTCACTTTCAGCAAATACTCACCAAAAACTATTCGCCATATAGCTGGATGTGGTCTGGTGAATGGGCCTACAAGGAGAAACACGATGTGAAAGATGTAATCAACAATAAGTTATAAGATACACAGGTTACACATTCTGCTAATCATCAAGCAAAACAACATCAAAACAAATCAGCTTTTCTTTATGTCACATATGCTATCATTCTATCATAATAAATCATAATAACTTTGGACACATTTCCAGAGTTACCATCCCTGTGATGAGAACTGTACAAACAACAGGAGTTTAACTATAAGTAAGATTATACGCAATTGAGCTTCTACAGTCTTTGATCTTTTAATTCCTCTCATAATGAGGTCATTATCAACTGAGGGTCTCATGTAAAGCGGCCGTCATTATACACTGTGCTAAAACATGACATGTTTGTGAACTACCTTCAGGGTAACTATAGTTAAGCAGTATCCGAACACACCTGACTTTTTTTTTTTTTTATTCTTACCATTAGGAAATGCCAAAACACTGATGACAAGGAAGAAGGAGATGACCAGGATGAGCCCCACCCAGAGATTACTGTCAGGGTTTCCATCATCTCTGTAGACAGGGGAAAACAGAAATCAGAACCATCAGCTGATACACATCTATCTATAAATCTACCTATATCTTTATCGATATATATATATATGAGATAAAGAGGCCGTTTTTAAGTACATATGCTCCTTCCACAACCTTAGTGATGTGAATATGCCTTCGATGCCTTTAAGTTTCAAACAGAAACTGGTAAAGACATTCATGTTTACATTACATTATATCTATATGGAAAAATATGGTTTGTAAAGCAAATAATTGCTTTTAATGTAACGTTTCGACCCGTCTTCTTGCTAGTTACATGGTTGTAGCTAAGCTTTCATCACAGGAAACAGAGCTCATCACTGGACTAACATTATATAACACAACGCTTCTCTTTATCAGCTCAGATTGGGGATTAACGACGGTGAAATGTCGGTGGTTAAGGCAGAGAAAGTGATCCCAGTGCCTACATGAGGGTGTTAAGTTACTCTCGGCGAGAAACACCACTAAAGAGTCAGAGCATCTCTGTACTGTTAGCTCAATGCTAACCAAGCTAGCCTCCCTGAGCTAGCGTTAGCTGTGCACGACTTACCTGGTGAAGGCGAAATACATCAAACTGAGCACCGTGCATGTCAGCAGGGTTATCGTGTGCGGCCTGTAGAAAAACTCTATCGTGATATCTTCAACCTGCTGCTCGTTTATCATTCGGAAATGCATCCTGTAATTCACATCATCCTTGCTCAAGGTATGGGATCCGCTATACACAGACGCCATAGCAGGACACAACCAGGAAAGGAGCAGCAGCAACTACCACCCCAACCACCAGCAGCAGCAGAAGCAGCAGCAGCACCGCAAACTTCTACAGCAGACAGGAAACAGTGAAAGTGAATATATAAATTACATATCCAGAGGAATAGTGACAACTGATCAGGGCGAGCAGCAGAGGGTTAAACGAGGGGAAGACGGCTGGAGAGAAATTGTTCACTTTTGATTTTGATTGGTGTACATGCCTGTTGGGGAGTGTCCCAAAGCGGAAGAGTCACCATGCCCTCCTTCATCATGTGCTGCTATGATTGTTTTTAGCGTGACCTCCATGCAAAGACTTTAAAACCATGACAAATGAACAGAGGTTGACTTATACATCCATCCACTTCATCTTAAACCAAAACCTCCACCCTCTAACCAGTGGCTTAAAAAAACCCTGTCCGCCAGTACTTTTTGTGAACTTGAACACGCTGCCATTTCTTTGAATGTCAAATGAATGCGTTTCCTAGAGTACATCTCTCTCTAAAAGGTATTTTTTTACTTTTGCTTGGTGTGTGCTTATCTCCCTCCTGTGGCCGCTCACGGCCTCACAAGACACTGAAACCGAAAAAAAAAAACCACCCTCAGCTCTCGGCAGGGGTCCCTATCGTTTTTCACAAAGAGCAGCGAGAAAGTCACGTCCCCATGGACAGCAATTTTCTGAGGGTATACTATTTATGCTATTTCTGGTAGTTAAGTGCAGACAGATCCGCATGAAAAGTTATTTTACACATAACCTCCCCATTTAACATTTATATATTTGATTTAACATTTTTAAAGTTAAAAGAGAATGCACCACAAATGTTTTTATCTCAAACATAAATTACCTGCTTTTCACATATTTCCAGTCTTAAAAGCAGACATGTTTAATTCTTTTGTAGTTGTGCATTGTCTATAATAGAAGAGTATTATTTTAGTTTAATAAAAAGACAAATTCGCCATAAGTAAACAAAATGTATTAATTTGCTTTATTTAGAGGTTCAAAACAAAGTTACGTGTTTCACAAGTGAACGAATAACAGGTTATAAAAAGTTTTTTTAAAAAAACAAAAACAAAAGAAACAAAAAAAAACATGGATTAAAATTTAAAAAGTGACAGACTCTTGTCAGCTTGAGGGCACAGGAGTCCTCAACAAAAGCCTCACCTTTATTTTTAGATAAGAACAGTCCAGAATAACACACTAATCCAAAGCTGAATGTAGAATCATTCAAGATCAAAGTTTGTACTAGGAGCCCGACTCTTACTACAATCAAAATCTAAAATCAAGTCTTAATGGTCATAAATTGCAGCTGTCAAGGTGAGATTGAATTCACAGAAAACCCCTAATGTGTCGCTGAAAATTTAAGACAAATCTAAATGTCATTGCAGTTTTTTTTTAAATGAAATTAAAGAATTGTGTCGGAACAAGCTCCTAAACTCCTGAATGTTTGGTATTTGTTAAACAGCCATGCAATCAAGCCAGCCGATCAACAGGCTATCATAACAATCAATAATCAGTCTAAAGTTATTAGTGATATAGAGAACCAGTGCAGGTTTTCACATATTATCTAACATCTGCTAGGAGTTGAGACTCTATACAGCTTAAAAAAATCTTTACATGGATGTGACTGCTGTTATAAAGTTATGCAAAAGGCAATATTAACAGGCAAGTTAACACACAAGTAATGGCTAACACATTATATTCATATGTAATACCGCTTTGCATTGCAGATATTGAGTGACATACCAAACTGTCAGGCTGCTATGCACATTTTATACAGTCGAGAAGTTAAGAGTTTATGTACAAATATAGTTTGTTGGTTTGGTCTTTGGTTTGTTGAGCTCCATGAAGATTAGATTTAGTCACCGCGTTTCAGCAGTATGGTGGGCTGCAAGAAAGAGAACAACCACAATCATTTTTTTACACAATATTTTATTCATCTAACAGTATATGTAGCTGCAAAGAAAATAACATACCAAAGTGTTGAAGTGTTGTCTGCAAACAGCTTTACTCAGCCAGTAGATCAAGAATAGGGATACTAAATTTTCAACAACCAGCAGACTCATTACCAATCCACTGATTCCTTGCATCACCTATGGAAAAGTTGAGAGATTATTGGAAGTGAACACACATTTGTTTTGTATTTCAGAGAGCTATTGGTTACTGCATTAGCAACTGGCTTATGCTGTTGTCCTTTACCGTCACATTGCTGGTGTTATAATATGGGGCATACAAGTGGATCACGCTGATAGACAATGCTCCAATTGACCAGAAGAAGCTGATAATGTCCAGAGAGAATGACAGCTTTGCCTGGAAAAAGACATTATGTTGCATTATTTATAATTATAAATATCTGCTGTACTATAAATAACATCCATCCAGCAGTAATGTGGGGGTTAATGCATTGCTGAATTAGGACTAAAGAAGTGATCGAACAGCTGTGATCAACAGCTGTACCACACATTTCTCAGTGTTTTTGAAAAGAGATTCTGTAATTCAAGTTTTGCAAACCAGGGTCAGAGTCATCTTGAATATTACTATTATTGTTGTTTTCAAGTTACTATATTGGCTCTCAATCTATCTATTTAAGAGCACTAAAGATTATTCATATCAAAAGAACACCTTACTTCACAATTTGGGAGATGAGAGACCACACCTAAATCTTGAGCTGAACAAAATTAATTATGTTAAAATACAATTTTCAAAGATACTATCAGAAACAAAAATTAAAAAATGTACTTATTATTATACTTTACAATAGTCAACACATGCCATTTTAAAATCAAGGTGCAGTTATCAACTTTATGAACTAATCAACATTATTTCTTTGCTATTAAAATTTCACTAATAGAGCAAGTTTCACACACCGAAGGGTTTTTCACTTCCAAGCAAAATCTTTATTTTAAATTAGATTACTTACCACAGGCATGTGTGGAGCTTGTCCTGCAGCATAAGTCAGCACACCAGTGACCACAAACTAAAGTGATGATAAAACATTTAGTGTGTGTTAACAAACAAAGATAAGATGTGTTACAGCAGCAAAAGGAAGTATAAGCACAGATGAACAGTGTTCCTCACTTCTCAAGAAACAGTGACAGTAGAAATGTAACATAAACTTGCTGATTTGTAATTGTATTTTTATTCCTCATTTAAGTTCTGCAAAGAATCACTCAGAAACATAGTTTCTAGCTGTTTTTGAAACTGTATTTACCAGAACACTTGGCAGGGTGAAGATCATAGTGAACGAGTCTCTCAAAATCAGACCAAGAGCACAAAGAAACACACCAGTGATGGCTTGGGCTGCCTTATTAGAAAGAGAGAATAAACAGAAAATACAGCATAAGAATGCTGCAACTTTTGAGTGTAAATTTATGCCAAAATAGAAACATAAACTATTTAAGAGTCTGTCGGCATGGTACCACACGTGTCTACCTGTGAAAGAAACAACTCAACTTACTCCGAGAGGTTTAGGTTTTCCCTTAACAACAAAGACCTTGAAGGAATCTTTGAACACACAGCGGAAGTTTTCTGGCATCACATGGCTCACTTCACGGTCCCTCAGATTCCCAATGGGAATAGTGATGATCATTGATTCATCACACACAAATGTCTTCTTCATTCTCCTGTGAAGATCAACACAGAAGATGGTGAAGCAGATTTTATCACAGGTGATCTATTGTTGATGTTTTTAGTAACTTACCTATTTTTTCTTCTCTTGATTTGGACTTGAGATTCTCTGCTTTGTCAAATAAGTTTGACAAGGAAATGACCTGGTAAACCAACTGTCTCTGTTTCTCATCCTCTTTCTACACTCCCCCTCCTCCCCCAACCCCCAGTCACCCACCCCCTCCTCACACACACACACACACACACACACACACACACACACACACACACACACACACACACATGCACACAAATGCACAAAAACCCCAAAAATAAATTAAAAACTGTAAAGATAAAATATTTTAACTTATTCATGTTCATGCATTTTAAGAAAAATATTTTTGTTGAATAAATAGTGTTGCAGGGTGATGACGCACAGGGGACTGAACATACTATACAGACACTGGCACGGTGAGGAAGTTGAGGTGTGAGATGACCTCGTGTTTCAAAGTATTTGCAGCGAAGTGAAAATGTGTGAAGAACAAGGCATTTGTTTGAGACAGATTCAGAGGGTGAAATAGACACGGCTCAACCCAAAACTGGTAAGAATAACAATCTAAGGTCTTTACTGACTCGCACTAAAAAAGTACTTTGTTCCTTTGTTGTACATATTTTCAATACAGAATCTGAATTTGCAAACATTTTAAAGTCTGCATATGTATGTGTATATACAGGTTTTGTGCATGTATGTTAAATATGACTCCTGAAACACATTACAATTCAGTAAAGATGAAAAATGATTAGGATTAGACAGTTGGGAACTGCTGGTAATATTTTGTACTATATCACATTTTATATAAAATAGCCAAAAGCTATGACAATGTGTGATAGAAATGTGTGATACCTTATTACGTTATGCTAAGTATGATTAATACCTATCCAGTTCGTTTGATAAAAACCTCTTTTGTATGTTTAGTAATCATGAAAAGCCAGTGATGCTTGTTCTCTGAACTGCAAACGAATGAATCTTCAAACACCATCAGATATTTAAATCTCTAATCTTGCTTTTTCAGCAGTAAAAAACAAAATTACAACCTTAATATTTTTATTGAGAATGCAGATTTAATTTTAGGCATCTTCCAAAGTTGTACCTTGTAGTGAATTTGTATTAGACTGCATTATCGTGTAAAGTATGTCTAACATATGTGGACTCATGTTTTCTAGTCACACTGTGTGCCTTTTAAGATTACTGCAAGGTTTGGATGGTGAAGATAGATACACTTTATTCATCCCCCAGAAGGAAATTGTTATGTTACAGCAGCGAGTAAAAAGTCGAGATAAAAAGTATGCAAGTTGACAGCTGACTGGCAGCACTTAGCAACTCTAATACAGTGCAACAAAATATAAAGATATAAAAAGTATTTACAAACAAACAAACAAACAAACAAACAAACAAACAAACAAACAAACAAATAAATAAATAAAATAACATAAAACAAAAACAGGAAGGAGAATAATATGTACAATAATATATACAATGGTGTAGAAATATAACCCGTCAGGTGTGCAGCATGTTTGTCCCATGCATAGGATACACAGCACAATTTAAAGAATATATTATAATTTTTAAATCATTATCTTATTATAGGTCACAAGGAAAATCATATCCCTCCAGATCACAGAAGAACCATGGCCTGTGCTGATGTTGACATGGATATCTCTTTGGCAGATGAGAGGCCGGACAGCTCCAACAGAAAAGATCTGCCCGTGGTACAATGTTACCAAGCTACAGAACTTGTACCAGACAGAAAAGGGCCACTGCATGACCTGCTGCAGAAGCAACCTGCTGTGTTGGGAGTAAGAGTGTTAAAACAGCTCATCAAATACAAAAACATGAACGAAATGTGTCATAGCCATGCAATGTAATAGCCAAGAAATAAACAATACCTTTATGAAGGTCTCAGTGTTCAGGTCAGCACAACCCAGGTCGAGTGGTTGCAGTATTGCTGTAGTCTCACCCTTCTCTTTTTGGAAAAACAAAACAAAACAAAAAAACATGATATTTTGTCAGTTGCATTAGATTAGGGTTTATCAACATTTTTTGGCTAGTGGCTCTATTTTTTTTTCCCCAAAAATTCTCATGACTCAAGTAGAGAGTTGAGTCAGTTTGATATGTTTCTCTGGGCAGAGTCAGCCAAATAACATCACACTGAAACATTATTAGTTTCATGAATGTAACTATTGATTCCAAGGATAATGCGTTGTGTTGAATAGTGTAATGTGATAATCTGTTTTAAACCAGCCCAGCCTGAATTTCTTCACAGTTTCTAAGTTGCAATACAATTGTGCAGTCATACAAAGAAGGAAATGAGATGGTGGATTTTTTTTTTTCTCACACATTCCTGCTTTGTGTACATAGTATTTTACTTTGCAAACACTTAAGTACAGGCATCACTGCTCACAGTCATTCACGCAAAATGTCACAAACAAGAGGTGCTGTAAACAGATGTGTCCAAAATAACATGTATGTGCTGTGCTGACCTGAGTAGCAAAAACAGGAAATGCTTGGTTGCTCTGGAAATTCTGAATGTACACATAATCTTTTCTAATTTTGTGAATATTAGCCGTTTTACAAGAGGGACTTGTGTTGTATAGTTACACAACAACACATATCATTAATTTACAACAACACTTGAAAAACAATTACAATCCTCAACCCTCGCCCAGGGTGCTTATGTAGAAACACGTTTACAGTAAAGACAGAAACATTGGCATCAACTAGTGCACTGAATCATGCATGAAAAACACTTTTTAGTTAAATATATCAACGTATGTACTCAGCTCAAGCTTTTCAAAACTGAAGTGAAATTGTGGTAATGTGTCTTCCTCATATTCTTCAGTCAAATATATTATTGCTGCATTTACACAGTCACGTATTTGCAATTTCCTTCTGTATGTGTCCTTCCTGCAAAATCTTACTAACTAAACACCCTTTGGTAGAATAGCCACAAACGCCTTCAACCAAGCATTTGCTGTTGCTGCAGATCTGCACAACGGCTGAATGCACCTCAATTCTGTTTATTCTTTTGGAAATGAAGCTGAGTTGATAAATTAAGAGAAGATATTTATTGAAGATTTACTGTAATACACCGCTCCCCCCCCCCTTTTTTTTTTGTCAGTCTCTGCAGGTGGCGAGTGGTCTCTTCAGTGTCGGAGTGGGACTTCTTTTTGCGGTAACCCAGGAGATGACACACTCCCTTTTCACTCTGTTCAGAATCTCCCACCTGACTGGAGTACTCGTAAGTCTCCGCTCAAATAAGAACTCAATTCTTAAAAAGCATACATCAAGTGAAGCAGATAAAACCATGTCTTTCGAGAAATGGAGTGAAACAATGTGAAAATGTGTTGATGTTTTAAGTCAACTCTGAACTGCTTTTCTCTCCTCTAAGCAGTTCATCATTGCTGGAGTTGTTTCCAACCTGCTGTTCAGATTTCCAGGGTTACTACCTGTAAGTACAACTCAACAGAAGCTTGACAAATAAGACATTACGGCTGGTGAAGGCGACTCTTAGTTTAAAGATTATTGGAATGACTTGTGTTCCAGGTGTCCCTCAGGGTTAACTGTGGCTGTATTATTGTGGCTGTGGTTGCAGTCTGTCTGATAAGTGTTGATCTGTCTCAATGGAGTTCAGCAAATGAAGATTTCTTGAAGGTAAGAGTATGCAAATATGGACTTGTTTGGCAATGAGTAGTTTGGTATATTTGCGAATATAAAATGAATATATACATGATGATCTTTATGTCTCTCACAGATGGAGGTGTTGGTACTCTGTGTGTTGGGGCTTGAGGCTTCCCTCTCTGCAGTACTCTGCTTTTGGTTCTCTAGAGAGAAACGTACAAAATCCCCATGATCAAGCTGGTATTTATATACCACAAATATATAGTGTATATATATATATACAGTATATATATATATAGTGTATATATATATATATATATATATATATATATATATATATATATATATATATATATATACATATACATATATATATATATATATATATATATATATATATATATATATATATATATATCAACTTGAAATTAACTGTTGTGCTTACAAGAAGTAGAGCCACTGTATTACCAAACATTTTCATGGGTTTTTTTTTGGTATGTCACGCATGGCTTTCAGTTGTCTCGATTGCCTATATTGGAGCTGAAACCTGTGCTGAAAAGCCTGGGCTGTGGTCTGTGTCTAATGTTTGAGTTGCACTGAGAACACAAGACTTGTGGTTAAGAAATGTCAGCTTCTTTCTTGTGAAAAAAAAAAAAAAAAAACACCACACTTCATCCTCCTCAACCTTTGCGTCCATTCGTGTAACGGTAGTAGCGGGTCTCATAGCGCAGCTCTTTCGGTCTATCTGCAAGGGTCTCTTTGACTGTGGTTTTACACCCATGCTTTGTTATCATTGGAAATATCTGCTACTTTTTTCAGGTGCACTCAAACCTTCAGCAGGTGTCACGAACAGAAACCTTAACTGAACTGTACAATGTTTGTCTGCTATAGGCCCTTTGTTTTCAAATAATACAGTCATTAGCCACAGGTGGAAATACTTAATTTCGTGTTAATCATTACTGTGGCAAAGAAATGACTACAACAATATGTTTTCAATATTTTAATCATCTGTACAAACTTGTCATAACTCAGAACTGGCGACAGAAGAAATATGACAGTACAACATTGTATGTGTGGATCTGCCTGCTATTTTTTTTGTTCTGTATTGTAAAATACATAATAAAAAACTCATCTACAATATAAACACTGATTCATGCCTATTTCATTAAAACAAATGTACAGAACACTGACGTACCATCATGACAGTGTATATTATGTGTCAGTTTCCAATTTACAGTATTATAAAGAAATGTCATATAGTATTTGAGCTTCATTAAAGTCTTAGTGCTCTGAAGTTGGACCTCTTTCCATCTCCTTGTCCTGATATGCAAGCTGCTGTGGCATCACGTTGGAGGACTTCACAGCTATGAAGAAAGAAAGGGGAAAAAAAACAGGAAAAGACATTTTAGAAAAATAAATTTCAACACATTATCCACTCAAAATATTTTTATGTCACGCACCATGCAATATCAAGAATGTCAGCCAAAAAACAGGCCTTTTCAAACACTGTTTTAGGATGTAAACACAACATAGATTCTGTCAAACTTATTAATTCCCTTTTTTCCCTAAAGGACAAAGAAATGTGTTATGAAGTTATTGTATTAAACCAGAGATTTTCAGACTTACTTTTAAATAGTCTAGTTTCTCAGCACTAACAAAGTAAGGGGAAAACATAATGTATTTTCTTGAAGTCAAAATGTGAGCATATATAGAGTCACGCATACTCTATATAAAAATTCAGGTCCATAGAACTTTTTACTGTATCATGACTTCATTACAGTGGTATTTACACATTGAAAGATACAGAGAATGACTTTTACTACTGACTGAAGCTTGAAAAATGAATGTTTCTTTAAAATTAACACTTTTAAAAATGCATTTTTTTTTTACTGAGAAAGCTGTTAAAAATACATTAAAAAATACTCCTGCATAAACCTTTACGAGAACATATGAAGGAGCAAACATCACATTTGTATTTTAGACTGTAATATACCTCCTAAGAGTTTTACTGGTTAAAGGCATGACACATTTAAAGCAACAACTAAAGGTGGGATGTAATGAAAAGGTAAATATTTTAGTGCCATTTAGGTCCTAAAACTGATGAACACACTTAAGTTCTCACTTATGCTTTCATTTTGATTAAATATAACTGCAGATGAGATTGTTCACTGCATATCTTTCACTAACCAGGTCATCCAATTTAATACTGCTATTTGTACTAATACTTTGTGCATTTAATGTTTAAGCATTTTATAATTACGCAGTTCTATATCTGGAATTCATTTTTTTGCCCATTAAATACAAAAAAGGCTGAACATGAACATTTCAAACAAACAAAAATAACCAGTTTGTTGAAAACACAAAACTCAGGTATCAACAAAAAAAAAAAAGATTTCAGCCCAAAATGCTTTGCAAACCACAAAACAAAAGCCATAACAGAACATGCATGTGTATAAACATACATAAAACTCTCAAGAACATAATATTTTGTGACCCAAATTTCATCCTCATTTCAACATGGATGCACAAAGGACAATGAGAGGATGAGAAAACCCAGAGAAAAACATGAAGAAGCCAGAAGTTAAGAAAAACAAATCACCCATCAGGACGAGAGCCCTCTAAGCCCATCAGAACACACTGCCATGCAGCACACAGCACAAGCATGGAAACACATTTTCACACAGATTAGTATGCAGAAGTTAAAACCTCACACTTGTTAATGAGGTCTGTAAAGGAAACAAAACAGATGCCCACTCTTGTGACACCATTTACTTACTGAGCTAAAACCCCCCAGCTCTGAGTCAGACCACAGTAGAGAGGCCTACTGCTACATGAGAGGTCTTGCTCTGGCAAAAACAAAACAGCAAAAAGGTTGTGAGTGAAATGGAAGGTACAACTATTCTCTGCCACTTTCCATTAAATCCTCAGATTCTGAAATCCAATTTAAAACATACAAATTAACTGAAATAATTAGTTCTCCTACACTGGTTACAATTTGCAACCTTAATTTTTTAAAATTTGTAATTTTCTGGATTTCATTATGCTGTGCGATGAGGAGCCGGTGTGCAAGCAAGAATGAAAGCTGACATATGGATTAATGTGTGACTGAAAAAAACCCAAAACAAAACACTGTCATCTAAAGACGTTTGCAGATAACAGTCTTGTCTGCGTGAAGTACAGCTTCACGCTAACATTCATCCAGGTACCAAGTGTAAAAATCAAACGTGTTCAGTGTAACTGCAACAGCTTTGACTGTGAGACTTGTGTCCTAAACTTTTTCAGCCTTTCACAATACAAGATCTCCTGTGCTGTCTGTCCACAACTTTACACTGACTGGATTTTTAAATCGATTGTGGTCAAATTGGGGTTATAATCAGGCTTTAACTCTTCTTTAACTCTTGGGCTTCACTCTTCTCTCTGAACTTTATTGTCATTGTATATGAAGGCAACAATATCCAGAAAACAGGAGCAGTTTGGAATAATATGAGCTTAGATTTTATTTATTTGTAAGTTTCTGCATCAGCGTGTCTTCCTCACTCTTTAAAAAAGTAACATAGCATAGATAGCATTTTATTCTTTAAGTGTACTAAGTTATCCAAACAGAATAAACAAGTGTGATGAATAGAAATAATAAAAATACATATGTTTATACAAAATATACAGAAAGACCCAAACTTAAATGCTCTTCACTCTGTATCAGTGGAAATATACTGACTTAAATATAGTTGCCAGTTAATTTCGTACACCTAATAACTAAAATGAATAACAACAGGCCTGAAATTACTGTAGGACTCTTATTTTGCTGGGCTTAGGGGGACTCACAGGATCAACAGGAAAAAAGACAGTATATTATTATTTAAATTTAATCTCTTTATAAATAAATGTGATATAAATATTACAGGAGCAAAGAGGGGAGGGTACAAACATAACTACAATACATCTGTGTTACCTACTATCTTTCAATATAAAAATCAGACTAATGTAATCATCAAAAGAAAAGCACTTTGGCTGGTTAACCCATGGTCAATGAAATAGACCATAGTGGAAAAAAACAGCTAAAACACTGAGACTTCTGAGAGTGAGCCACAAAATATAAATGGGTGTCACCACACCTATGCTTTATCTAATACCTCTCAAAATACATCCCCATACACTCCACAAAATACACCCTAGCTATCAGCAGTACATCAGGTCATTGTGGCATAAGAAGATAATGTAAGGAGGTTAATTAAATACTCACTGCTGTTATGAACTTGGTGCCCTGGGGTTGGAGGTCTTCATCTTTCTGGAATATCGAAGGAGACGTTACGGAGGAGGGAGGTGTGGAGGAGCAGAGGAAAGAGGAGGGCTCGTTGTTGTTGTTGTTGTAGGAGTCCATGACAATGCTGGAGTGCCCCGGTATGGTGAGGGTACTGAGCCCTGTCACACTGTCACTGGAGGTGCACTGGGAGGACGTCTCTGAGCTCTCAGTGACTGTGACACAACCGGGAGAGAGACACATGAGCACTGTAATACTGGGCAGAACAAAACAAAACTCCATTAAGAGTTCCATTAAGTGGGCAGTTACCAAGACTGCCAATGCTTTTATGTATTCTTACAGCTCTGATGTGTAGGATTTAAAATGTTCACTTTGGCAACTCCTAGTGGTAGAAGTGAAAATATTAAAAATAAAATATATCTTATGTTTGCTTCAATGGTGTGCTCGCCTTTGCTTTGTTTATCTTCATTTTATTGTCTAGTGAAGCACATACATTAAAACTGACTTGGAGGGGGTGGCTACCTATGCAGACACATTTTATATTTACTTTATAATTGTAATTAATTCAGATTACTTTGAAGAGATCCGTTTTCATTTTGAAATTCATGTGTCTTCTTTTATTGCATAAATGAGCTGCAGATTATGAATTTACTCATTAAAATACAGTGTTTAAGATGAAAATAGAATTCTATAAAATCTTATTTTCACCCACAACTTTTCTGCATCTAATGGTCACCACTTTTTAATAAAAATAAACACAGATATGATATCTAAACTTAATAAGAAAACAACTGAAAATAGCCACTCACTCATGGAGGGCTGGCTCCCAGTGTCCTGCTCGAGTTCGTCCTCCTCTATGCAGTCGTAGGGCCACTGGGCAAATGAAGGAACACTGGTTACTGGGTATGGGTGTGTGTGGGGGTAAGAGGGTGAGGAGCACAGGTGGAGATTGAGTGAGCCCAGCAGGGAGGATGACGACTGGCTGCTGGAGGAGGAGGTGCTGCTGTTAGAGATGGTGGAGTGAGGTCTCTTGAACGAAGTGCAGTGTTCAAATGAAGGCACCGCGATGGAAGCTCTCGTCCTAGACTCTGTCAGTAGAGAGAAACACAGAGAGCTGTGAGATCATGTGAGGGAGGAAAGGTGACAGGAATGTAAGGAAATTCCTGGGGTTTTTAATGGTGACAATTAAGGTGTGGAATTTTTTTTTTTTTTACAGCATTTCTGGCAAACCATGAAAGAGAGGTAACGTAAAAAAAATTACTGTAGGTGTAATGACGCTTAAAATTCAGCATGGCTTAGATTACATCTGGGCGTTTACTCAACAAAATCCTCAATATACAACTTACATGAAAACACCTGTAAGCCAGAGCCAAGTTTTTGTGGTTTCAGCAAAGAAAAATCTTGCACGTCTGCATTATTATCTTATGAGGTAACTGAATCACTAACACATGTATTTTCCTTGAGAGAAACAAACTAGAGAGGGAAAAGGGGCTGGAGGAGTCAGACAGCTGGAAGGAATAAACACATATTCAGGCTTAAAATACAAAAAGGTGTACAAGAATAGCTCACCTGACCCCTTCATTATATAGTCAATGGCTCTGTCACTGATAGCTGCATCACTTGGCTTGATGTCCATGAAAGGTTTGCTTCCAATCCCCATAGATACCATCTCCTGCATGCGCAACTCTGGAGCCAAAAATAAATATAAATATAAATATAAAAATAAAAATAAAAATATATAAATATATAAATCTCTTTATTGACAAATATTTATGATACCAGGACAGAAAATAATTTTACAAGCTTGTGTAAAACTGTATAATCCGATAGAGGAACACACCTCTGTTTCTGAGCGCCTGTCTCCACAGGATCTTGCCAATAATGGCCGTCCACACAGCCTTGACCTCTGCAGAGCTGGCTTGAAGTATAAACGTGTCCTGTGACTTCCTCCGACGGAACCAGATCTCAAAACGCAAGCCGCTGTCACCAACATTTTCAGTCATACCAATCTCCGCTGTCTAAACAGAAATTTATTTTTTAAAAACCCATTAAATGTACTGTCATTTTACAGGCAATGTAACAAAACAGACAAAAAAAAATCCTCCTCAAACAATAAATTCTTACTTTGAAGGACTGTTTATAGATGTAAATGTCATATCCTCCCTCTATCTTCTTGGTCTTGCTGAAGAGGATGAGGTCTTCAAACAAGAAGACATGGCGGAGGTATTTCCTCCGTCCACACCAGACTATGAACTCATCCTGGCAGCGTAGTTGACCCTGTTCTTTTAGGCTCACCTAGAGAGGAAACACAACCGTTCACATGCGTCAGAGAGAACAATACAATTCCTGATGGGGATCTGACCTCATGCTACTGTATACATAACAAGATGACCTCAAAGTCCAAAACAGTTTGAATGACCTCTGTCTTGCCAGACTGTCTTAATAATAATGTTAATTTAAGTGGTGCTGGGCTTTTATACTGACATCAAAATATTCATCATAGCAGCACATGGCTCTCTGCCCACTTACATCACAGCCCCGAATGGCATCCATAGCCAGCAGGTCATTGCCATGGCGAAGCTGAAACTTGACCATCTCCTCTGCAGTGCGTAGGTCACTCAGCTCCTGCTCCTGGGACTGGCTGCACTCCTTAATCAGGTCTTTCAGCAACAGGGCATATTTACTCATCCTCTGAATGGGCTTCAGCAAGTAGGACGCCAGGTCCATCTTGTCCCCCAACTCCACCTGCTTATTCTGAAGAGACACACAGTGAGGATTACTATCATGGTGTTAACAGATTAGCAAATAAACAGTCTTTTGAATGTTGGGCTATTCTTGCAAATGTCAAAAATGTGGCGAGCCGTGCCAACTGTTGGTTAATTCTGTCGTTATGTGGTTTGTACTTGAGTTGAGGCCATGTATTAGAGCCTAACAAGTACTAAAATGTATCTCTATTAAAGAGTTAAAAAAAAAATCAAACAATAATATATCAGTCAATAGCACGATGGCACGTCGCTGTGTGAGGAATATAACCAGAGGCAGAGTTTCCAGACGCACCTTAAAGAATTCGTTCCCATGGCTGCTGAGCAGAGCGTCGGACTGGGGCTTATTCTTGCTGTACAGAGCATACATTCCAAACTGATCCTCCTGCACACAAGATTAACAAGTTACAACACTGACTACAGTAAAAAGCATGCTGACATTACAGTATTCTTTGCCAAGCACTATAGATGATTCGGCTCAAAAAGAGATTGGAAATATAATCGTATGGGTTCTACCATCACTCATTATGCTGATGCTGACAAGTGACTTAAATACATGGGTATACAAACTATAATGGAACAGCTTGATAGCGAAACCATGGCACTACACTGGAAACACATTGAGCTGTTTAAGAGAAGTCAGTAAACACATCATTACAGTGACTGTTGATGAGACCCACCAGACCTGAGTGCTGTTTTTAAACTGTCAATGTGCTGCCTCAGGGCTGACTGAATGGACTCACGTGTCTCAGAAAGCAGCTGCTGATGGATAGAGGGGAGTGGGAGCATGACTCCAGCTCTTTCAGGAAGTACTGACTGTGGAAGTCCCACAGTTTCTCCACATTCCCAAAAATGATACTCCGCTTCCCCCGCAGGTCCTGGGGCAAATCAAGGCGCTCCATCTCCGGGAAATAGTGCTCGATGATGTAGCTGAGAGACCGCACATACTCCCTCTCCGTGGATATCATCTCATCCATGATGTGCTGCACTTTGCTGGTGAACAGAAAGACGTAACAAGGAGGGCGTAAGACTAAGAATATTCTTGATGATATTTACTGTACATTAGTATCATTATTCATATGATATCAAACAACCTTAGGTAATCAATAGAATGTTAACAGTTTTGATGGTCTATTAATTGCCAGACTAATTTAAACTAATTTAAAATTTAGCTATGGGAAATTAACAGATTACCAGTAATCAGTAACCAAAGTAATTCTTGACTGCAGCATAAATTAGTATAAAGACTATATTATCACTTTATTAACTTTGTTATAAGTCTGTAACTAACTTTGATGTATAAGAAAGTTGGGTAGACAAAATAACAAAAACACCACAACACCATACTTGTCAGTGTTAAGTGTTTTTTTGTGAGCACTTTGTTAAAAACGCATTATAATTCAACACAACTAAGCAGGACTGAGGCTCTTCTTGAAGGTGGTCACCCACATTTTGTTTTTTTACTACATACACATAAAGGAATGCCACAGTTTATGTAATGTATCAGAAGTTCCCTTCCTCACCTGCTCTGTTTCTTGCTGTCTCCATCACTGCGTCTGTTATGAATCCTGGAGGGCGTGGACATGCTGCGACTCCGTCCCAATGCAGGGCTCAACACATCAGGTCTCTGCAGCTTCTTCTCTGCAGACACATTATTTGCCACCTCCAAACCCTTGATGTACACACCCGTATAACCGTGAATGTGGCTGACATCTGAGTGACCATTATCTCTTGACGTCAGCTCGTAGCTCATGGTCTTCTTCATGATCTTCTTCATCGGCTGCTTGCGGAGGCGGGCGGCCCCGGTGTAGACAGGCTCCGAGTGGCAGGAGATGGTAGAGTCGATGGTGCAGTCGCTGTCTGTGTCGTCAAACATGGACGGACTCTGCCTCAGTTTGCTGTCACAGTCGGGCGGGAACGTGAAGTGTGTGGAGGAGGAGACTGAACCAGAGGAGCTTTTGGAGTAAGGCCCAGCAGAATGAGGCTTATCTTCAAAAGTCAATGGTGTAATTGCCCCAGGTAAATGCAAACAACCATTAGCCCCAAGCTGCTCTGTTGTGGCAATCTGACTCTCTGCAGTCTTTAAAGAAGCCGCCGTATCAATGGCTGTGGAGTTCTGTACTGCTGTCACAGCTCTGGCCAAAGTCTCTTCCAGCTGCTGTTTGGTCTGCTGGCATTTGTGCCACACGGTGTTCCACTGCTGCAGCTGCTGAGCACTCTCCAGGGAGAGCACCATGTCATTGAGTCTGCTAAAGTTGTCCATGGAGAACTTGGAGGCCTCTGTGCAGTAATCCTGCAGGACCTGCACCACAGTTGGCGAAGGTGTGACCCCTGTACTGTCCAGGCTGAGGTGATGGAAATAATCCTGACAGTGGTCCATCCACTGGTTGGCCTACAGATTTGAAAGAGTGATAGTTATAAAGTAATATAGCAATATAGCAATATAGCATAATAAAATAAAAGTTAAGCCAACTAAAAGATCAGAATCCAGATTTTAGGTCCATATTCTTAAGGGTTTAAGATTTGTCTTTTGTGATACTGTAAAATGCTCTGCATTAAAGACCGTGCTGAATCCTATCCAGATTTATTAAATACTTACTGAGTCATAGAACTCATACAGGTTTGTTAGGATGTCGAGCTGGGCCTTCCTCTGCTCCACTCTGCTTAGGATAGAGCCCAGATGCTGCTTAAAGTCGAGAAGAACCGAGCCTGGAAGGGACTCCGGGGACTCTTTCACAAGCTGCAGGCCATGCCTCTGTTGGTGCTGTGAGGATAAAATCAATATAGCACTGATGGTCCTCTGAATAGGTTTAAAAAAGGTTAAAAGGTTGTCGTGGAACCATATTGTGGCAATATTTACCACAGACTCCTCCAGAAACTGGTCCAGTCCCTCTCTCATCTCCTTAATTTTGGCCACAGACAGAGTTAATGATTCCAGAGGTGTGAGTTGCTTCTCTCCTTCTACACTGAACCAGAGTTTGATCTGAAAAAAGAGAGAGGATTTTTGATAGATTTGTTATCCAATTTTGCTCTGAGAGCAGAGAAACTTTGTAGCACAGATGACCATATCTGAAGAGAAATAAAACTTGAGGTCACCTGTTGTGTTTGCTCCTCAAACTTGCGCACCTCCAGCAGGCTCTCTAACTGTTTCTGAGACTTGTTGGACAAGATCACAAGCTTATGAACCTCTTCATCTACTTGGTTGTACAGTGCATTTAACATGTCTACAGCATCCCTGAATAAACAAAAGAGAAAAAGGAAATGAAAAGCAGTTTTTTTTTTTTTTTTATCATGACAGGCACTGCTTATTATTATCTTGGTTTAGAGTTTATACACTCGTGCTGCAGTACCTGTAGTTTTCACTCTCACAGGCCTCTTCCTTCCTGATGCGGGCAAGGACAGTTCCTCCCTCTAGACGCAGTCTGTTTAGACGAGCGTCGTCTAACACACACTTCATGAGGTGCCTCTGTTGTTCCATCACCTCAGACACCTCCTGAATCGAACGCGCACAAAGGCAAGCAAATTGTATAAATTAGTACATTTTCACTGTGGAATATCTGCTTTATTTTAAACTGAAAACAAAATCCTGGCAAGAGCTCAACTGGTTGCTCCAGCGGGGAGTTACTGTGTGTCAGTAGAGACACATAAATCAGAAGGCTAGACTGCCTGCAGGACCTGGGTCTGACCTTAGAGGTCTTCAGGTTGCCGCTGTTGCTCAGTGTGCTGATAGACTCCTGAAGGGAGGTGATGGCTGCGCTACAACTGCTGGCAAATGGTTCAATTTTCTGTGAGAGGAAGACAGAGAAGAAGAGACAAAGGAAATAATTCAAAGTGTTAAAACATGGCAAACTCTTAAATTCTGCACGTCGTTCTGGAGAAAATTAACAAATTGGCCCCGTGCCTTTGCCTGAAATGCAAAGGGATAAGTCAAGAAAAGTCATATCTACATATCTTAACCTGATCATGTTTCAACTGGTCCACAGAAGCCATTACTTGTAACTATACGTAACCAAAACAGTAATTAATATAATTGTTTCTTTTCTCCTACAAACAAAAAAATCTAACAGGAAACTGAACATACAATTCTTCAGAATGTTTCTCTACCTTTGCCAGGTTCTTAAGTAAGTTTACAAATACAGTATGTTTATAGTGATGGCTACAGTCCAGCCACCTCTGTCACACCCACCCGTCTGAAGTGGATCCAGTGGTTGTGGTCGTAGTGGAAGGTGCCCTCCAAGTCTCGTGTGAGCTGGGTTTGGTCGATGTGTTTCAGCAGGGCCTTCAGAGATGACAGCATCTCAGTCTGTGGCAAGACAAAGAAAAACAAAAAACACACACACAGGTCTCAGTTAGAGTGTGTCTCCTTTTTCTCCTTCAAAGCTAAACTAACTTTTTCTACCCAAAGGCCAATTCCTGCTCGTCTGCAATCTCTGTCATCACAGCCTATAGCAATGAGATTAGACAGGGATTCATCAAATGTGAATCCACTAACAAACTGGCTTATTGAATCCGAATTCATGCGAATCCTTTATCAAATCTACTTAAATCTGGCATTCAGCAACATAAATACATCACTTTATTTGAAATGCCTCTTATCCACCTGATAAGAGTCTTTCTTTCTTTACCTGCACATTGATGTCTCGTTCAGATTTAGCTGCTGCCTCCTTGTCCACCAGGAAGAGAATTGAGTAAAGTGCATTTGGTACTGAAGCCTGAAAAAAAAAGTATGTTATTTTTATTGTCTCTTAAAATTAAAAAAAAAATTACAAGATGTATATTCCTGACAAGAACAGCTAAATACTGTGAAATACGCATTTGAAGCAACTTCTAATGTATGTGTTGTGGTTTACAGAATTATCAGCCTTACATCAGAGAGCAACTCATCATCATAACATGATGATATGTCTCTTGCGAGTCGGCTACAGCCAACCCGCTCCCAGTGCGTGGTTAAAAACAGACAAGTAAGCACAGGCTTCTCCACAAGAGCCCTGAGGCTAGCCTTTTTTTTTCACAAAAATGTCTTGGAAGTACACTACAAATTAAAGGTGTGCCCTTAAAAAAAAACTGTGTCAGAAGCTGAGAGGCAGAACAATAGGAAATGTGTAATGAATGCCATGGTGTAGTAACGCTGACAAAGAGAGACACAGTATTACAGCTCAGAAGACCACAGGGATTTAGCAGGGCCTGAAACCTCTCTGGGTGCGTTGGAGGGTAATTACATATTTTCCACTGCGGGCTCACCTGCAATTCAGACAGAGATGACAACAGAGCTGGGACAGGCTGCTGCCTCCTGCTGTCTATTACAACAGTTAGACCTTGATCACGCCTTTCTTTCCTGAAACCAGAGCATTAAAGTCAGTCTGCTGCCTTTCTCAAACAGCTGACCATGTGCAATACTATGTTTTGACAGCTAAGAAATTGATGAGAAAAACCTGAACAAGGGAGTACGTGACTTTTGAAGTTGGGTAAAGAGACATTTATTTTGTGCAGCCTTGGTGAATATAGGTATTATAATGCATGACAAAAAAAAGTTTCCAAACTATGCATTTTATTAAAACATTTTTTAGCAAAATGTTACTTAAAATACCTTTTTAGCATTTATGAGCAGGTTATACGAACACTGGATAAATGGTTTAATAACAAAGTGTAATGAGGCTGCTGTATAATCAGATCGTGGCTGACAACAAAGTAGAGCATCGCTGTTTTAAGATAAAAGATGTCTTCATAGGACTTGTGATAATTGCTAACAAATACAGTTCATTAATAAACACTTAAAAATGTCCTTCTATAAGCTTACCACTACATCGCAGTGTGTTATAAACCATTTATTCTATGTTTACATACATGGTTATTAGGGACATATAGGAGGACTATAAATGTTAAGCAGAAAAATGTAAACTGCATTAATAAATTCTGGATGGAACAGTAGTTACGGTCACCTCAAGGGTAAAGGACAGGTGTGAAAGTTGCTGGAGTTATTCTTAACACAGACAAAATAAAACCTAAGTATGTGCCACTTACCGCAGCGTGGAGTAGTAGTAGCCCAGTAAACAGGTGAGGTCATTGACCGTGCAACTCTCACCTGCCCACACCTGAGCTCTCGTGCACACCTGCAGCACTGCCCTCCCACTGCGATCTCGGTTTCCTGGAAGAGAGAAGGCCGGCAGGGAGGGTCAACACTTAACACTCACAGATGTCTACTATCGCGTTGTGCATCGGAAATAAGACTGAACACAGAAATACCCACAGACCAAACACACTGCACTATTAACAAGAAATAAACAAATAATAGAAAAACTCAAAATTCACACAAAGATTTTGTGAAAATGTAACGGACATCTGAAACTATTTAATGACTTTAGCAGTTCTAATGTGAACACAATAAATATAGAACAAGCTGATGGGTGGAAATGAAAGCAGCTAAAATCAGATGTATCCCCTAATTGCTCGTCTCCTACCTGGCAAGATCACAGCACCCGATGTGAGCAGCTCTTGATTGACCTCTGAAACCAGTTTGGGGAGGGCACTGTCATATGAAGAGCCTGATACTGAGGCCAGCCGGATGGCGCTCCCATTGGCAGCTTTAGGACTGTGTGATTCTTCTCCACTCTGCCTGTGTCGCCTGCTCTCACTGCTGATGTCGTGATCGTGCTGTCCTGTGGAGATAATTATAAATAGTGAGCACAGATCTGACGGACTGTCTAAGTGATATTTACTGCACAAAAATACAGTACAATCAACAGAAATTAGAAGTTTCCTTTCACCTCAGGGTTTTCTTAGCTCACCGTAATACCTCATGAAGCAAGTGTTTACTAGCGGTAACATAGGTGTGCTCTAGTAGTGAGTTCACACTGACTCATCGTGGAGACCAGGTGTTAAGTCAGCCTGAGTCATGTGTTGTGTTATTAGACTCTCATATCTTCACCTCCTCCTCTTCAACTCTCCATACCTCGAGGCTCTGTTTACAGGAATGCTGCTCCTGACATTCCCAAGTGGTACCACAGTTTTTAGACTCGATCCTGTTCCTGAGGCAGCAAAACAGACTGCAAGTCTTCATACAGAGTGCACTATCTGTATATACTCTACTGGATACTGAGCTCAGGCTAAAAAACATGTCTAATGTGAGGCCTTACTGCTTTTCTCTATCACATTTGATGTTAAATTGAATATTTGGGGTTTTGAACTGTTAATCAGACAAAGAACAACATCTAAACACATCACTTTGGACACTGGGAAATCATAATTCACAATAAAGATTACATTTAACAAAATAACTGTTGATTTGTGTATGATTTGTGGAGCTTTTCATAAAAATAGGCTGGCCTTGAAGGCAGCTCTAACAGTAGCATGGTACACACCTTGGCCTGGTGCCTCCCATTTGTTTATAAGGCCAGAGTGCAGCAGCAAAATCTAGTCTATCCAAACACGCCTCAGTTCTAGCTTCTGGCTTTTGTGGGGCAAAAACTCTCACTCATTGGCTGAATTTACCTCTTTTGTTTGGACATTTACTTAATTGTTGATTATACTTGTATGTCTCCCATCCTTGTCCCAGTCTAAGAGCCGGGTTGAGACAAAAGTTGACACTGAATATTTTACGACAATTGAATGTACCATCTAAAAAGAGGGGACAGGACAGTCATTAGCAAGGCCCAAGCAACATCAGTCATCAAAGTATTAACAGGCCTAAAACTTGACATAAAACCTGGTTGGTTGGCTGTTGCTCAACAAACTCTGCCGAATGATTTGTGCCTGATGGACACCTGTTGTGTGTTGTCTTTTTAAACAGTTTGAGGCCTCTTGCATTGTCCTGCTCTGTTCTGTGACAGTAAACCCTCCCAGCTCAGCCTCTATTGTCTTCAAACAGTCAGTGCATTTCCTGTGTGACTGTGTGGCCGGGCTTGTGTTTGCTGCATGTTTCCTAAATTGCTTTGTTTTCAGAGGAAGTGACAGAAGTAGAGTAAAGCCTCCTGAGTATTGTCCTGTGTGAGAGTCTGTTTTTTGTGTACTCTTCTGGATGCAAAGCCATGATAGGGGCTAAACCTGCACTGGTTGCTGCTTTGACCTACTGGTCACATCAGTAAATAGCGATGTGTTGTGACATTGAGGAGTTTACTTGTGGAGTATTTTTTTTCAGAGTTTCGTGAGTCCGTGCAAGTTAGCTCTCATGTTTCTGACATGAATGGACTCTCCAAAGACATAGGCACAGTTTGAAAGCCTTTTTTTCCCATGGATCCCCAGTGGCTGATTGGTTCACAAAAGAAACTTTTGTAAATGAGGGAACCCATCTGGGATCAGTGCAGCCCCCAGCCCCCAATAACACTGTAGGGTCATCTCATTGTGGGATGCTGGGGTCCCTGTGGTTAGTTTACAGGGTTTACAGGATCCTTTGTTGCCTTTGAAAGGTCGTTGTGGAAACCTGCTTTGCAATAGCTGAAATACAATCCCCTCTGAGGTAATCTCAGCAACAGTGATGTGATTTAACTACTGTATTTTTGCTGAGTGGTAGTGTAGCGTCCTTTTTAATATATTTAAATAAGAAAATATATGATTTATTGAAAAAAAAAAAATGCCTACTCACACCCTAACCCTGGACAGTGCCGGCTATGAGATTTAAACAAATTCAGTTTTAGCCTCACATTTCAATTCACGGAAGAAGCTGTGTTTTCTAAAAACAGCACGATTCCCTTGGTGGTATTCTCACATGGCCGCTTTCCTGAGCTACTCAGTATGAACCAACACAAAACAAAACAGACTGACAGTGGTAAAGAAAACACAGGGTTGTGACTAAAGTTCTGTTTCCAGGGTAGGGCAATACCTGCCTTCTCAACGTGCCAAGAAACACAGAATGTGGGCTTTGAAAGGCAATCTGTCACCGATGACAGCGTTAATGCTCCAGAGATGTGAGCTGTCTCAGCTCAGACTCCAGCATCAGCCACCTGGTGAACTGTTGTAACCAGTCCTGCTGCAGGGTATGATTACACACCTTGGCGAGGAACCACCATTATCTCGCTATTAAAGAGTGAAACTTGGTTTTCACGCCCTCAGGTCGCATTATTTGATAAGCAATAAATGATGAGCTGTGGACTGATGATTCATCCACTGGAGAAAATGAAACTTGTCAACACTGAAGTTTAAGGTTCTATAAAGCAACATATTACTAAAACAAAATTGCTTTGTTTGAAGACAAAGGCGCTATTCTATATTTTTGTTATTGTCCCATGTAAAAACCAAAACCAACAATGTGTTAGTCCATCTGTCAATACTTCCAACTCCCCTACCCAGTGGCACTCAGCATCATTTGTTCTATCGATGACATAAACCTTTAAAAACAGATCACAAATATATAGTTGCACTTTTAATAAAGGCTCAGTAATTTTCTAAAGCAGCTGAGCACTGCAGTTTTAATCAAGCAGGACAAAACATTGCATTTATTGAGGACTATTTTCAGCTGTGGATTAATACCCATTTCGGTAGTCTATTATGGCACTGTATATATGGGGTTAAAAACCAAAAATCAAAATGAACTACACTGCTTCCTTCATTTTGATGAAGGAAGATGTCACACAGTCCATCAGTGTCACTCAGTGACTTGTGTTTAACAGTTCTGGACAAGAATGGAGCTCTATGGCATGGCTCAATAAGCTATAACAAGCTTTGGCTTCACAGGCAGTATCTGTTATTATGATCAGCGTCTTGTTGATTTTGGTGTTTTCAAAGGATTTTTGACAGTAAAAAAAACTGAACACTGTGAGCCTTATCCTTAAGTAAAAATATCAATGCCATATTGTCCTTTATTCAGAACTTTAAATGTACAATGTACATACCAAATTATTATAGGTAAAATGTACTCTGAGGAAATTAAATAATATACATACTGTATAACAGGACTAGCAAATGCACTTGAGCATGTTTTACGGCAGGTAAAGCAAATAAACAAGGTATTTGCCTGTAATATGATTAACTGTAACTTCAGCGTGATTTTTTTTTTGTACATTGTGACAACAAGGGGTTAAAAGGAGCAATATCACACACCTGGCTCCTCTTTGCTGCTTCTCCTCTCAGAACCAGGAAAAACTGCCTCCACATCCAGTTTCCCAAAACGAAGAGTGTAGCCGTTCATCAGCTTTTTGGGTGAGATACTGGCTGAGCCTCCAGAGGAGGATCGTTCCCGGTGGCCTTTAACCTGGCCTGCCTTGTTAGTCCTCTCCAGTGACTTTGAACGGCGTTCTGCACGTCTTTCTGCACTCCGTAACCCCCTCTGAAAGTAAAGCAAAGGTGTGCTGGGCCTGGAGTCGTCACTACTGAGCCAACTCCGGCTACCCAACCTTCGAGATAAGTGTTCTCTGGAGGAGGTACGGGTTTCAGGACTGCTGCCTGCTGTCACTGTTCTCTCTCTGAGGCCAGCACTGTGCTCCGGACTTTCCTCCAGGATGGACTCAGAGCTGGACCCAAGGCTCATAGGGTTCTGCAACGCCTCCATGTAAGATTTTCTGAAAAGTCTCTTGCTCTCGAAGGCTACAGAGTCCCTTTGGAGGCGACGTCGAGGGCCTGGGTTGCTGAGGTCTGTACTAAAAGAGAGCATCTTGGACCCTGGCCCTCTTTCTCTCCCACCACTGTCCTCACCCCCCTGTCCTATCCCACACTCTTCAGTGGGTCTTTCAATCTTAATGATGGGTGTAGCAGTGTCTGCTGCACTGATGTTGTGGTTCTCACCGATGGAGTCTGTGTGGTTTCTGCTTGGTGTTGTGGGCTCAGAGAAGATGGAGTCAGTTCCCTGAGAGTGCAGCGACTCTCTGGAGCTGCGGTGGCTGTCCAGAGTCCCTGTGGATCCGCTAGTGCTGCAGGTGCTGAGATGGCCGCGGAAGCCACCTCTGCTGCAGCGTGCTTGCATGATGGCGTCCGACGTGCTGCTGACAAACAGAGGGTTGACCACGTTCTTCCACGGCGTCCTGTACACAGAGGTACCAGTGGTGAGCAGACAGTTCTGTAGCGGGTGCAGGTTTCGGTCACGCGTTACATTCTGCAAAAACTCAGCTGTGAAGACGCTGCCATACATGCTCTCTGCGATGGGGATTTCTGCAATGGCCTGCCCACTGGCTGACAAACATTTTATCACTAGCTTGACAGTCTTGCGGCCTAATGGAACTATCTGTAGGTAGAAGTCTCCTTGCTTTAGTCGGACTTTGTGCAGAGGGGCGAGCTGCAGGACGACTTTCTCGTGGATGCAGAGAGGCCACCCCTCATGATAGAACAACAGGCCTCTGAACCTCACCTGGGAGAAAACAGAGAAGTCAGTCAGTATCCACTCTCATAAAACATTATTATCATCTGTGTGTCACAGCTCAGCTGTCTTGCATCATTTCAAGCTGTGTCCAAACACATGTTTAACTTAAATGGAGAGGAGCAATGTTTTCATCACATGAATCACTGTCAGCGATCATCTTACTAAAGAGGAAAACCTGTCTGATCAGGCCTGGTTTCGCAGCAACCGCAACACAAATCTTCACAGTGACAGCATAAAGAAACAGATCCTACGAAGGAGAAAAGACATGGTGCTCAAGGGTTGGCTTTTTTCATCTCTTATGAATGTCAAGGCAAAGACTGGGGATGTGATCTTCCACTGAAGCCTCTCATATTGCCTGCAATACAAAGACTCTCATGCACAGCAGGCTGTTCTCAGGGGCTAGGCTTAGGTAAAACTATTGCTCTGTGGCTATCGTCACAGTGTAATCACCAGAGAGATGAATACAGAGGAATAACGTTTCAGTGCTTTGGTCATAGAGCCCTAACCCAAAGCAGTGAAAGCTTTTGAGAGAGAATATTGAGTTTCACTTTGGACACAAGAGTCCATGACAGTCTCTCAAACAGACCACAGTTTCCCTCTGTTTCCCTATTCAGAGAAGGATGGCTGCTTTTCAGCTTGTTTTCGGAACAATAATCAACTCTGTCTCAGTCTAGCGCTCCCCCTTCCCACTCAGCAAAGATATTCACACTCAGCAGAGCTGGTCGCACATTCTTTTTGCACAAATATTTTGTGTTATCACTCCAGTCGCTTATCTTTCAAGGTGAGTATTATTCCATGTTTGAGGTGTTTTTGATGGTGCGTTTATTGTATTTTCTCCACATCCTCCTCATCTGAGTCAAACATCTCCATCGGTGTTAGTTGCAGGTAAATCCCAACAAGGAATTCAGAAACAAATCATAGTAAGCATTCTTGGATTCCTCCATTTGACCTCAGATGCCATGTCAGTGATATCAGATACTCACAGAGGTTTCTTGTTGGATGATCTGCAGAATCCTCTTGGCAGGAAGCAAGAAGTCGATGAGGCAGCGGAGGCCGTCTCCTCGATACTGCCTCTCTACCACGCTGAAGAGCTGCCACAGGACGGTGGCGGCGGTGGCAGTGAAGGGGCGGTACAGGGCCGACAAGGTGCCCTGGATGCAGTTGTCCAAAGACTCAGCGTCCTGAGGAAAGAGAGAGACAATTTAGGATGGACATAATTAATCACGTCAAGCTTGTGCGACAATAAACATAACAATGCTCAGGGTCACACAAAAGGTCATTTTTCTCAAGATCTAACAAAACATCATAGCATAAGGTACCTGGAGATGCAAGTCTAGACCAGTGGATCCTGGCCTTTTTGGCTTGAGTTCACTTAAAATAACATTTAACCAAAGTCAGTGTCAAAATTAGGACTTTTTCCCTGTGCTAAATTTTGTCATAGCAGGAGCAACTGAATAAAAGACACAATCTAATTGATATGGGTATGTCAACCCTTTTGTGCTTTTTCAAACACCTTAAAAACAAAGCAGCATCTACTTGTGAGTCCTCATCACAGGTTATGGCCTTGATGTGGACACAGGCCGTAAGAAGGCCAAACAGAGAGTGATTTTTCTCTTTCATTTGAAAGTTTTCAGATGTGTGAAGTAGTAAAAGTACTGATCTAAGTAAACACAGGTTACACTTTCAAAACTATGATCAAATTACAATCCATCTGCTCACTGTAGATAAATTCAACTAGATAAACATGCATTGGCATATGCGCATGATTTACAGAGAATGATCCCACTTAGCCAGATAGTCAGGAAGTTTAAACATGACAGGAAACATGACATGTCGGCCATGATGGTTTTTCCATCAGAGAGAGGGGAAACACCTGGTAAGAGTGACGTCACTGTCAGCAGACACAAACAGCTGAACTGGAAAGTCCAGACTGGACTCCAGTTTTGGCCAGGATGGTGCGATGTTACCCTCTAATAACACCCATGTCATTGCTGACTATTATTTGACCCCTACATGACCTGAGCAACCACAATGGTCCCCAAGCAGAACAGATGACATGTCCGATACTGTTAGTTACAACTTGTCTATGAATGAGACGGGGGCATTTGGGATTACAGCAGTCCTGGATTAGGTTGACCTGTTCTTGTAGTTATGCTCATGGTTCAGGCTATGACCTTCCTCTCAGCGGTGATAGCCAAGGCCAAACATCCCTTCGCTATCTGTCCTTCCCGAATGGAACACAACAGTGTACTAGAGACATCTGTCTCCAGTGATAACCACACAAACAGCAATGCCAGGAAAAGTCCCACACTATGACAACTGTGTACCATGCTGAAGAACGTGGGGGTTGATGATGCAGCTCCTCACAACTAACTCGCACTTGACTGTCTACGCTGCATTTACATGATAATACAAGTGTGTAAAAAACGACGCATGGAAATCAAGAGATGTGCCTGTGCTCGGGTGAATTCAACCTGTCAGACAGCCCATGTTTCACCCTTTGTAGGATCTGTCCTGTTGATCTAAGCAGCTCAGAACCATCAATTAGAGGCGAGTGAGTACAGTTCAGTGCATTGGTACACATGCCACCACTCTACTACAAGGCGCTCATTGTGCACTCCGCCTCTCTAAGTGGTATGTGCAGTACAGTGTTGGTGCCCTGAAACAAAACGCCCACCTCCATTAGCAGTCAGTCTGCTTTTAGTGAGACAAAAATGTCTCTGGGCATTAGTCACTGTTGCACCCGGGAGGAGAAGAATAACATGGTGTTTTATTGGAGGAAAGCTAACAATGGGAGGAAAGCCCTCACTACATAGTTAGGACAGAGCAGCAAGTTTCTCTTCAGGTTCCCAAGGCAGAAAAAAAAAACAGTGGTAATGACAGAAGCAGTGTTTTGAAGGACAATTACTCAGGGAAGCAGCTACTTGAGTGTAGTGATAAATAAAATGCTATTCAACCTGTTGCATAGGAGTGGCTGTCCATGTAATCCAATGCTACAATATGAGCACAAAAACTGCACTTATGTGAACAATAGGTGCATAACGCTGTTTACATTCAGAGCTGTGGCAAATAAGAATTACATCATCACCCTGGTGATGTTGTCTTATATAAGGTACAACAGATTCAGTGTCCCATTGTCAGGAAGCATTTGAAGCTTTTCAGAAAGTGTCACCTGGTGAGTGGGAGACATGCTGTATCTGCATGTCTCAGCAGAGTGACTGGGCTAAGCCGCCAGAGCTGACTGAGCTTCCCATCCGCTCTGAGCCAGAGAGGAATGTGGTGCGTATGGCTGTGTATGTCTAGCCTCAGACCCTCAGCCAGGACACGAGTGGAGTGGGAAGTCCCACCCTTTCTGAGGCCAGGTCTTTGTAAGCGGCTGCCTGTGCAATGGAGGACTGAGGTGGTAATTAATGGCTTTGTGCTCCAGGTGGGACATTTTTGTCTGTGCCATTGGTAAACCAGCTGTTCAAGAGGTGCACAGGGCAAGTAGGTAGGCTAAATGATGGGGGTGGGTTGTCTCTCAGTGAAGCAGGCAAAATGAGAGGATGGATGCTGGTTGAGAACTGAGAGTTGAGAGCAAATCTTGCAGTGTATAAGAGACATCAAACATCGTCAAATGTTGTGTTAGTTGGTCATTTTAAAAGCATGGCAAAATCTAAAGCATGTGTCAAGAGAACAAAGTGGAAAAACAAGAAAGAGTTGGAAGGGGGTAAAAGAGAAGGGGTAAATAACAGAGAAAGAAAGAGTGAGAGAGACACACAGACAGAAAGAGAGTGAATGCGAGGTGGTCACTGACACATTTAGTGGGTCAGGGACACAAAAGGCGCTGCCTACCAGGCCTCCAGTGGACCATGAAGCCACCAGGGGAGTGTAACAGGAGAGCCCTGGAGCCCCCATACAGGCTGCTCACTAACCAATCTGCTAACAGCCTCAAAGGCAGCGGTGCTGACAAAGGCCACAGGTTGCACAGACCTGCCCCACTGCCAGGTGCCAGGATGCCAACAAAGGAGCCTAGTGAGACCTCACTATAGAGTCTGCAGTTTGATTCAGCTTTTGATCTGTACCAGTAGAAATCCTATCTTATGAGAGGAGGAGAGGGGCAGACAAAATACCTGCATGATGTACTAAAAATTCCCAATAAATCTAAGAACAACCTTAACCCTTATTACTTATAGACAGACCGACCGAGTAAAGTTACTTAACAATGCCAGACAAAGATCCCTGTTAAATAAAAACATTGTTCTGTTTAACTGAATTTACTGGAAGTAAACAGTGGAGTTTGTAGACCTTTTGTCTGAATTCAGGTTTTCTTTTTTTTTTTTTTTTTTTAAAGTGTCTTATCTTATGACACCCACCTACGTATCAAACTGTTTTGTCCTTGAACACACAAACATTTCACCGATACATTATACACAAAAAACATACTTTGTTTCTGTCTATAGACATTAGAGCTCACACTCTTCCGTGGACAGCAGCACAATATTAGAATGGCATTGTAAAAAGACACTTCAGTAAATGTTATAATGTTATCTCAGCAGATAAACTTTAACCTTGAGAGGCACACACTGATTGTGTGACACAGCAGCTCGGTCTGTTGGGTGACAGCGAGATCAACAATAATGGAAGTCTGGAGGTGATAAACTGGCCCACCCACTTGTGTAAAGCAAAACTTACTATTTTTAATTTTCCTACAATTTACAGTTACATTCCTATGACCTGACTACACGATAGTTACAGAGCAGCAATAGTATTTTCTTTCTTTCTTTTTTAATAAGACCAAAGGAAACTATACTGCAGCCTAATGGATACGTGGGGGATTTTTTTTTTTTTTACTTTTTACAAATTCCCACATTAGTTATCAGAAAGATTTGATTTATGTCATCAGTAGGCGCCTAGCGACTTTGTCCTACAGGATGTAAACAACACTGACAGGATATTGTTCCTGAGCAGCCCTGACAGACTTCACAGACCCTATAGACAGATACACATGCACTTAATAACACACACATTCACATATTTGTTTTGGCCTTTGCATAAAAGAAAGCCCACCAAGAAGGTAAAAAGTGGCCCTTCAACCAATCAGAGCAGTGATGAGCGGTGACAGCAGAGACAAAGGAGACTAACAAAGTCTGTTGATACCTCGACAGGGTAAATATAGAAAGGATGCATACCAAAACAAGTGGGAGGATGATAAAGAAACCTGCCTTATCAGAGAGGACACAAACTTGTGTATTTCACTGACCCCCAGAAAAGATAAATAACATTTTTTCCCCTCTTTTTTCCAGATACAAACTTGTTTTTTGTTCACGATTGCACATAACTGAAATATGTCGCGACCTACCCAGGAAATAAAAATAGAATTTAAATTACACCTTATTCTGGTCTCCAATTTCAGTGTTTGGTTCCCTAAATGAAAATGAAGGGATATGTGTATATATTTATATATTGAGCAATAATATAACCCCAGACCAGTGTACACATTGTACTCCCTTCTCCCTCACTTTATGCATGTGTAAAAAGCTGCCAGCTATGTTTTGGCTGTGGAGCGAGAAGTCAAAATATCAGCTGTCTACAAGCTGAGGCATTAAAAACATCCAGCCTTTGAAAGTACACAATAACACACACACAACACAGTTGCTGAAGAAGCCAGGGCTACAGCCAAAAAAAGTTAAAACACAACACAATGAGCTTAATCACACAAGAAAAAAAGCACAAGACAGCAACTTCCAAAAACATTAATGGTGAGAAATTCAAAGCATGTTTCAAGATCATACCTTTATACTCAGGTAGTTGTCACAACTCCGGGACTTTGCTCTGGAGTGCATTTTGCCCAGTGACAGCATTTAGACACCCACAGAAAAAAAAATCCCACACTTAAGAAAATAAATAAGTCACATCAACTCCAAGTACTAGAATCCAGTGTATGATCCACTCCGTAAGTGCTGTAAGTCATTCATTGCTGTGATATCAACAGGTCCAGTGCAATTTCTCTGCCCTCTCTCCGACTCTCTCTCTCCGTCTGCTGTGGTGTTGGCAGCTGGAGCAGATTAAGCTGCGTGAGAGAGGCAGTGCGCTGGCTTCCTCGTCACTCATCCTCCCTCCCTCTCTCCAACATAACCTCCCCCGCCCTGCTGCTGTTCTGCTACTGAAGCCTCTTCCAGCTGGATAAATGGACACTGCTGCAACTTCAGGCTCATCATTCAGAAAAACACACACACACACACTACCTGACTTGCACACCCCCACCACTCTGAGCCCCAACACTCCACCCAGCAGGGGTCAGACTCTGACTAAGTCCCCTCTGCCCCCCCTGACCCCTTACACCCCTACCTCCACCGGCAGCTCCTCTCCACCCCTCCTGCCACAATGGTCTCTCTTTGTCCTGACAATACAAATGGACTAGGGTTTCAGCTTATTCTGCTGCTTTTCAAAAGGAAAAAGAAAGGAAGACATCAGCATAGGATTGGTGGCTCAGGTCACTCCCTACAATGGCGTTCCCCTTAAATATGGTCAGGGGAATACCCAATCCTTTAACTGGCCGTTACAAACCACTGACATATATCCTCCTGTTATAGACAAAGACAGATATGTCATCTTCATGTCTAAAAAGAACAGTAAATTGTTATTTATTAAAGCTTTTCATGAGAGGATGTAACATCTGACAGGCATCACAAGAAAACCCTTAATGAGACACTAAAACAACCAGAGAGGTGAGCATGTCTTTACTGCTGGAATGCAGCATTTTCTGTGAGAACGCATGCTTTGTGTGAAAATGCGAAGTTCGTGTTAAGCCAACTTGTTTAAACAGAGGGGGCAGTGAGGATAGTTAATTAGGTTTGGATATATTTAGAGAGAGGCACTAGATTCTTGTCAGACGCCATTAGAGCCAGACATCACAATGATCCAACAGAGACAAGAGGACACACTGTCACTGGCTGCAGTCACACAACACACTCTGGCTCACACAAATACACTGGAGTTGCTGTGCTGCTGACGAAAGTACTGAGGGAAATTCAGACTTTGATGTAGTACACTTCTGGGAAGCAAAAAGAAGCAGAGACATTACTGTAAACTCAGAAGTGACAATGTAAATCACTAACTGCGAGTATTGTTATATATACAGTGGATCTACATTTAGTCTCATGTATATGTCTACCGTATAATCTGCCATATAAACAGACGGACACATACCTCACATATGAACTATGCAAATATACACTCCTCTCTCCAACACGTAACTGTTGTGCCATGGTTGACCCTATAATTTCTGCTGCCCTTGCCTTTTCCACTAGGCTGGTTTCACTGTCAGCGAGGGCTGATTTTCTTCTTTTATGTTTCCTCCATTTGCCCCTTTTTTCTCTTTTTCCTTCTTTTTAATTCTTACTTATCTAACTGGGTTGAAATTACTGCACATGAGCACAAAAAAAAATGGGTCAAGCTGAAGTCAACAAAGATCCAAGGTCGGCACACATCCAAGGTGCAGACGCGTTGGCCAACTGAGCCAGCACGATGCCCGCTGAAGCAGATTTTAGTCCGTCCTGTATAATTTTGGTCAAGGAAGTGAGGCTGCAGCCATGTAAGTCATGGCCACATAGTGACTAGCTGTGTTTTTTTTTAAGAATCTTGGGCGCAGTTTATGTATTTATTCCCAAGTTGACAGTACAGAGATGACAGGAAGTGAGTGGGAATGACAAGCAACAGAAATCCCATGAAGCTCCCATACTGGGAACAATTTGGTCCATGGTTGATCTTGAACTAAACTATGCTCCAAAACCTTATAGCCTCAGATTTTATTATTGGTGATTGGCTTTTTTGAGATTATCAAACAATGGTTAGATTTTTCAAGCAGAGTGCTATATTTCAATGTTAGATTTATACTCAATTTCTTTCAAAACAAATGGACATTGAAGTGGACAGATACTCCAATATTTGTATGACTGCAATAAAACCATATGCATGTACAGTATATGTATTCATTGATGATACCATTGTCTAAATCTGAATTACTGTATCAGGTAGGGCACATCTCAAGAGTAGATCAGAGTTATGATACTGAAACAATCTGCATAATATAATACAGCATTTTATGCAGGATATTTATGTTTTATTCTTAGCAATGCAATACAGGGTCTTTGTCTAGGGGATTAAAAGCTGCAGTGAGTGATCCAAATTATTTTTTATACTTTTAAATCGTTTCCCAGTAGCCACAGCATTACTGCTCAGTGTACAGTTGTAGGTGTGTACCATAAATGTCTCCTATTCTGTACCTTCTATTAAACATGCAGTATATTTACCAATCCCTTCTATAATCTTCAATTTAAACTGTTAAGGGATTAACTGGGGGATTACTGGTGGGTTGAAAGAAATCTATAATGTGTAATGGCATATACTATCTGTAATCCAGTAAAAGAACCATAAAAACTTCAAACTCATTCAGAAAGGATTTTTGGTTAATAAGATGAACACCAACTCCTTCCATATATATTTTCTCCTCTTCCTATGTCCCATTTAGGAAAGTAGACAAGTTGTTCCTCTGTGGCCACTAGAGGTGGCTTCTGTGTGTGTTTGATTTAGGTCAGGAGCATGCCCTGCTCCACTGGGATGGACAGTAAACAACAGTGTGTCCTGGAGCCAAGACTTATGTTTTGAATTCACAGTGATTTATTCCACAGGGCTGATGTCCCTGTGCTAAAGACTGAAATAAATCCATCGGTGGGCTTCATACGTCCTTATCTACTGTTTTGATTCAAATCAAGACAGCAGTGAAGTTCTGGACAGTAGGACATCAGCTCCACTTACAATAATATGTTTGTACAACTACAAGAATTAAACCTTTCCTGTTGTTTTTCCATGAGCAACTATAAGGTTTAAAATAGCCGCATTTACGCAGGCTTCTGGTAAACAATATTTATGTGATCTGAAAAAACAGATAGGGCAGTCTCAGGGGGGGAACTCCATCAGATAAATCTACCAAGGGAACAAATTAGTCAGATGACAGGAGAGCTGCAGTTTCATCATTTTTCATTGTCATATCTTACTGTAACTCTACAGATAAAAATATAAGACAGATTTGAGGGGGAAGATGGACACAGTAGTTGCTTAGATTAAGATTTTTGCAGTTAGTGTGTGCACACACTCACGCAAACACATGAACACACACAAACACACACACAAACACACACACACTCAACCAAACTTTACCCAGAAAATGAAGGAATTAACTGGAGGAACTGCATTTTAAATTTAAGCAAGTTTAGATAAAGTACATTCTCTGTTGTACATAGATGGGTAGTTACTTGAACTGATCAACTGAAACACACACACACACACACACACCAAACTGTGGAATGTGACACCTTGGTCCAACCTCACTTCGTACCAACCTCACAGTGCCACACAGGCCACCCAACAACAGTTGTTATGAAAACTTTAGACTTCACCCCTTTATATTTTAAAGTAGAGCCATTTAAAAAAACATCTAGGGCTGCAACTTACAATTATTTTCATTATAGGTTAATCTGCCAATTATTAAAAAAAATTTTTTTTGCTTGTAAAATTATTTGTTGTTGCAGGTCATCACTAACAATCCATTTGAGGGTTTGAGGTACATACTTTCTTGCTAACAAGAGTTTGAAATAACTGTTACTCCTCCTAAAAAAAACATATATGACTCTTTTAAAAAGATAAAGCAAAGTAAGTAACTAAGTCACTTTTTAACCTGGAAATCACACTGTGGCTACAAACAATCCAAAATGGAAGGAACTTCATCAATCAGTATGCGAAATGTTATACTTACAGTTCAGTTTTGGACTGTATGGTGGAGAAGCTGAGTCCATGTAGAG
Source organism: Toxotes jaculatrix (assembly GCF_017976425.1). NCBI lineage: Eukaryota > Metazoa > Chordata > Actinopteri > Toxotidae > Toxotes > Toxotes jaculatrix. Next base: position 13,256,760 of record NC_054401.1, on the reverse strand, counting down.
GACAGAGTGATCATCAGTCTCCTTCTGTCCGCCTCACACAGCCTTGAGAGTTCACATCCCATCACCATCCAGGCTCACACAGTCTGAGCTACTGCCCCCTCTGCCCCTTCCCGACCAGTCCCAGCAGGCGGGTAAAAACCAGCCACTGGGGTCTCTGACTGAACCGTTCCTCCTCTCACACACAGACAGATTCTGTGGTGCTGCTGCACGTCTCAGATTGATTACCTCGCAACACAAATCCACACAGCTACACAAACACCCACATACTGTATGTAGCATCCCATCCCCCAGTTTCCCCCTGCCACGCAAGAGTTTAAGACTGAGACCCAAATCTCTATGCACACACTGCACTGATGTATTTTAAAAAGGAATGCATCTTAAATCAAACATCCAGTGTAGTCGCACTATTTTTCTGATGTCTTTGTCAGGAAGAAGACTTACCCCCATCTACATGGCAGTGTGGTGCAGCTGTTCCACCAACAGCCCGACCATACTCATGCTCTTTAGCCCTGGAAGAGCACGCCACCTGTCATAGCCCCCTAATGTACCTTAGCCCCCTGCTGTGGTCACGTCTCACTCCAACACAAAAGCCAGTGTTTTCTCTGGGCACGCGAGCACAGGTGGCTGGAGGAGGCAAGGTCGAGTTACAGCGTTGGCTCTCACAGTTCAAATCATCAAGGAGTCAAGGAGAGGACACAGACAGTGTGACCAGGAACACATATACTACAGTATGTACTGTGAACATTCGGTAAATACACTGAGGTATGACGTACTCTTGATTATAAAGGGCACAGGGATAAAGGGATATAGTTATTTAATAAGTAATCCCTGTTGTACAACCACAGTAATCGAGCTTCCTCTCTTTAAAATCTATTCTAATCTATCAAATCTCTGCTGCAGGGAAGAAGAAGAACAGGTCGGTCATGAAAAAACTCTTTAGTACATTAAACGCACTTATGTTAGATTTTATTATTACTTGCACAGACTTGCCTTGGTACCCACTCGCCCATAAATCTGTTTCAACAAGAATCTAAAGGGTACATTGACTACATAGAGTAGCCTGATTTATCATTATCATCTTGGCTGCATCTCATTGCACTTCTTGTATTATTTTTAATTATTAATCTGCATTAAAACAATAAAAACTTTTCCAGTCAAAGATGTACAGTTCAGCATAAGTATTTCATAAGAATGGTTTTACCACTTCTATAAATTGATAACCTGGTCATGTGACAGGTGATTAAACTGGCCAAAAATACCCTGTTTAGTAGCTGGGCATAATTTACATCTCAGCTTTAACAGAATCAAAATACAATTTAAAATGTAAAACATCTCAACACTGTAAACAGTAAACAGTGACTGTCACCCTCTACATGAAACACTGCAAAGCAATAATGGTTATCCTTGGTATGCTCTCAGATTAAGTTAAATTAGCAATGGTTCCTGCTCAATCTCTTCCTCAAATGAAGCACAAGCTGGCTGCATTCTGAAAACAAACAATAAACCACCAGAGACAGAACAATGCCTCAGAAGTCTGACAGCAATTAATAAATCCCAAAGACCAACAAGTGCAACTTGACCCAACAACCCAACACCAAATCCCAATTAATCCCAGCCAAAGCTGTTCAATTGGTTTGAAAATTAGCACTCACCTCACTCTGCTCTGCTGCTCTAAAGTCTCCAATGACACATGGAGGAGTCACTGGCTCTCTGGGCTCTGAGGGGCTGACAGCTGTCTAACCAGGCGACAGGACCAGCCCCCAAGTCCTGGAGGAACCTGACATGTTCCATCAAATGCACTGCTTTGTTGACTGAGGAGAAATCACAATATTAAGGCTAGCCAGGCAGAAAGTTTCCCAGCCCCCGAGGCATCCCAATTCCTCGGCGGGGCGTAACCCAGTCGTTTTATCTGCACCCATCTCCCTCCTGTGTGTACACTGCGAGGGGAGCCGAGAGCAGTGCAGCTCAACTGACCCGTCATGTCAACAAAGTCTAGACCACTGCACTCTACCTGTGCTTTCTGATCTCTTTGGTGCTGTTTATGGTGTCTTTAATGTAGGCAAACGTTTTGATTGAAGGTTATATTAATTTTCACACATCATTTCTATAATGTCATCACATTTTCTGCTAATTTAAAAGATTCTAATCATCTCAAAACCGTGTGAACTCTATTCTCCTGTCAGTGATAAAAATAAAGGTTAATGTAACAATGAAGACATCAACGGCATCACACACATTGATCTACACACAATGTAGAGCCTGTTAGGTTGCAAACTGCCTCTAGTATTTCTAATGGCACCAGATGTCAGCCTGCATTGTTATATGGATTACTCGAGCCCCTCAGCAAACACCTCCAGGTGTGCATTCCACACCAGGAAGGGGAAAGGTGGGAGCCGCTCCTCTGAATCAATAAAAAACGCTGACTTTTCTCTCTCTTGAACTCAGCTTGTGCCTAAGCAGAAGGAGACATTACTGGAAACTGGGTTAAGTGCTGGTGTATCCATTTTAGTGGAGAGTCATGAGAAGACTACCTGCTCTAAAAAAAAAAAAAGTGATCTGTTCACCTACACAGAGGTGGAGCATGTTGCACAGCAGCTCGTTTATGTGGTCTAAGGAGAAGGGAAGTGCGATGGGTGGCTAATCTTTGGTCTGAACTGTACACCTGGTCTCTGCAGGGTCTTTAATCTTTTGGAGGAAGGAGCAGAAATTAGAGGCCCTCTCCCATGTCTCTCACATTGGACGAAACTACCAAGGGTGTGTAAACATTCACCACAAATGAATCACTGGCAGTCAAAGCTGAAGCACCGTGATGCAAGTCAAGGTGAAGAGTTTAGGAGGATTAAGGTTCAGACAGCAAATGATATGCAAGATTTGAGCCTGTCTGACATTGTGACAACAGTAAAATGAATAGAAATAAACACGTCAGCTTCTCTCACATTAATTTGCTGCAGCAAGACAATTAATGCAGAAACAAAGCGTCAATTATTTGATCAGTCTTTTATCAAATCATAATACCAAACACTCTGTGCTAACAGCTTCTAAAATGTGAGGGTTGATTGGTGTTTCTCTTTTTCATATCAATGTAAATTAAATGTCTTTGGGGTTTTTTTCTGGCAGCTGGTCAAAATAAGTAAGCAACTTCAAGACACCGCATTATTAATGGTTATTTTTCAATAGTATATGGACTAAAATAAATCGACTATTTGCTGTATAATGACAATAACTGTGAGTATTCTTTACAAACAGGCAGACAGATGATGGCCGGCAACTGTCCACACTGAACGTGCAGCTTGTTCATTTCTTTCGGGCAGAAAAAAAAAAAAAAAAAAAAAAAATCAAGGCACAAACCACATCCTCATTTCCAGTAAAACCTAAGGACGTAAAACAAAGTGATAACCATCAGAGGACTCATTATAGACCTTACTCAATGTCCCTGCACCTGATAATTTCTACAAAAAAAAAGCATATCTAAGAACAGAGAGAGAGAGGGGGGAGACAGAGAGAGACAAGGAGGCAGGGAAAGAGGGGGGAGAACGATAGGGAGGGCGAGGTGTTTCCTGTTTCCATAGCTCTAATTATACCCGTCTCTTGAGGATTGGGCCTATCAGGAAGAGGAATTTTGTCATTGAGGAACTCCTCAATGACAAAATGCAGAGTTTCTATAGTCTCTATATGTGTCCGTATGTCTTTCTATATTTTGTTGAGCGGTGGAAGAAGTATTCCGATTTTTTTTTTATACCACATTGATCAAGCAGTCATGCATTCAAAATCCTACTTAAGTGTGAGCACAGTATCAGCAACATATACCTAAAGTACCAAATATAAAATTACTTTCATCATTACTTGTGTAGTTGGTTGAGGTGGGTAAATTACTCTATACCCTTTACTCTATATCCCGTTGAGCAAATGTCGAACCCCCAGTATCATAACAATATTCATCTGCATAATTGTGTGTGTGTGTGTTTATATATATATATATATCACAATACTGTATTCAACCAGTTTTTCTTTTAACTCAATTTATTCAAAAATGAAGCTGTAGCTCAAAGGAAGGAAGAATGAAGCATGTTGCTGCACCATAATTGTAAAAACAATTAAACATTGCTTTAAAAAATACTTCAAACTGTCAAATCAGCATTACATGGATCGGAATATTCTGTTGCACAGTCAGATTTTTCACATTCTTAAAGGAAGTAAGATTATGAATGCAATTACAGATTAAAATGACTTGATAAGAAGGAGATTTTGTGCACTGGAGAATGCATCATGTTTTTTGTGTGAAATTTCATCTTTGAAATTTCTTATACTGCAAAGTGAAAAACTCCAGCTGTCAGATAAATCTAGTAAAATAAAAATTCAAATTTTTGCCTTTGAAATGTAGTTGATCTGTATAAAGTAGTATAAATGGAAATAGTGGAAGTACCTGAGTAAATGTTTCACCACTGCTTTTATTTGTCCCCCTTTTACTTATTTGATTTAGACAGGTCATCACACAAATGAGCATAGCATCATGGTAAAAAGAAGAACCTAAAGATAAGCATGAAAGTGTGTATTATAATTTCAGTACTTAAAACTTTCCGATGCATATTTACATGGGAAAATGTTTTACTTGTTCTTTCCTTTTCTTCAGTCAGTTCTGAGGGATACTTGCAAGTTTCCTTATTCCTCATTTTAAAAAGACAAGATCGCTCAAAACAAACAGCAAATTTCAATGTCTATTACACTGATGCGGTATTTTGCCAACTGTTGGTGCATTTGTCTCCTCTTGCAATTGAGAGCGTCTGTTTTTATATAAACTAAACACTCGCTCTGTTTCTGAGTTGTTGTCAGAGTAATGATTCCTTCCTGTTTAGAGATGCAGCGGAGATAGACTCCTGAAATTATGGGGCTTTAGAAAGATGCTGAGTGTTGAGACAAAATGTTTGTAGCTCCCAGAGACATTTCACTCATGTTTTATCAGAGCACATAACAGCAAAAAAAGTTAAGAGCAAGACTTCCTCTAGTCTGCGTTTACTGCTCCTGAACAGAACTTGCACACTGGTCTCCTCTAGTGGCCGACACAAAGACATTTAAAAACCTAACTATCACGCAAAACAACAGGGCTAATCCATGTACCAGACAATAACTGGAGACTGGTAGACTTGCTGTCTGCTGTATTTCACAGTGAATTAGGCAAACCTATAAATACAACAAAGAACAATAGCAGAGTGGGTTCCCATAAACTTTCTGTAACTGTTAAGTGAAGAATATTAATAATCAGTTTGACAGCCCTGGTTTGTAATCAGCCTTTGCTATAATCTATTAGTATGCAGAAGAGGAGAGACAAGCTGAGAGGAGAGGTGGGGGGTTGCAGAAAGACAGAAAGAGATGGAGAGAGAAGCCTGAGGGAGAAAGAGAGCCATCTGAGCAGCCTTCATCCAGCAGCTCACATTGCCTGGCAACCTCAACACCAGGCCGAGAATGCGTACAGTGCTCTGCAGGCTGCTTCTGCTTACTCTCACCAACAGAGATAATGGCTTGCAAATAGTGTAAAACCTATAGGAAGTTACAGATTTCAACACTTTACTCTGTGGCTTGTATGAGCTGGAAGATATTGGAGCCTGCCGTATCACAGGCAGGTCTGTAACAGCAACAAAAACAGCCACTGAAAGAGTTTGTCTATTACTTTCTGTTGGCAAGTGCATTATGCCTACATAACATAGCATTCTAAAGCTACAAGGATTAGCTGATTGATAAATCAACAGAAAATGAATCAGCAACTACTTCAAATATGGCGATTTTACATTATAGCTACAATGAATGTCTGTAGAGTTTTCTTATGTTTTGTAAACCAAATGATTAATAGAGAAAAGAAGAAGTAGACTGATGGATAATGGAAATAATCATTACTAGAAGACCTACAGTATTCTGATGCAAAGAGCTACAAAGGCAGGAAATAACACCCAGTATGCACCAACAGGTTTAGGCATCCTAATGGTGTAATCTGTCTTGTTCTAGAAGGAGATCTGTTTCCACAGTCAGCACATATTCACACAGAAAGATAAAAATATAAACACACAGCTGACATGACAGATTATGCCACTACATCAGACAATGCGCTGAAAAGGAATTATCTTTAACTGCCTGAAAATATTTGTGAAAAATGAAGTTTTGTCTCTGTTTTCTGACACTTCTTCCCCCTCACATTTACGAAGTGGTTGGTCTGGTCCGTCTATACATGTCCACCAATAAGGGTTTCAACACGTCAAAGAGAACTCTTGTCAACAAGAGAGTCAGAATTAGTGAACCATTTTCCCTCCAGATTCAGCTCTGCTCAGTTTAGGGCTTAATCAAGTGGAAATTGGGAATAGGGGGTTGTGGGGGTAGTAAGGGTTGGGGTGCAGGGGTAGAATGGAGCAATTGTTCAGATAAAGGCCTCATGTTGAGCCCCGCTTTGATGTTTCTCCGAGGGGATATGCTGGGGATTTTACAGTAGCATTTCATTCCATTACTTTTTGCTCACCGCTGGTGAAAAATGCAGGCTGGAGGAATAATGCAAAGCAGGGCTAAGACTTTATTTATCTTTGTTTTTTTTTTTTTATCCAAAATATTTACGTAGACTTTTTCTAGTCCACATTTAAGTGGAATGGTATACATATACCAGAGGGGCAATGTAATATTTTTGGGGGGGATTTAATATTTCTCCAAAAATTGCTGTCTGGTTCACTCACATGGACACCCAACAATATCAATATTCAAGTGAGATTCCCCTCAGTTTGTCCCTCGCCTATACAAGCAGACAGGCTCCCACTGACCCATTATGTTGCAAAGCCTTTCTCATGCATGTCTTGAATGAAAGCCAGCGTATCGATGGTCTGAGGATAATCACGTTTCCCTGAGACAGGCTTAGCTGCACTAAATAAGCCGCACAGGGAAAAAAAAGGTGGGTCGAACAAAACTGTTGTATATTGGGAGAAAAGCTGCAGAAAAGTTTTCCCGGAAAGCTTCGTAAACAGAAATGAAAAGTGCAAAAGAAAGCAAAAAACAGAAAAGGGTGAATTTACTGTGTTGAATGTTAAAACGGCGAAAAAAAGGTCTTAAGGAGAGAGTTTAGGAAGTAGACCTTTTTTTTTTCCAACACTTCGCCATGTTGCACTTGTATTTGGACACCATGCCTTTCCTACCTCTGTCTTTTGTCCTTCAGCAGGTGCACTTGGCACATTTCAGTGATGCTGCAGCGTCCAGTTTCCAAAAACCGTCTCCTCTCCGCTGGTTGTCATCACGGAAGTTCCCCACTTGTTGCTGAATCAGTGCAGCCTCCATGTAGGAACTTTAATAAGCACCTTTGTGCACACAAAGCGACAATATACTAAAATTAAAAAAAAAAAAAAAAGTTTAAAACATCTTTACGGCCAGCGTCTGCAGCACTTACTCACTTTGGGTGGAAGTTGGTAGTTGACAGTGTTTGCTGCAGGTTCTCCAGGGCGCACAAAGTGGATATTTGCATTAGGCCGACCCCTCCCCTCGCCTTTCATAGCTGCCATTGTTTGTCTCAGTCGGGGCTCGGATTCAGTCCTTCCCTAAATCCCTAACGACCGGAGCAGGGAATGCTGCTTTCTCTGAGCTGAGCTGGCAATTAACAAAAGCGCGCTGATATGAAGCGCCACAAAGAAACTATTATACCAGCAGTTTGATTTATTTCTAACATTTGAAAGTCTAAAGAGGCTGAGAACCAGCTCAGCATTTTACTGCAGATTCTTTTCTAGGTTTTACTTAAGTGACAGGTAGGTAGGTAAACACTAATGCACCCACGTGATCACGTAAGACAGGCACGTTCAGCAAGATGACAGGCTCACGTTGACCTACTCTGGTGATGGAAATGCCTGTAAAAGCTGTAATAGCTGAATTCACTTCCAGGTACTTAATAGTTCTTGATCCTCCATTTCCCAGAGGAAGTAAACAGAATCTATTTTATTAAACTCTACTTTAGCCTTCCCCCCCCCCCCCCTCTGCCTGTGTAATTGGAGAGTCTCACTTTTAGATTAAAGAAAACTTTGTGTTTTACTTTCTTGTTACAGCTGATCATGGGTCAAAATCATAAACTAGCTGAGGTTTGAAGTTGACAAAACAATCTCATCAAATTAGTAGCTGTTTTGGAGCCTTTTGTTTTCCCAGCAGCTGATAAAAGATTATGTGAAATGACCAAATGGCCCAGTTAAGCCACAAAATGGACCTTAACGTGAGATTATTTCATTATTTAGTCAAATGCTCCCTCCAAGGTCAAGAATGAACTTCTAAGCCACAAAAGGACAAAACGTCCTTGAAGTGCTCTGGGCATGAGGTGATATTGTTTTAGGAATCAATATTAATATCCAGATTTAGCTGTTGTCTGGTGTTGCATTAAAAACGAACCAGTCAGTTCAGAAGAGGCAGCATGTTTCCTGTGTTTGGCAGGAGGAGGAGCAACTCTTTTATTTACATGTGGATCAGACACTGTCATTACCTTTACTTATACAGTGTAGATATGGGCTGGGCATGCATGCTTCTCTTTAGATGTTGCTCTGTTTATACTCACTTATTTCAACAGATCTACGTTTGGGCAGTGGGCCTGCCGAATCTCATAGTGTCTCAAATAACATTTTTGATTTATGTCCCTCATGTTTCCCCTTTTGTTCCATGTCTGATCCAAGAAGCAGCTAAAAGTTCCATATTATATCAGTATCAGGTGGCATCTAACATTAAGCAAGAGTGAACTCCTCATTTGCTAAATCAGTGGGCGAACATCAACACCAGCCTCATTAATGCTTTTCTACTTTGTTCTGAATGCATCCTTTTGATAGCTGTCTGTTGCCACCTAGTGGCTGACTCAGATTGAGGCGACAGCTGACCAGCTTTAGAGCCCGAGGTTCATGGCAGGACAAGTGATTTATGCAGCCTTTTTCAGGAAGAAGTGTTAATTAGTGGAATAAATGATTGCTGAATTCCTGCATCAAAATCTATTTCACTTTGTATTGTACATACATGGTGCATGCAGCTCAGTAGATTTGTCTCTAATCAAATTACCACAAACTAATTGAGACACAAGGGGCAAGATGCTGCTTACACCTGAGCTAATAGCAGTTTGAAAGCACTACCATGTGGCATAAGACTATTCCCTGGGCTTCAATCTAATGCACATGGCAAACTGAACCACCACAGAGACAGCTATTAGTCTAAAGTGTGAACCCTTTTGGGAAATTCAGCACATGCAGATTTGCGTTGGGATCTTTTACCGACTGAGCTGTTCACACTTAACTGTCTGGCAGTGAGGGGAGAAGTGCAAACAGAAAGAGACATAATACACTTCTGCTTTCAAAAATAATATCTTTCTGTTTCAGTCAACTTCAGGCCACACAATCACCAACACCATCTTGTAACTGTAAAAATTTGGTTGAGTATTACTGGTTGAGAGTTGCCACTGTTTCCAGAAAATAATCTAATGTAGCTTCTAGTGATGCAGAGCTTTTCTTTTGCTGCTGATAAAAAATCAGCTGGCATCTTAGTAGGTGAATCACATTGACGTCCCAATTACATTCATTGAAATCCATCATCTGCAAAATGTCAGCCTTGATTCCTATTTAATCCTTTTAATTTAAAATGACCAGAAAACTAGACATGTATCATCTACTCTGAAATCAGTTAGGTGTTAGTTACTTATTCTCAAGCCTCCAAACCGTTTGAGTTTGAGTTTTTCATTTTTGAATGAAAGGGTGTTTGAATGAAAACACCCTTATTGAGTGTGTCAGATGGAAATAAACAAACTGCAGCTGCCATAATTTAAATGTACTATATAACATTTATTAAAATATATAAAAGACAAAATACATATATGCATAATTATATCCATGATGAAATATGCATATACAGTATAATAATTATACAATAAAATGTGTTTACATATATAGATTTTTTATACATATAGCAAGATATTTTTGCATTAAAACTGGCAGTGGTGATTTTATACTCCCTCCCCAAACAGGAAACCCCTCAGTCCACATCAGACCTCCCAGAGGAGGAAGCCTCTGTGAAAAGCTTGAGAGCAGCAGCACCTTTACACCTGAGATCCATGTTTTGGAAAGGTCTCACACAGAACAACACACCTACTCTGATATATAGCTTCCTGGGACTTCAACCGACAGCATCAAGAGGGAAAGGATGTTAGGTCAAAAGTCCTTTGATCTGTTTCTTTCTGGTACCTGTACCCTTACTGAAAACTGGGTAACAATCGCAGCAGTCCCAGCAGAAAATGGACAAAAACTTCAAAGCTGTGCCACACATCTTTTGTTATTACACACTAACTTCAGAAAAACATCCTTCCGGTCCAATGCCATCTGCCATCACAGTACACCATTCCTCAGTACATCTAATCTCAGGATAAATCTGTATAGCTTGCAAGGGAATAAAAGGATCCTGGACAGAGTGTAAGACACTCCCGTGGGATGATGTTAAGTCCTTCAGACTGGTGTGGTTTGTTTGTGGTTGGTCCTGTACAGTTTCAGTCACTGCACACTGAGGGCGGTCATGTCTGGTGGTAATGGTGGTAGTGGTGGTGGTGGTGGTGTTCGTGATGATGGTGGTGCTCGTGGCGCTGGACCACAGGAACCACAAACCCTGGGCTCCCAGGAGGGCCAGAGGCCTGCTCTCTCTCCAGGCTTGGCAGTACAGAGGGCACAGGGGGTTGCTGCTGGGGATGGGACTGAGGGGACAGTGGGGTTTTGGATGGGGAAAGGGCTTCTCTGGCTTTGGCCCTCAGGCGTTTGCTGTGACTGTATTGCAAAGGGTGCTGGTGGTGGCCTGAGGGTTGGGCTTGGTGCGGCAAGTGGTACACATCCTGACCTCCGTGGCCCGCTGCGCTGCCACTGTGCAGCATAGTTTGCAGAGGGGGGTGGTAGCCGTGACATTTGGTGGACTTGCCACCCCCGCTGCCCCCGTTATTCCCTCCGCTTCCCTTGTAGTTTCCTTTGGGCGATTTGAGGAACTGTGTACCCTTGCTTCGAGACTCTGTGGGGTTGTAGCTATCGCTGATGATCTGCGAACGGCGCTGATGAATAACTTGGGTTTCTGGTTCCTGGGAGCGGGAGCGGCTCTGGCTTTGGGAGCTCCGACCATGAGGCTCCTGGGGAGGGAAGGCAGGGGTGGTTCCTAAAGGACAGTGCAGAGACAGCAGGTCAGTGATTTCTCCAGCTTTCCATTGTAATAATAAACTGGATTTTAATATTGTACATTCTGTAAGTTCACAACAGCAAACAGGTTGTAAAATATAATGAAAAGATTCTTACCTTCAAATCTAGAAGTGTAGTTCTCTATACCAGCTAGGTCCAGGTAGTGATTCCTCCTCTCCGTGTTCTCATCCACACAGTAATGCTGACCCTCAGGGGCTGGTGCCTCGTTGCTCTGCCCTCTGCTGCTAAAAATACACAAAAATGATGAGTTGCCAAATGAGAATTCTGAGAAAATGATCAGTAGTTTACAAATTTGATCTGCAAGCCTCCAAGCAAAATATCCCTAGTGGCTACTGACCTGATGTATGACGACAGCCGTTTGTCAGCTGAGCGCCCCTCCTCCTGATGACTGCGATCTGAAGAGTGAAAGCACAAGAGCTCAGAAAAATCGCAGAAAGTTCTCAGCAATGTCCTGAATAACAGACTGAAGCACTGAGTTTTTATCTTTTACGTTCAATAACTGTTTTATACATTTTCTGCTTTAAATAATCAGGTTGGGCTTACGGGAAGTTGTCATCTTTCAGTAAGTACCTGGCAGATCTGGGTTTCAGAACAAAAACTATCCCCCAAATCTACAAATCTAAGGCACACTGAGTAGTCTCATCACATATAGGGATCATAAATTTGTAAATTGTAAATTGCTGTTTTATTTGAATTGATTTTCATTTACCTGTCCCTGTTTCTCTTCTGTGGCACCTTGGCTCTGGAGTGACAGTCAGTTTGACACGCAGAGTCTTGCTCTTGTTATGGCAGGAGTGGTTCACAGAGGCATCCACTACATCGTAGATGGTGTGCATGAGACTGGACATGTCCTATAGTGGTGGGAAGAGCACAGTTTGTACTGTTGGCCTACATTCGTCACATGACACTTGAAAGGGACGAGCTGTCATTATTAGTTGCAGTACTCTGTCATATACTCTACACCTAGAAGCACAGATACAGGAAAAAAAGACAGGGAGTGTAATGACAGCTGAAACATACACACCTCCTTTGTAACTTTCCCACTGTTGTCAAAGTCATAAAGAGTGAAGATCCACTCCTGACGGTTGTCGTCCTCCACGGACACATCACACTCCAAGTCCTACGAATGCAAACACATGTACTGAAAAGCTAGAATATACTAAATACACAAATTAATATAAAGTTGTCTATGTGCATATTTTTGCTATGCTTACACAGTTCACATTTCAAAGACCAAACACAGAATTATTTAGAACAACAGGGGGCGGCAAAGTACATCAGATTCAGTCATCACAGCCGAGGCCTTCAGTATGATTCATTAAGATTCTTTTAAAAGGGAATGAGTGCCATTTTTCTTAATTTAGCCCCACAACCTGCCGTCAAAAAGAGGATTTTATGACACCATCCCCTATGATGTGAATTCAAATCAAATCGTGAATGAGTATTGTCTGCAGGGAACTTAAAAGACTGCTTTACAAAGCAAAAAATAAACAACAGCAACAATTGAAGTCCATGTGACGAAAGGTAACTCTAACCCTAACCCTTAAAAAAAAAATCAAATTTTTGTATGAACTCGTACATACTGACCGCTATATAGCTGAGAAGTGGGCTGGCTAAATTTCTGGTTTTCAGCATGTAAACAAATAATTTTTCAACAAAATCCATTCAGCAGTTTGTGTGTGCATGGGGAGGTGGGGGTACGAGTGCAACCATTACTCAGTTACAAATTTTTGGCAAAAACTTTGTTTCAGATGTATCTTGTAACATGGCCATAATTGGAAAAATAAACATCTGGAATATAGGCCGTGCTGCACACATGGTGGAGAGCTGACACTGTGTGAAAGGCGGTGTGCATTTACAAGGGGAGGAGACCCCAGGGAGAGAAACAGTCCTTTATGGTTCTATAAGATCTCCTCAGCTCACATAACCAGCAGTGATCACCAAAGGGCAGATCGAAGCACTTCTTTAAAACATGCAAGTCTAAACATTACAATCTATTTATTCTATTTATTGGTCCCTAAATTCAATCAGGATATGGTCTGAAGCAGTGTCAACATACATACAGATGTTCTGTGCACAGGGCGAGGGCATACAGCGGTGGCTAGGATAGAGGTTACTCACCATGCATTTATTTTCTAAGCTATGTTTAAATAACTTTCACTCACTGAAACACAAAACAGTTTCAGCACTCTTGGCTCTTAGCGCAAGGCTCAGGAGAGACCTTTTTCTGACCTGAAAAATCCTGTCTCTGAAGCAACACTAGTTCACTGTTGCAAGTACGGATTTAATTTATTGTCTCTTCTTTCACATTGCTTGTCTTCCAGTGTTGAAATATAATGTCCACATCCTCAATCCATTACAGGCCCAACATGGAGAGATAGGCACTCACGCTCCCCTTAATAATTATTGTTGCAGTCCAATTAAGCTGTATTTTTTTTTAGATTAAGAAGCATTTAAAGGAAATCCTAACATTGATTGAACTTCTTTCAGAATAGACCTGGGCTGGTGATTGAACTCTGAACCTTCTTGCTACAAGTTGTGCCCAAGCGCTACCTCTCTGTTGAACACAGCTGACGTAATGCACTTGTGAACTGTGGTGTAATTGAAAACTCAATCACGGAATAGCAGTATTGGCCAGGTCATGTGACTGCTTACATCCAGACTGATGCGTTTCTTCCCCGGGGCTTTGGTGGCATCTCTAAGAATCTCTCGCTCTCCGTCCTCGGAGTGCAGGTACTGCAGGTAGCTTTCACAGCCCTCGGCTTTCTCAGGAGGAAGAACCACTAGTAACGCAAGAGGACACATTTAAGTTAGGAACAAAAATGCCGATTTCTCATGTAGAAATTAGGCAGTATTTTGTGTGATTCAGTAACTACACTTCCAGGAAAAATCTCAAGGCCTCACAAAACCATAAACTTTACTTAGATCTTGATTGTTCCCTCGCTTATAAATGTGGTATCCAAACATGACAGCCTATTCATTCCAAAAAAAACTTCTCACCAGATGCTCACAGTTCTTTTTGTGCTTTTGTCTGTAACACATGTGCATTAGAGGCTCTCTTTGGATCTCCATTTATTCTAGCCCACAAAACCAAAGCAATATCTTGATGTTAAACTTTGTGACTGTTAACTGAGATTTTTAAATGTGCCGGTGATGCCCAGGAAATGTTCCTCATACTCTTTACGGCATGTAATTTTAGTATTGGGTATATATGTGCTTGCTACCTCTGGCCCATGAAGTTTGGCATCCTCTCATGAAAACGTTGTTAACCCAAAATTATCTGCTATATACCTTTTGCACAGTAAACATCAAATTAAAGACTACAATCTTGTGATAACATAACATCTATATAGATGAAAAACTATCTTTTTTTTTCATACATCGTCATGCTAGAATGCACATAAGCATCTTGGACTAATCAATGCATGCTTTGATATCATACAGATCTATCCATGCCGGCTCTATTATTTATGGAATCATGCATGCTGATTGCTCATACATAATATCATCCAATGCCAGATGTGTTTTCTGCAGCACAAATTATTCAAGGATTGTTTTCCCACAAAGCTTATCAGTAAGTGAAAAGACATCCTTCTCCACCTACCCTCTAGGGGACAGTGTTGATCTGTGAATTGTCCTTCCTTCAGCTCACCACTTGGAAACTCCTGGGACAAGGAGAGACATGAAGAGAGAGGAAAAGAGAGGCCGAGAGAGAAAGGGTGGGGGTGGAGGGGGATGGGGGTCAGAGATGTAAGTGAATCTACAGTTCAGACCACAGACACAGAGAAAACAAACAGTTCCAGCTAAAGCATTTCCTACTCAGATGAGAGGGAGAGGGCTGGAGGCTCCAGCGCGGCCAAACACTTTGAACATCTGCACGCTTATTGTGTTTCACTGTCTGGGACACAGCGAGCACAGCCACAGCCAAGCTTTCAAGATTCCTCCAAGCCCTTCAAATGGACCCCTCGCATCCATCAAAAAACCCATAATGCACTTCATCATCTGAGCTCTCCCCCTCTCTCTCTCTCTCTCTCAGCCAACCTGTTTATTCTCATGCTGCTTGACATGGAAACCCACTGAGAAGAGTTTGATGGAAGAAGCCCAGAGTTTAGGAAAAAAGTTTTGTTGTATTTCTCATTGAAAACTTGACTCTGAGAAGTTTGGTTTATGTAAAACAAACCTCACAATGAGCTCTCAGCAACATGCACGTATTTATTTTGAATGGAGAATAATTGCCAGATGGAAATTTCCATGCAGATAGGATGGGACTGATTAAATACACAATTTCGTAGCCATAAAACAAAAGTGGGACAAAGGGGTGGAAAGGAAAAAGGCTCTGCTGTCATATGTGAATAATCTATATCCTACATAAAACAGAACCACAGTGTATTCATAACCATCCCACACACATGTGCTAATGCAGAGGCACACTGAGGTAAAGGCAACAGGGTCTCCATGCGCGCGCACACAGTCATGGGCCATTCTTTAATTACAACTGGATTGTGGAAACAATGAAAATTAAGTGCAGCACAGGCCCTAAACCACAAGTATTTAAACAACAAATGATTCATCTTATTTACGTCATTCTCAGTCCTCTGAGCTGCTCCACACACACTTTGAAATAAAATCTCACCAGATTGAATCAAGGAGGCCCACTGAAACGAGACAAATAAAAAACAGATAGATGCTAGAAAACAAAAGAACTCCATGTACCTTCAACAGAG